>NC_069506.1:212553146-212890646 GCF_027579735.1 Bombina bombina
CAATCAATTTCCTACCTTAATTCCGATTGGCTGATAGAATCTCTATCAGCCAATCGGAATTCGAGGGACACCACTCTGGATGACGTCATTTAAAGGAACCTTCATTTGTCGTTAGTCTGTCGCCCCCTCCCCCCCCCCCCCACCCCCCCCGAGGGAGGATGTTCCGCCGTCGGAGGTCTGAAGATGGAGCCGCGGATGGATGAAGACTTCTGCCTGATGGCGGACCTCTTCTGCCCCGCTTGGATGAAGACTTCTGCCAGATGGGAGACCTCTTCTGCCCCGCTTGGATGAAGACTTCTGCCGGATGAGGGGACCACATCGCGCCGGATTGGATGAAGAATTCGGCCCGGCTGGGTGAACACGGCTCAAAGTAGGGTGATCTTCCAGGGGGTTAGTGTTAGGTTTATTTAAGGGGGATTGGGTGGGTTTTAGAGTAGAGGTGTGTGTGGTGGTGTGTTTTAATGCTGGGGGGGGAATCTTGTATTTTTTTTACAGGGTAAAAGAGCTGATTACTTTGGGGCAAGCCCCGCAAAAGCCCTTTTAAGGCTGGTAAAAGAGCTGATTACTTTTGTAATTTAGTATAGGGTAGGTAATTTTTCTTATTTTGGGGGGCTTTTTTATTTTATTAGGGGGCTTAGATAGGTGTAATTAGATTAAAATTCTTGTAATATTTTTTTATTTTTTTGTAATTTAGTGTTTTGTTTTTTGTAATATAGTTTAGTTTATTTAATTGTATTTTATGTTTGATAATTGTAGTTAATGTATTTAATTAATTTATTGATAGTGTAGTGTTAGGTGTATTTGTAACTTAGATTAGGATTTATTTTACAGGTAATTTTGTAATTATTAAAACTAGATAGCTATTAAATAGTTATTAACTATTTAATAGCTATTGTACCTAGGTAAAAATAAAAACAAAGTTGCCTGTAAAATAAATATAAATCCTAAAATAGCTACAATGTAACTATTAGTTATATTGTAGCTATATTAGGGTTTATTTTATAGGTAAGTATTTAGTTTTAAATAGGATTAATTTATTTAATTATAGTAATTTTATTTTTATGTATTTAAATTATATTTAAGTTAGGTGGGTGTTAGGGTTAGGGTTAGACTTAGGTTTAGGGGTTAAATAACTTTATTATAGTGGCAGTGACGTTGGGGGCGGCAGATTAGGGGTTAATAATTGTAGGTAGGTGGCGGCGATGTTAGGGGAGAGCAGATTAGGGGTTAATAAAATGTATTATAGTGTTTTGCGAGGCGAGTGTGCAGCGATTTAGGGGTTAATACATTTATTATAGTGGCGGCGATGTCCCGGTCGGCAGGATTAGGGGGTTAAGAAGTGTAGGTAGGTTGCAGCGACGTTGGGGGCAGCAGATTAGGGGTTAAAAAATATAATGTAGGTGTCGGTGATGTTAGGGGCAGCAGATTAAGGGTTCATAAGTATCTACGTAGGTGGCGGCGATATCCGGTCGGCAGATTAGGGGTTAAAAAATTATAATATAGTGTTTGCGATGTGGGGGGGGCCTCGGTTTAGGGGTTAATAGGTAGTTTATGGGTGTTAGTGTACTTTATAGCACTGTAGTTAAGAGCTTTATGTTCCGGCGTTAGCCCATAAAACTCTTAACTACTGACTTTTAAAGGCGGTGGGAGTCTTGGAGGTAGAGGCTGTACCGCTCACTTCTTCCAAGACTATGTAATACCAGCGTTAGGAAAATCCCATTAAAAAGATAGGATACGCAATTGACGTAAGGGGATTTGCGGTATGGTAAAGTCACGGAAAAAAGTGAGCGGTACACCTGTACCTACCTGACTCGTAATACCAGCGGGCATTAAGAGAGCAGCGTTAGTACCCCTTAACGCTGCTTTTTAAGGCTAACGCCAAACTCGTAATCTAGCAAAATATTTGTTATTAAAAATAAACACAACTATCATATGGTTTTTTTACCCAGCTCTTTGTGTGGTGTTTTAATTCAAGGACTAAAGGTAGAATATGTATATGTATACATGTTTATGTAGTTGGTTAATGGTTCAGAATGAAAATATGAGGGATCAGCACTTATGAATTACATTGAGAGGGTCATCATAATAACCAGCTCTGCTCTAGTTAGAATATCAGTGCCATTTACTTACATTTACTTCTGACAGGCTACTACAATATTGAATTATCATAATAATCTCAGAAATCTAATTTGCAAGATGAATTCTCCAAAAAGGACACAAACGTTTATTTATTAATACTTTAATTTTGTTCAAGTTTTTTTTTTACATGAAGTCAACCATGTAAAAATAGTCCATTTATATATAGGGGATCCATGAGAACATACACATTATAATAAGAATATTAACAGACAATTGGAGCAACTATTGTATTCACATAATAGAATACTATTAATACTTGTTGAAAACAAAGTTACACATGTGAGTGTATTAATTGGTTTATTGTGGCTCCCAGTTTCTAAAAAAGATGAAAGGAGAGAAGCGCAGGACGCAATTCAAGTGCAGATATATTTAATAGGGTAAAGCACACCAAGTGTTGTACTCCACAAGAATTCAAATAAAAACAGGCACATCAATATTAAAGTTGTCCCTCGTAACCCTGCGGCTGGGACCTCCGCTGTTGTAATCGGGATCTCCCAGTGTCCTTGCGATGTTTGTAAGGTCCAATATTATTGGGTACAGCAGCGGGTATTTCGGTCTCTCAAGCCGCTACGTCAGGGGGACGCACCTCCACACACCCTCAGCTCAGTACCAATAGGATATCCCCCAGTGCTGAGCTCACTGCACACGAGGACCTACGGTGGCTTCACTGTGGAGGGTCTACACACGAGGATCCCACGTTAGATGAGGTGGTAAACATTAAACCAAATTACTATATTACTAAATTTTATTATCTTAGCGCAGACATCATCATCATCAGGAAAATAATTATTGCTTAATAAAGCAACACATTTCATGATAACTGCTGAAGTTTTTTAAATGTATGTAGTATAGAGTATCTTCCACTCACATGAGATCAATGTATTTTAGTTTTGTAAATAGTTTTCATTAGTCTAGATTTCCCCCTATATTACAGTAATAGGGGCCTATTTAACAAATGTCTGTCCGACATTTCACGCATTCTCTGTCCGCCTCCTCAGAGCAGGCGCAGCAGGTTATGGAGCAGCGGTCTTTAGGACAATTGGTGTTTCTGGCAAGTCTGAAGGCTCACCAGAAACACGGCCCTTCAAGCTCCATACGGAGCTTGATAAATGGTCCCATAGGTGTCCTAGAAGCCATACCTAGGTAGGTGTCTGGAACACTACATGCAGGAAATAGTGCTCTTGCTAATGGATAAGCATTCTTGTAAAACTGCTGTCATATAGTGCTCCAGACACATGCAAGTCAATGAGATAAAATTTGATAATAGAAATACATGATATTTGTTTAAAATGTGCATGCTCTATCTGAATCATGATACTACAAAACTTGAGTTTCATATTCCCATAAATATACTGTGACAAGGAGGGCTGAATTGGTCTTTAGGCAAGAAACAGCAGTTCAAAGTATGTACTTTATTTAGCAATCATAAGGTTTTTAGGGCTTGATGAGTAATAACTCACTGACAAGGAGAGAAATCACACAAAATCGTTGGGTTATTTTTTAGACCTTATCTTGTAAAATATGATTCATCACATACTGTGCACTGCATAGCAACATAATCCATGTCTAAAGATAAAATTTGTGTTTTTCTAAATTTTTTTTGAGGGCCTCAGCCGTACTGACAAGACTACTTAAACTAGCTCACCTGAGCAGAGAGCTGTAGATCATTTCAGCTTGAGCAGAGAGCTTTAGATCATCTCACCTGAGCAAAGAGCGTTAGATATTTTTTACCTGAGCAGAGAGCTTTTAGATCATCTCACCTGAGCACAGAGCTTTAGATCATCTCACCTGAGCACAGAGCTTTAGATCATCTCACCTGAGCAAAGAGCTTTAGAGTCATCTCACCTGAGCAAAGAGCTTTAAGTCATCTCACCTGAGCACAGAGCTGTAGATCATCTCACCTGAGCAGAGAGCTTTAGATCATCTCACCTGAGCAGAGAGCTTTAGATCATCTCACCTGAGCAAAGAGCTTTAGAGTCATCTCACCTGAGCAAAGAGGCTTTAGATCATCTCACCTGAGCAGAGAGCTTTAGATCATCTCACCTCAGCCAGAGAGCGTTAGATCATCTCACCTGAGGCAGAGAGCTTAGATCATTTCAGCCTGAGCAGAGAACTTTAGATCATTTCCCTGAGCAGGAGAGCTTTAGATCTTTCTCACCTGATGTCAGGAATCCATCTCCACATTTTCTTTCTCTCCTGAGAGTTCGTGTAATACCTTGTCACTTCCTTTTTAAGTAACCTGATCACCTTAAACAGGTGCTTAGTTATTTTGCCTGTAAGCTGTGACTTCACCTGTGCTGTGTTTGAATAAGACTCAGAACAATATTGGTTGACTACTTTCACAGTTTTTGCCTGTGGTATTTCTCTCAATTACAAACCTGTTAAGAACTGTACAAAGGACTGTTTTGCTAGGCTGTGCATGCCTAAACAACACTCTTGCATCTCTGCTTTCACACCACTACCGGATCTGTAAAACCCAACCTCACATCTTACCTGCCTGCTACATCTTACCAGCCTACAATTAGAAGCAGGTAAAAAGGAATATCTATAACCTCCTGAACAGCACCGAGATTATTAATTGTTGTGTTAAAACGTTCCGGTCACGGAACTTGGCCACGGCCCCCAACACGGAACTTTTCAGCTGACTCACAAGGGCCCAGGCGCTCTCAACTGCTGTCTGCTCCAGCAGAGCTGCTCGTTCAGTGTCTGGAGTGCTTCAGCCCTGATCCTATACAGCAGCTCATCTGCACCCACACGCAGACAGTGTCTCTTGGGAGCCGAACTTGATCGACCGACTGCTGTGATCACTGTGTGCTGCATCTCATCAGATACTCTGCTGTCTCAACTGCGGTTACAACCGCTGCTTCTCTGGGCGAGCTCCTCTGAGCAATCAGCCACTCTCTTCCATTGGGTTTGAAACAAAGAGAGTATTGATAGTTTGTAACAAGTGTTATATATTGTAACTGCCAGATAAAGGTTTATTTACTGTACAGAAACAAATACTTCATTTGTCATTACCCCCAACAACCTAGAGGTGGCTTATTAATTTCCATCCTGTTCACAATATAATAAACTTGCAACATTTCGATAATCTTGTTGCTTAAGGAAATCTTCCTATCAATTTTTCACTGAGGGCAAGGCTGAGGGTAGAAATCACCTTTTTCACTCAGCAACCAAGGGTGATACATCCAAACACATTAAGGTTTGCTAGTTGTGATCCTAATATCAACAGTTCCCAGTCATACCCAGATAATTCTTGACATAAATAACTAAGCCCAGAGATGGATCCAGCAACCTGCCACAAACTGTTTACAATCTGTCACAAACGTGTGGGGATCAACTAAGTCAAGGACTCAGAGAACTGCAGTTGAGAATGAGACTCTTAGAAAAGTAATTAAGACACTGACTCCTAAAACTCCTCTTTGAACATTTTCCAGTATCATTAGTTTCTCCTCCGGACTTGTTCTATGTGACAGGACAGTACAGGGCAGTTCAAAAACGCTTGCCTCTTAATGTTCCACCTGAATCCCAAGACATATCCTACTGACGAGACATCAAATTCCTCACTCTAATATCCTTCCTTAGAGCTGAACCCAGGGTATGGGCAGACACTCTCTATGAGACACACAACCTCCGTGCTTTCTTCACTAATTAGTTTCTCACTGCAATGGATGAGTTCTACTCGACACTAACCTGCAGCTCACTGCAGAAAGCGAAAATGAGAAGACTAAAGCAAGGAAGCAGGACCAGTTGAAGTTTATATAACCGAATTCAAGCAGTTCGTGACTGACGTCGCAATGGAACGAAGTAGCTCTAAGAACCAGTATAGACTTGGTCCTTCTGAAGGCCATGAAAGATGAACTGGCTAGAACCGTCATACCTGTATCGCTTGAAGGCTTTAGATGAAATTGAGTATGCAGATAAATAGGAGGGCTTGCGTGAGAGGAAATCCAAACGCCATAGCTCTGAAGTAGCCTACAAAAAACCTACACCTTCCTCTCAGACATTCCTCACCATCAGGTACGTTCCGCAGCAGCTCCTGAAGCCATGGAAATTGGTTTTAATTTGAGGCACTCTAACGTGGCAGAAGAACGTCTCAGATGAAAAAATAAAACGGGTTGTGCATGTACTGTAGGAAAGCCACCCACACAGTCAGAGATTGCCTAAGCCCGTCGAGGAGGAAAAAATCCAGTAAGTTCCATTCTCATTTAACCTCGTCTCATTGTACATGATAAAACCAAGTTCACTTACCATATCTCTCTTGTTTACAGTGGGAACGAAATGCCTGACGAAAGAAGCCATCGTTGATACAGGGGCACAAGGGAATTATAGTTGATAAGTCACTTGTAATCCGTAATAAAATCCATTGGATTAAAGAAGCTTACACCTATCTCTATTCGTGTTGGAGATGGCTTTGAGAGAGTCCTCAGGGCCAATCTCGCACCACCACTATACTATTGTTAGTGACAACTCATACTTCTCACCAAGAGTATATTTCGTTTGATGTGATTCTATCTCCACTTTTTCCCGGTTGTTCTTGGGGCTACAGTGGCTTCAACTGCAACGAACCAACTATAGACTGGAAAACTCTCCAATTTAAGTTAGAGTCCCCCTACTGTCATCAGACATGCTTCAGACATACTCAATTGTTACAGATTACTGAAACTCAGCAGGATCTCCCTCCAATTCCACAAGTTCGCTGAGGTTTTCAGCAAGAAAGAGGTGGAAAATTTGCCACCCTCATCGATCATATGATTGTCCTATAGACCTTAAACCAGGTACTTCACTAGAGATGTCGCAAATTGTTCGCTCGGCGAATAGTTCCCCGTCGAACATAGCATGTTCGCGTTCGCCGCGGCGGGTGAACATATGCGATGTTCGATCTGCCTCCTATTCGTCATCATTGAGTAATACTTTGACCCTGTACCTCACAGTCAGCAGGCACATTCCAGCCAATCAGCAGCAGACCCTCCCTCCCAGACCATCCTACCTCCTGGACAGCATCCATTTTAGATTCATTCGGAAGCTGCATTCTTAGGGAGAGGAGGGACAGTGTAGCTGCTGCTGATTAATAGGGAAATTGATAGCTAGGCTAGTGTATTCAGTGTCCACTACAGTCCTGAAGGACTCATCTGATCTCTGCTGTAAGGAAAGCACCCCAAAAAGCCCTTTTTAGGGCTGTTTTTTTTTTTCTGTGTAATCTAATTGCAGTTGCCTGCCTGCCAGCATGTGTGCCAGGCTCACAGCGTATACTGTGCCC
This sequence comes from Bombina bombina, assembly GCF_027579735.1. Classification (NCBI taxonomy): domain Eukaryota; kingdom Metazoa; phylum Chordata; class Amphibia; order Anura; family Bombinatoridae; genus Bombina; species Bombina bombina. Next base: position 212,560,546 of record NC_069506.1, read on the forward strand.
ACTTGCCCAGTCCACCATTCATATCTGGTGTAACAGTAGTGTAAATTTAAAAAAAAAAAAACTTTTTTGACTGTGAAACATCAGTCTGCTTGTGTAATCTAATTGCAGTTGCCTGGCCTGCCAGCATGTGTGTCAGGCTCACAGCGTATACTGTGCCCACTTGCCCAGTGCCACCACTCATATCTTGTTTAATAGTAGTGTACATTAAAAAAAAAAAAAAACCTTTTTGACTGTGAAACATCAGTCTGCTTTTTTGTGTCAGGCGCACAGCGTATACTTGTGCCCACTTGCCCAGTGGCACCACTCATATCTTGTTTAATAGTAGTGTAAGTGTACATTAAAAAAAAACTTTTTGGACTGTGAAACATCAGTCTGCTTTTTTGTGTCAGGCTCACAGCGTATACTGTGCCCACTTGCCCAGTGGCACCACTCATATCTTGTTTAATAGTAGTGTAAGTGTACATTCAAAAAAAAAAACTTTTTGGACTGTAAAAACATCAGTCTGCTTTTTTGTGTCAGGCTCACAGCGTATACTGTGCCCACTTGCCCAGTGCCACCACTCATATCTTGTTTAATAGTAGTGTATATTTAAAAAAAAACAAAACTTTTTGGACTGTGAAACATCAGTCTGCTTTTTTGTGTCAGGCTCACAGCGTATACTGTGCCCACTTGCCCAGTGGCACCACTCATATCTTGTTTAATAGTAGTGTAAGTGTACATGCAAACAGGTGTATAATATGTATTAATACTTTCCCCTTCTGGTGAACCACAGCCGGTCCCACAGTCTCTCCCAAGGTCTGTGTGAATAGATCAGGTGTGCTAGCTGGAGGCGCTGGTTCAGCTTGTATCAGTCGTTGGTATCTTCCTTTAATTCCTCGGTTATATAACTAGTGTATATTGCAGGTTACCGGCTCCTTCCCAATATGAAAAGACAATATCACAGATTCAGTAAAAAAAGTTTGTCTTTATTGGCTCGTAGTGTAAGTGTGCATTTAAAAAAAAATAAACTTTTGGACTGTGAAACATCAGTCTGCTTTTTTGTGTCAGGCTCACAGCGTATACTGTGCCCACTTGCCCAGTGGCACCACTCATATCTTGTTTAATAGTAGTGTAAGTGTACATTTAAAAAAAAAAAACTTTTGGGACTGTGAAACATCAGTCTGCTTTTTTTGTGTCAGGCTCACAGTGTATACTGTGCCCACTTGCCCAGTGGCACCACTCATCTTGTTTAATAGTAGTGTAAGTGTACATTTAAAATAAAAAACTTTTTGGACTGTGAAACATCAGTCTGCTTTTTTGTGTCAGACTCACAGCGTATACTGTGCCCATTTGCCCAGTGCCACCACTCATATCTTGTTTAATAGTAGTGTAAATGTACATTTAAAAAAAACCCCAACTTTTTGGACTGTGAAACATCAGTCTGCATTTTTGTGTCAGGCTCACAGCGTATACTGTGCCCACTTGCCCAATGCCACCACTCATATCTTGTTTAATAGTAGTGTAAGTGTACATTTAAAATAAAAAACTTTTGGACTGTGAAACATCAGTCTGCTTTTTTGTGTCAGCCTCACAGCGTATACTGTGCCCATTTGCCCAGTGCCACCACTCATATCTTGTTTAATAGTAGTGTAAATGTACATTTAAAAAAAACCCAATTTTTTGGACTGTGAAACATCAGTCTGCTTTTTTGTGTCAGGCTCACAGCGTATACTGTGCCCACTGGCCCAGTGCACCGCTCATATCTTGTTTAATAGTAGTGTAAGTGTACATTTAAAAAAAAAAAAAACTTTTTGGACTGTGAAACATCAGTCTGCTTTTTTGTGTCAGGCTCACAGCGTATACTGTGCCCACTTGCCCAGTGCCACCACTCATATCTTGTTTAATAGTAGTGTAAGTGTACATTTAAAAAAAAAAAAAAACTTTTTGGACTGTGAAACATCAGTCTGCTTTTTTTGTGTCGGGCTCACAGCGTATACTGTGCCCACTTGCCCAGTGCCACCACTCATATCTTGTTTAATAGTAGTGTAAGTGTACATTTAAAAAAAAAAAAATTTTTTTTACTATGAAACATCAGTCTGCTTTTTTGTCTCAGGCTCACAGGCGTATACTGTGCCCACTTGCCCAGTGCCACCACTCATATCTTGTTTAATAGTAGTGTAAGTGTACATTTAAAAAAAAAAAAACTTTTTGGACTGTGAAACATCAGTCTGCTTTTTTGTGTCAGGCTCACAGCGTATACTGTGCCCACTTGCCCAGTGGCACCGCTCATATCTTGTTTAATAGTAGTGTAAGTGTACATTAAAAAAAACAAAAACTTTTTGGACTGTGAAACATCAGTCTGCCTTTTTTGTGTCAGGCTCAAAGCGTATACTGTGCCCACTTGCCCAGTGCCACCACTAATATCTTGTTTAATAGTAGTGTAAGTGTACATTTAAAAAAAAAAAAAACCTTTTTGGACTGTGAAACATCAGTCTGCTTTTTTGTGTCAGACTCACAGCGTATACTGTGCACACTTGCCCAGTGCCACCACTCATATCTTGTTTAATAGTAGTTTAAGTGTACATTTAAAAAAAAAAACTTTTTGGACTGTGAAACATCAGTCTGCTTTTTTGTGTCAGGCTCACAGCGTATACTGTGCCCACTTGCCCAGTGCTACCACTCATATCTTGTTTAAAAGTAGTGTAAGTGTACATTTAAAAACAAAAAACTTTTTGGACTGTGAAACATCAGTCTGCTTTTTTGTCTCAGGCTCACAGCGTATACTGTGCCCACTTGCCCAGTGCCACCACTCATATCTTGTTTAATAGTAGTGTAAGTGTACATTTAAAAAAAAAACTTTTGGACTGTGAAACATCAGTCTGCTTTTTTGTGTCAGGCTCACAGCGTATACTGTGCCCACTTGCCCAGTGGCACCGCTCATATCTTGTTTAATAGTAGTGTAAGTGTACATTAAAAAAAAAAAAAAAACTTTTTGGACTGTGAAACATCAGTCTGCTTTTTTGTGTCAGGCTCACAGCGTATACTGTGCCCACTTGCCCAGTGCCACCACTCATATCTTGCTTAATAGTAGTGTAAGTGTACATTTAAAAAAAAAAAAAACTTTTTGGACTGTGAAACATCAGTCTGCTTTTTTTTTCTCAGGCTCACAGCGTATACTGTGCCCACTTGCCCAGTGCCACCACTCATATCTTGTTTAATAGTAGTGTAAGTGTACATTAAAAAAAAAAACCTTTTTGGACTGTGAAACATCAGTCTGCTTTTTTGTGTCAGGCTCACAGCGTATACTGTGCCCACATGCCCAGTGCCAACCACTCATATCTTGTTTAAAAGTAGTGTAAGTGTACATTTAAAAAAAAAAAACTTTTTGGACTGTGAAACATCAGTCTGCTTGTTTGTCTCAGGCTCACAGCGTATACTGTGCCCACTTGCCCAGTGCCACCACTCATATCTTGTTTAATAGTAGTGTAAGTGTACATTTAAAAAAAAAACTTTTTGGACTGTGAAACATCAGTCTGCTTTTTTGTGTCAGGCTCACAGCGTATACTGTGCCCACTTGCCCAGTTCCACCACTCATATCTTGTTTAAAAGTAGTGTAAGTAAGTGTACATTTAAAAAAAAAAAAAACTTTTTGGACTGTGAAACATCAGTCTGCTTTTTTGTCTCAGGCTCACAGCGTGTACTGTGCCCACTTGCCCAATGCCACCACTCATATCTTGTTTAATAGTAGTGTAAGTGTACATTTAAAAAAAAAAAAAACTTTTTGGACTGTGAAACATCAGTCTGCTTTTTTGTGTCAGGCTCACAGCATATACTGTGCCCACTTGCCCAATGCCACCACTCATATCTTGTTTAATAGTAGTGTAAGTGTACATTTAAAAAAAAAAAAAACTTTTGGATTGTGAAACATCAGTCTGCTTTTTTGTGTCAGGCTCACAGCGTATACTGTGCCCACTTGCTCAGTGCCACCACTCATATCTTGTTTAAAAGTAGTGTAAGTGTACATTTAAAAAAATATATATATATTTTTTGACTGTGAAACATCAGTCTGCATTTTTGTGTCAGGCTCACAGCGTATACTGTGCCCACTTGCCCAGTGCCACCACTCATATCTTGTTTAATAGTAGTGTAAGTGTACATTTAAAAAAAAAAAAAACTTTTTGGATTGTGAAACATCAGTCTGCTTTTTTGTGTCAGGCTCACAGCGTATATTGTGCCCACTTGCCCAGTGCCACCACTCATATCTTGTTTAATAGTAGTGTAAGTGTACATTTAAAAAAAAAAAAACTTTTTGGATTGTGAAACATCAGTCTGCTTTTTTGTGTCAGGCTCACAGCGTATACTGTGCCCACTTGCCCAGTGCCACCACTCATATCATCTTTAATAGTAGTGTAAGTGTACATTTAAAAAAAAAAAACTTTTTGGACTGTGAAACATCAGTCTGCTTTTTTGTGTCAGGCTCACAGCGTATACTGTGCCCACTTGCCCCAGTGGCACCACTCATATCTTGTTTAATAGTAGTGTAAGTGTACATTTAAAAAAAACAGCAACTTTTTGGACTGTGAAACATCAGTCTGCTTTTTTGTGTCAGGCTCACAGCGTATACTGTGCCCATTTGCCCAGTGCAACCACTCATATCTTGTTTAATAGTAGTGTAAGTGTACATTTAAAAAAAACAAAACTTTTTGGACTGTGAAACATCAGTCTGCTTTTTTGTGTCAGGCTCACAGCGTATACTGTGCCCACTTGCCCAGTTCCACCACTCATATCTTGTTTAATAGTAGTTTAAGTGTACATTTAAAAAAACAACAACTTTTTTTAGTGTGAAACATCAGTCTGCTTTTTTGTCTCAGGCTCACAGCGTATACCGTGCCCACTTGCCCAGTGGCACCACTCATATCTTGTTTAATAGTAGTGTAAGTGTACATTTAAAATAAAAAAACTTTTTGGACTGTGAAACATCAGTCTGCTTTTTTGTGTCAGGCTCACAGCGTATACTGTGCCCACTTGCCCAGTGCCACCACTCATATCTTGTTTAATAGTAGTGTAAGTGTACATTTAAAAAAAAAACCTTTTTGGACTGTGAAACATCAGTCTACTTTTTTGTGTCAGGCTCACAGCGTATACTGTGCCCACTTGCCCAGTGCCACCACTCATATCTTGTTTAATAGTAGTGTAAGTGTACATTTAAAAAAATAAAAAACTTTTTGGATTGTAAAACATCAGTCTGCTTTTTTGTGTCAGGCTCACAGCGTATACTGTGCCCACTTGCCCAGTGCCACCACTCATATCTTGTTTAATAGTAGTGTAAGTGTACATTTAAAAAAAAAAAACTTTTTGGATTGTGAAACATCAGTCTGCTTTTTTGTGTCAGGCTCACAGCGTATACTGTGCCCACTTGCCCAGTGCCACCACTTATATCATCTTTAATAGTAGTGTAAGTGTACATTTAAAATAAAAAAACTTTTGGACTGTGAAACATCAGTCCTGCTTTTTTGTGTCAGGCTCACAGCGTATACTGTGCCCACTTGCCCAGTGCCACCACTCATATCTTGCTTAATAGTAGTGTAAGTGTACATTTAAAAAAAAAACCTTTTTGGACTGTGAAACATCAGTCTGCTTTTTTGTGTCAGGCTCACAGCGTATACTGTGCCCACTTGCCCAGTGCCACCACTCATATCTTGTTTAATAGTAGTGTAAGTGTACATTTAAAAAAAAAAAAATTTTTGGACTGTGAAACATCAGTCTGCTTTTTTGTGTCAGGCTCACAGCATATACTGTGCCCACTTGCCCAATGCCACCACTCATATCTTGTTTAATAGTAGTGTAAGTGTACATTTAAAAAAAAAAAAAACTTTTTGGACTGTGAAACATCAGTCTGCTTTTTTGTGTCAGGCTCACAGTGTATACTGTGCCCCACTTGCTCAGTGCCCACCACTCATATCTTGTTTAAAAGTAGTGTAAGTGTACATTTAAAAAAATATATATATATTTTTTGCCTGTGAAACATCAGTCTGCTTTTTTGTGTCAGGCTCACAGCGTATACTGTGCCCACTTGCCCAGTGCCAACCACTCATATCTTGTTTTAATAGTAGTGTAAGTGTACATTTAAAAAAAAAACAACTTTTTGGATTGTGAAACATCAGTCTGCTTTTTTGTGTCAGGCTCACAGCGTATACTGTGCCCACTTGCCCAGTGCCACCACTCATATCTTGTTTAATAGTAGTTTAAGTGTACATTTAAAAAAAAAAAAACTTTTTGGATTGTGAAACATCAGTCTGCTTTTTTGTGTCAGGCTCACAGCGTATACTGTGCCCACTTGCCCAGTGCCCACCACTTATATCATCTTTAATAGTAGTGTAAGTGTACATTTAAAAAAAAACAAAACTTTTTGGACTGTGAAACATCAGTCCTGCTTTTTTGTGTCAGGCTCACAGCGTATACTGTGCCCACTTGCCCAGTGGCACCGCTCATATCTTGTTTAATAGTAGTGTAAGTGTACATTTAAAAAAAAAAAAAACTTTTTGGACTGTGAAACATCAGTCTGCTTTTTTGTGTCAGGCTCACAGCGTATACTGTGCCCACTTGCCCAGTGCCACCACTCATATCTTGTTTAATAGTAGTGTAAGTGTACATTTAAAAAAAAAAAACTTTTTGGACTGTGAAACATCAGTCTGCTTTTTTGTGTCAGGCTCACAGCATATACTGTGCCCACTTGCCCAATGCCACCACTCATATCTTGTTTAATAGTAGTGTAAGTGTACATTTAAAAAAAAAAAAACTTTTTGGACTGTGAAACATCAGTCTGCTTTTTTGTGTCAGGCTCACAGCGTATACTGTGCCCACTTGCTCAGTGCCACCACTCATATCTTGTTTAAAAGTAGTGTAAGTGTACATTTAAAAAAATATATATATATTTTTTGCCTGTGAAACATCAGTCTGCTTTTTTGTGTCAGGCTCACAGCGTATACTGTGCCCACTTGCCCAGTGCCACCACTCATATCTTGTTTAATAGTAGTGTAAGTGTACATTTAAAAAAAAAAAACTTTTTGGATTGTGAAACATCAGTCTGCTTTTTTGTGTCAGGCTCACAGCGTATACTGTGCCCACTTGCCCAGTGCCACCCACTTATATCATCTTTAATAGTAGTGTAAGTGTACATTTAAAAAAAAAAAACTTTTTGGACTGTGAAACATCAGTCTGCTTTTTTGTGTCAGACTCACAGCGTATACTGTGCCCACTTGCCCAGTGGCACCGCTCATATCTTGTTTAATAGTAGTGTAAGTGTACATTTAAAAAAAAAAAAAACTTTTTGGACTGTGAAACATCAGTCTGCTTTTTTGTGTCAGGCTCACAGCGTATACTGTGCCCACTTGCCCAATGCCACCACTCATATCTTGTTTAATAGTAGTGTAAGTGTACATTTAAAAAAAAAAAAACTTTTTGGACTGTGAAACATCAGTCTGCTTTTTTGTGTCAGGCTCACAGCGTATACTGTGCCCACTTGCTCAGTGCCACCACTCATATCTTGTTTAAAAGTAGTGTAAGTGTACATTTAAAAAAATATATATATATTTTTTGCCTGTGAAACATCAGTCTGCTTTTTTTGTGTCAGGCTCACAGCGTATACTGTGCCCACTTGCCAGTGCCACCACTCATATCTTGTTTAATAGTAGTGTAAGTGTACATTTAAAAAAAAAAACAACTTTTTGGATTGTGAAACATCAGTCTGCTTTTTTGTGTCAGGCTCACAGCGTATACTGTGCCCACTTGCCCAGTGCCACCACTCATATCTTGTTTAATAGTAGTTTAAGTGTACATTTAAAAAAAAAAAACTTTTTGGATTGTGAAACATCAGTCTGCTTTTTTGTGTCAGGCTCACAGCGTATACTGTGCCCACTTGCCCAGTGCCACCACTTATATCATCTTTAATAGTAGTGTAAGTGTACATTTAAAAAAAAAAACTTTTTGGACTGTGAAACATCAGTCTGCTTTTTTGTGTCAGGCTCACAGCGTATACTGTGCCCACTTGCCCAGTGGCACCGCTCATATCTTGTTTAATAGTAGTGTAAGTGTACATTTAAAAAAAAAAAAAACTTTTTGGACTGTGAAACATCAGTCTGCTTTTTTGTGTCAGGCTCACAGCGTATACTGTGCCCACTTGCCCAGTGCAACCACTCATATCTTGTTTAATAGTAGTGTAAGTGTACATTTAAAAAAAAAAAAACTTTTTGGACTGTGAAACATCAGTCTGTTTTTTTGTGTCAGGCTCACAGTGTATACTGTGCCCACTTGCCCAGTTCCACCACTCATATCTTGTTTAATAGTAGTTTAAGTGTACATTTAAAAAAAAAAAAAATTTTTTTTACTGTGAAACATCAGTCTGCTTTTTTGTCTCAGGCTCACAGCGTATACCGTGCCCACTTGCCCAGTGGCACCACTCATATCTTGTTTAATAGTAGTGTAAGTGTACATTTAAAATAAAAAAACTTTTTGGACTGTGAAACATCAGTCTGCTTTTTTGTGTCAGGCTCACAGCGTATACTGTGCCCACTTGCCCAGTGCCACCACTCATATCTTGCTTAATAGTAGTGTAAGTGTACATTAAAAAAAAAAAACCTTTTTGGACTGTGAAACATCAGTCTGCTTTTTTGTGTCAGGCTCACAGCGTATACTGTGCCCACTTGCCCAGTGCCACCACTCATATCTTGTTTAATAGTAGTGTAAGTGTACATTTAAAAAAAAAAACTTTTTGGACTGTGAAACATCAGTCTGCTTTTTTGTGTCAGGCTCACAGCGTGTACTGTGCCCACTTGCCCAATGCCACCACTCATATCTTGTTTAATAGTAGTGTAAGTGTACATTTAAAAAAAAAAAAACTTTTTGGACTGTGAAACATCAGTCTGCTTTTTTGTGTCAGGCTCACAGCGTATACTGTGCCCACTTGCCCAGTGCCACCACTCATATCTTGTTTAATAGTAGTGTAAGTGTACATTTAAAAAAAAAAAAACTTTTTGGATTGTGAAACATCAGTCTGCTTTTTTGTGTCAGGCTCACAGCGTATACTGTGCCCACTTGCCCAGTGCCACCACTCATATCTTGTTTAATAGTAGTGTAAGTGTACATTTAAAAAAAAAAAAACTTTTTGGATTGTGAAACATCAGTCTGCTTTTTTGTGTCAGGCTCACAGCGTATACTGTGCCCACTTGCCCAGTGCCACCACTTATATCATCTTTAATAGTAGTGTAAGTGTACATTTAAAAAAAAAAAAACTTTTTGGACTGTGAATCATCAGTCTGCTTTTTTGTGTCAGGCTCACAGCGTATACTGTGCCCACTTGCCCAGTGGCACCGCTCATATCTTGTTTAATAGTAGTGTAAGTGTACATTTAAAAAAAAAAAAAACTTTTTGGACTGTGAAACATCAGTCTGCTTTTTTGTGTCAGGCTCACAGCGTATACTGTGCCCACTTGCCCAGTGCAACCACTCATATCTTGTTTAATAGTAGTGTAAGTGTACATTTAAAAAAAAAAAAAACTTTTTTTACTGTGAAACATCAGTCTGCTTTTTTGTCTCAGGCTCACAGCGTATACCGTGCCCACTTGCCCAGTGGCACCACTCATATCTTGTTTTAATAGTAGTGTAAGTGTACATTTAAAATAAAAAAACTTTTTGGACTGTGAAACATCAGTCTGCTTTTTTGTGTCAGGCTCACAGCGTATACTGTGCCCACTTGCCCAGTGCCACCACTCATATCTTGCTTAATAGTAGTGTAAGTGTACATTAAAAAAAAAAACCTTTTTGGACTGTGAAACATCAGTCTGCTTTTTTGTGTCAGGCTCACAGCGTATACTGTGCCCACTTGCCCAGTGCCACCACTCATATCTTGTTTAATAGTAGTGTAAGTGTACATTTAAAAAAAAAAACTTTTTGGACTGTGAAACATCAGTCTGCTTTTTTGTGTCAGGCTCACAGCGTGTACTGTGCCCACTTGCCCAATGCCACCACTCATATCTTGTTTAATAGTAGTGTAAGTGTACATTTAAAAAAAAAAAACTTTTTGGACTGTGAAACATCAGTCTGCTTTTTTGTGTCAGGCTCACAGCGTATACTGTGCCCACTTGCCCAGTGCCACCACTCATATCTTGTTTAATAGTAGTGTAAGTGTACATTTAAAAAAAAAAAAAACTTTTTGGATTGTGAAACATCAGTCTGCTTTTTTGTGTCAGGCTCACAGCGTATACTGTGCCCACTTGCCCAGTGCCACCACTCATATCTTGTTTAATAGTAGTGTAAGTGTACATTTAAAAAAAAATAAACTTTTTGGATTGTGAAACATCAGTCTGCTTTTTTGTGTCAGGCTCACAGCGTATACTGTGCCCACTTGCCCAGTGCCACCACTTATATCATCTTTAATAGTAGTGTAAGTGTACATTTAAAAAAAAAAAAACTTTTTGGACTGTGAATCATCAGTCTGCTTTTTTGTGTCAGGCTCACAGCGTATACTGTGCCCACTTGCCCAGTGGCACCGCTCATATCTTGTTTAATAGTAGTGTAAGTGTACATTTAAAAAAAAAAAAAACTTTTTGGACTGTGAAACATCAGTCTGCTTTTTTGTGTCAGGCTCACAGCGTATACTGTGCCCACTTGCCCAGTGCAACCACTCATATCTTGTTTAATAGTAGTGTAAGTGTACATTTAAAAAAAAAAAAAACTTTTTTGACTGTGAAACATCAGTCTGCTTTTTTGTCTCAGGCTCACAGCGTATACCGTGCCCACTTGCCCAGTGGCACCACTCATATCTTGTTTAATAGTAGTGTAAGTGTACATTTAAAAAAAAAAAACTTTTGGACTGTGAAACATCAGTCTGCTTTTTTGTGTCAGGCTCACAGCGTATACTGTGCCCACTTGCCCAGTGCCACCACTCATATCTTGTTTAATAGTAGTGTAAGTGTACATTTAAAAAAAAAACCTTTTTGGACTGTGAAACATCAGTCTGCTTTTTTGTGTCAGGCTCACAGCGTATACTGTGCCCACTTGCCCAGTGCCACCACTCATATCTTGTTTAATAGTAGTGTAAGTGTACATTTAAAAAAAAAAACTTTTTGGATTGTGAAACATCAGTCTGCTTTTTTGTGTCAGGCTCACAGCGTATACTGTGCCCACTTGCCCAGTGGCACCACTCATATCTTGTTTAATAGTAGTGTAAGTGTACATTTAAAAAAAAAACAAACACTTTTTGGACTGTGAAACATCAGTCTGCTTTTTTTGTGTCAGGCTCACAGCGTATACTGTGCCCACTTGCCCAGTGTCACCACTCATATCTTGTTTAATAGTAGTGTAAGTGTACATTTAAAAAAAAATGACAGGCAGAGGCAGGCTACCCCGCAGGTGCCGTCGTGGTCGTGGTGCTGTGATTCCCTTTGGCCCTAGAATAATACCCAGTGTTCAGAGGCCACGTACCATGAACTCGAAAAGTTCTGAGGACATAGTTAACTTTTTAACACAGGACACCCAATCTTCTATAGCTTCCGCTCGGAACCTTGACGCACCATCCTCCTCCAGCTTAGCTTCGGGCACCTCTCAAGTTACCACTCACCCGCCTGCCGCCACCACCAACACTAGCACCACAGCCGCTTCACTTGATCTGTCAGAGGAGTTATTTACACATCAGTTTTAAGAAATGAGTGATGCGCAACCATCATTGACAGAGGATGTAGATAACAGTGATATGTCTCAGTCAGGCAGCATTACAGACATAGACGTACGGTGTGATGATGATGATGTTGTACCCGCTGCTGCTTCCTTTGTTGATTTGTCAGATACAAGTGAAGCGGTTGATGATGACGATGCATCCGTGGATGTCACGTGGGTGCCCGCTAGAAGAGAAGAAAAACAGGGGGAAAGTTCAGATGGGGAGACAGAGAGGAGGAGGAGACGAGTTGGAAGCAGGGGGAGGTCATTGCAAGGAGCTAGTGGCACAGTCAGACAGTATGCATCGGCACCCGGGGTCAGCCAGACAGCACGCCAATCAACGCATGCTGTTGCCACCACCAGAATGCCGTCATCGCAGAGCTCAGCAGTGTGGCATTTTTTTGTGTGTCTGCCTCTGACAACAGCGATGCCATTTGCAACCTGTGCCAAAAGAAACTGAGTCGTGGGAAGTCCAACACCCACCTAGGTACAACTGCTTTACGAAGGCACATGATCGCACATCACAAACGCCTATGGGATCAACACATGAGTACAAGCAGCACACAAACTCAAAGCCCCAATCCTCCTCCTGGTCCAGCATCTTCAGGCATGTCAACCACTGCTTTGCTCCTTGCCCCCTCTCAACCATCCGCCACTCTGTCTCTCGCCTTGAGCAGTTCCTGCTCATCACCAGCCCACAGTCAGGTGTCTGTCAAGGACATGTTTGAGTGTAAGAAGCCAATGTCACAAAGTCACCCTCTTGCCCTGCGTCTGACAGCTGGCTTGTCTGAACTCTTAGCCCGCCAGCTTTTACCATACAAGCTGGTGGAGTCTGAGGCATTCAAAAAATTTGTAGCTATTGGGACACCGCAGTGGAAGGTACCCGGCTGAAATTTCTTTGCACAAAAGGCAATCCCCAACCTGTACTCGATTGTGCAAAAGGAAGTAATGGCATGTCTGGCACACAGTGTTGGGGAAAGAGTCCATCTGACCACTGATACCTGGTCTGCAAAGCATGGTCAGGGCAGGAATATCACCTACACTGTGCATTGGGTAAACCTCCTGACGGCTGCCAAGCTTGGAATGCGTGGCTCCGCAGAGGAGTTGGTGACACTGCCACGACTTGCAGGCAGGCCTGCTGCCACCTCCTCTACTCCTCCTACTCCATCCTCTTCCATAACCTCCTCGGCTGAGTCCCCTTCTGCTTCTGCGTCTTGCTCCACATCAACGGCACCCCCCAGCTCCCCAGGTACTATTCCACATCCCGGATACGGCAGTGTCACGCCGTCTTGGGGTTGACTTGCCTGAAAGCAGAGAGTCACACCGGACCAGCACTCCTGTCCGCCCTGAACGCACAGGTGGATCAGTGGCTGACTCCGCACCAACTGGAGATCGGCAAAGTGGTTAGTGACAATGGAAGCAATTTGTTGGCGGCATTGAATTTGGGCAAGTTGACACATGTGCCGTGCATGGCACATGTGTGTAATCTGATCGTACAACGCTTTGTGCATAAGTACCCAGGCTTACAGGATGTCCTGAAGCAGGCCAGGAAGGTGTGTGGCCATTTGAGGCATTCCTACATGGCCATGGCGCACTTTTCAGATATCCAGCGGCGAAACAACATGCCAGTGAGGCGCTTGATTTGCGACAGCCCGTCACGTTGGAATTCAACACTCCTAATGTTCGACCACCTGCTCCAACAAGAAATAGCCGTTAAGACTTTTTGTATGACCGGGGTGCTAGGACAGCCTCTGCTGAGCTGGGATTTTTTTTTGCCACGTTACTGGACGCTCATGCGCAATGCCTGTAGGCTCATGCGTCCTTTTGAGGAGGTGTCAAACCTAATCAGTCGCACCGAAGGCACCATCAGCGACATCATACCATTTGTTTTCTTCCGGGAGCGTGCCCATGCGAAGAGTGCTGGATCAGGCCGTAGATGAGCGTGAAGAGGAAGAGTTTTGGTCACCATCACCACCAGAAACAGCCTTATCAGCATCGCTTGCTGGACCAGCGGCAACGCTGGAAGAGGATTGTGAGGAAGAGGAGTCAGAGGAGGAATGTGGCTTTGAGGAGGAAGACCAACCACAACAGGCATCCCAGGGTGCTCGTTGTCACCTATCTGGTACCCGTGGTGTTGTATGTGGCTGGGGGGAAGAAGATACCTTCAGTGAGATCACTGAGGACGAGGAACAGGAAATGAGTAGCTCGGCATCCAACCTTGTGCAAATGGGGTCTTTCATGCTGTCGTACCTGTTGAGGGACCCTTGTATAAAAAAGCTGAAGGAGAACGACCTGTACTGGGTGTCCATGCTACTAGACTCCCAGTATAAGCATAAAGTGCCTGAAATGTTACCGAATTACCGCAAGTCGGAAAGGATGCAGCAGTTCCAAAAGAAATTAAAAAGTATGCTTTACACAGCGTATAAGGGTGATGTCACAGCACAACGGGAATCTAACAGGGGAAGAGGTGAAAGTTATCCTCCTCCTAACATGACCACGCCGGCAAGGACAGGACGCTTTACAGACGTGTTGTTGATGGAGGACATGTGGAGCTTTTTAAGTCCTATGCATTGCCACAGCCCTTCGGGGTCCACCCTCAGAGAACGACTCGACCGACAGGTAGCAGACTACCTCGCCTTAACTGCAGATCTTGACACTCTGAGGAGCGATGAACCCCTTGACTACTGGGTGTGCAGGCTTGACCTGTGGCCTGAGCTATCCCAATTTGCGATAGAACTTCTGGCCTGCCTCGCTTCGTGTCCTGTCAGAAAGGACCTTCAGTGCAGCAGGAGGTATTGTCACTGAGAAGAGAAGTCGCCTAGGTCAAAAAAGTCTAGATTACCTCACCTTTATTAAGATAAATGAGGGATGGATCCCGAAGGGACTGACATTGGGCGATACATTCGACTAAAAAAGGCCTGATGAGATGAGCTGCCTTGGACTAAAAATCGTCCACACGCTGGTGTATTTTATCTTTAAATGCCGGATGACTTGCGTGACTTATCTGCCACCAACTAGGGTTCAAGCCGCAATGTTTTAGGGCACTTTCTGCCTGGGAAACAAACATCAATTTTTCTGGCCGCTACTACAGCAGCGGCTGCAACAATACCTAATTTTTCAGGCATGTGTACATGCCTAATTTTTCTGGCCTCTGGTGCAGCACTGTGGCTTCAAAAACCAAACCAATAAAAAAGGCACATAACAAGGATTAAACTGATAGGAATAGTACTACTTAACACACCACTCCTATCTGGTGGCACATTAGATTGCACGCGCAGTGCCCCAAATTTGAAGTAGGAGGACCGACCAAGCATCTTTTTCCTTCTCCCGGTTCCTAAAATCCATGCCATATACACGTCCCCTGATAGGGGACGTAACAGGGATTAAACTGATAAGAATCGTACTACTTAACACACCACTCATATCTGGTGGCACAGTAGATTGCACGCGCAGTGCCCCAAATTTGAAGTAGGAGGACCGACCAAGCATCTTTTTCCATCTTCCGGTTCCTAAAATCCCTGCCATATACACGTCCCCTGATAGGGGACGTAACAGGGATTAAACTGATAAGAATAGTACTACTTAACACACCACTCATATCTGGTGGCACAGTACATTGCACGCGCAGTGCCCCAAATTTGAAGTAGGAGGACCGACCAAGCATCTTTTTCCTTCTCCCGGTTCCTAAAATCCCTGCCATATACACGTCCCCTGATAGGGGACGTAACAGGGATTAAACTGATAAGAATAGTACTACTTAACACACCACTCATATCTGGTGGCACAGTAGATTGCACGCGCAGTGCCACAAATTTGAAGTAGGAGGACCGACCAAGCATCTTTTTCCATCTCCCGGTTCCTAAAATCCATGCCATATACACGTCCCCTGATAGGGGACGTAACAGGGATTAAACTGATAAGAATAGTACTACTTAACACACCACTCCTATTTGGTGGCACATTAGATTGCACGCGCAGTGCCACAAATTTGAAGTAGGAGGACCGACCAAGCATCTTTTTTTCTATCTCCCGGTTCCTAAAATCGATGCCATATACACGTCCCCTGATAGGGGACGTAACAGGGATTAAACTGATAGGGATAGTACTACTTAACACACCTTATAATAACGCAGAGAGAGGCAACGCAGAGAGAGGAGTGTGAAGAAGAGGAGTCAGAGGAGGAAGGTGGCTTTGAGGAGGTGGAAGACCAAACACAGCAGGCGTCCCAGGGGGCTTGTTGTCACCTTTCGGGGACCCTTGGTGTTGTACGTGGCTGGGTGGAGGAAGAGACCTTCAATGACATCAGTGAGGACAAGGAACGGGACATGGCTAGCTTGGTATCCAACCTAGTGCAAATGGGGAGTTTGCGGTTGTGCAAATGGACTGTTTGCGGTTGTTTGCAGTGCGTTAAAGGGACAGTCTAGGCCAAAATAAACTTTCATGATTCAGATAAAGCATGTCATTTTAAACAATTTTCCAATTTACTTTTATCACCAATTTTGCTTTGTTCTCTTGGTATTCTTAGTTGAAAGCTTAACCTAGGAGGTTCATATGCTAATTTCTTAGACCTTGAAGCCCACCTCTTTCAGATTGCATTTTAACAGTTTCTCACCACTAGAGGGTGTTAGTTCACGTATTTCATATAGATAACACTATTAATTTATTATTAGTTATTAACTATTTAATAGCTTACCTAGCTAAAATAAAGAGAAATTTACCTGTAAAATAAAAACTAACCTAAGTTACAATTACACCTAACACTACACTATACTTAAATAAATTATTCCTATTTAAAACTAAATACTTACCTGTAAAATAAACCCTAAGATAGCTACAATATAATTAATAATTACATTGTAGCTGTCTTAGGATTTATATTTATTTTACAGGTAACTTTGTATTTATTTTAGCTAGTTAGAATAGTTATTAAATAGTTATTAACTATTTAATAACTACCTAGCTAAAAGAAATACAAAATTACCTGTAAAATAAATCCTAACCTAAGTTACAATTAAACCTAACACTACACTATCATTAAATTAATTAAATAAATTAACTACAAATAACTACAATTAAATACAATTACATAAACTAACTAAAGTACAAAAAATAAAAAAAGCTAAGTTACAAAAAATAAAAAAAATAAGTTACAAACATTTTAAAAATATTACAACTATTTTAAGCTACTTACACCTAATCTAAGCCCCCTAATAAAATAACAAAGCCCCCCAAAATAAAAAAAATGCCCTACCCTATTCTAAATTAAAAAAGTTCAAAGCTCTTTTACCTTACCAGCCCTTAAAAGGGCCTTTCGTGGGGCATGCCCCAAAGAATTCAGCTCTTTTGCATGTAAAAGAAAACTACAACCCCACCAACATTAAAACCCACCACCCACATACCCCTAATCTAACCCAAACCCCCCCTTAAAATAACCTAACACTAATCCCCTGAAGATCATCCTACCTTGAGTCGTCTTCACTCAGCCGAGCAGCGATGAAACCGAAGAGGAGATCCGGAGCGGCAGAAGTTATCCTCCAAGGGGCGCTGAAGAAATCTTCCATCCGATGAAGTGATCCTCCAGTCGGCGCTGAAGAAGTCTTCCATCCGGGCGATGTCATCTTCCAAGCGGCGCTGAATAAGTCTTCTATCCGGGCGATGTCATCTTCCAAGCTGGGTCTTCAATCGTCATCCCGCCGACGCGGAACATCCTTCTTTCCCGACGGACTACCGACGAATGAAGGCTCCTTTAAGGGACGTCATCCAAGATGGCGTCCCTTCAATTCTGATTGGCTGATAGGATTCTATCAGCCAATCGGAATTAAGGTAGGAAAAATCTGATTGGCTGATTGAATCAGCCAATCAGATTCAAGTTCAATCCGATTGGCTGATCCAATCAGCCAATCAGATTGAGCTCGCATTCTATTGGCTGATCGGAACAGCCAATAGAATGCGAGCTCAATCTGATTGGCTGATTGGAGTTTTGTCGGTAAGGACCCGCGTAGCTAACGCCGGCTTTTTTCTGGCCGCATCATAAAAATAACTCTGGTATTGAGAGTCCACAGAATCGCTGCGTTAGGCTCCAAAAAAGGAGCGTAGAGCATTTTTAACGCAGCTTCAACTCTCGATACCAGAGTTGCTTACGGACGCGGCCAGCCTCAAAAACGTGCTCGTGCACGATTCCCCCATAGGAAACAATGGGGCTGTTTGAGTTAAAAAAAAAACTAACACCTGCAAAAAAGCCGTGTTCAGCTCTTAACGCAGCCCAATTGTTTGCTATGGGGAAACACCTCCTAAGTCTGCACCTAACACCCTAACATGTACCCCGAGTCTAAACACCCCTAACCTTACACCTATTAACCCCTAATCTGCCGCCCCCGCTATCGCTGACCCCTGCATTTTATTTTTAACCCCTAATCTGCCGCTCCGTAAACCGCCGCTACTTACATTATCCCTAATTACCCCTAATCTGCTGCCCCTAACACCGCCGACCCCTATATTATATTTATTAACCCCTAATCTGCCCCCCACAACGTCGCCTCCACCTGCCTACACTTATTAACCCCTAATCTGCCGAGCGGACCGCACCGCTACTATAATAAAGTTATTAACCCCTAATCCGCCTCACTAACCCTATAATAAATAGTATTAACCCCTAATCTGCCCTCCCTAACATCGCCGACACCTAACTTCAATTATTAACCCCTAATCTGCCGACCGGAGCTCACCGCTATTCTAATAAATGTATTAACCCCTAAAGCTAAGTCTAACCCTAACACTAACACCCCCCTAAGTTAAATATAATTTTAATCTAACGAAATTAATTAACTCTTATTAAATAACTTATTCCTATTTAAAGCTAAATACTTACCTGTAAAATAAATCCTAATATAGCTACAATATAAATTATAATTACATTGTAGCTATTTTAGGATTAATATTTATTTTACAGGCAACTTTGTAATTATTTTAACCAGGTACAATAGCTATTAAATAGTTAAGAACTATTTAATAGTTACCTAGTTAAAATAATTACAAAATTACCTGTAAAATAAATCCTAACCTAAGTTACAATTAAACCTAACACTATACTATCAATAAATTAATTAAATAAAATACCTACAATTACCTACAATTAAACCTAACACTACACTATCAATAAATTAATTAAATACAATTCCTACAAATAACTACAATGAAATAAACTAACTAAAGTACAAAAAATAAAAAAGAACTAAGTTACAAAAAATAAAAAAATATTTACAAACATAAGAAAAATATTACAACAATTTTAAACTAATTACACCTACTCTAAGCCCCCTAATAAAATAACAAAGCCCCCCAAAATAACAAAATGCCCTACCCTATTCTAAATTACTAAAGTTCAAAGCTCTTTTACCTTACCAGCCCTGAACAGGGCCCTTTGCGGGGCATGCCCCAAGAAGTTCAGCTCTTTTGCCTGTAAAAAAAAACATACAATACCCCCCCCCCCAACATTACAACCCACCACCCACATACCCCTAATCTAACCCAAACCCCCTTAAATAAACCTAACACTAAGCCCCTGAAGATCTTCCTACCTTATCTTCACCATAAAAGGTTCACCGATCCGTCCTGAAGTGCTCCTCCGATGTCCTGATCCAAGCCCAAGCGGTGGGCTGAAGAGGTCCATGATCCGGCTGAAGTCTTCATCCAAGCGGGGCAGAAGAGGTTTTCCATCTGATTGAAGTCTTCATCCAGGCGGCATCTTCTATCGTCATCCATCCGGAGTGAAGCGGCAGCATCCTGAAGACCTCCGACGCGGAACATCCATCATGCCCGACGACTGAACGACGAATGACGGTTCCTTTAAATGACGTTATCCAAGATGGCGTACCTCGAATTCTGATTGGCTGATAGGATTCTATCAGCCAATCGGAATTAAGGTAGGAATATTCTGATTGGCTGATGGAATCAGCCAATCAGAATCAAGTTTAATCCGATTGGCTGATCCAATCAGCCTATCAGATTGAGCTCGCATTCTATTGGCTGTTCCGATCAGCCAATAGAATGCGAGCTCAATCTGATTGGCTGATTGGATCAGCCAATCGGATTGATCTTGATTCTGATTGGCTGATTCCATCAGCCAATCAGAATATTCCTACCTTAATTCCGATTGGCTGATAGAATCTTATCAGCCAATCGGAATTTGACAGACGACATCTTGGATGACGTCATTTAAAGGAACCGCAATTCGTCGTTCAGTCGTCGGGCAGGATGGATGTTCCGCGTCGGAGGTCTTCAGGATGCTGCCGCTTCGCTCCGGATGGATGACGATAGAAGATGCCGCCTGGATGAAGACTTCAATCGGATGGAAGACCTCTTCTGCCCCGCTTGGATGAAGACTTCAGCCGGATCATGGACCTCTTCAGCCCCCCGCTTGGGCTTGGATCAGGACATCGGAGGAGCACTTCAGGACGGATCGGTGAACCTGGTATGGTGAAGATAAGGTAGGAAGATCTTCAGGGGCTTAGTGTTAGGTTTATTTAAGGGGGGTTTGGGTTAGATTAGGGATATGTGGGTGGTGGGTTGTAATGTTGGGGGGGGGTATTGTATGTTTATTTTTACAGGCAAAAGAGCTGAACTTCTTGGGGCATGCCCCGCAAAGGGCCCTGTTCAGGGCTGGTAAGGTAAAAGAGCTTTGAACTTTAGTAATTTAGAATAGGGTAGGGCATTTTGTTATTTTGTGGGGCTTTGTTATTTTATTAGGGGGCTTAGAGTAGGTGTAATTAGTTTAAAATTGTTGTAATATTTTTCTTATGTTTGTAAATATTTTTTTATTTTTTGTAACTTAGTTCTTTTTTATTTTTTGTACTTTAGTTAGTTTATTTCATTGTAGTTATTTGTAGGAATTGTATTTAATTAATTTATTGATAGTGTAGTGTTAGGTTTAATTGTAGGTAATTGTAGGTATTTTATTTAATTAATTTAATGATAGTATAGTGTTAGGTTTAATTGTAACTTAGGTTAGGATTTATTTTACAGGTAATTTTGTAATTATTTTAACTAGGTAACTATTAAATAGTTCTTAACTATTTAATAGCTATTGTACCTGGTTAAAATAATTACAAAGTTGCCTGTAAAATAAATATTAATCCTAAAATAGCTACAATGTAATTATAATTTATATTGTAGCTATATTAGGGTTTATTTTACAGGTAAGTATTTAGCTTTAAATAGGAATAAGTTATTTAATAAGAGTTAATTTATTTCGTTAGATTAAAATTATATTTAACTTAGGGGGGTGTTAGTGTTAGGGTTAGACTTAGCTTTAGGGGTTTAAAAATTTATTAGAATAGCGGTGAGCTCCGGTCGGCAGATTAGGGGTTAATGTTTGAAGTTAGGTGTCGGCGATGTTAGGGAGGGCAGATTAGGGGTTAATACTATTTATTATAGGGTTAGTGAGGCGGATTTGGGGTTAATAACTTTATTATAATAGCGGTGCGGTCCGCTCGGCAGACTAGGGGTTAATAAGTGTAGGCAGGTGGAGGCGACGTTGAGGGCGGCAGATTAGGGGTTAATAAATATAATATAGGGGTCGGCGGTGTTAGGGGCAGCAGATTAGGGGTATATAGCTATAATGTAGGTGGCGGCGCTTTGCGGTCGGCAGATTAGGGGTTAATTATTGTAGGTAGCTGGCGGCGACGTTGTGGGGGGCAGGTTAGGGGTTAATAAATATAATACAGGGGTCGGCGGTGTTAGGGGCAGCAGATTAGGGGTACATAGGGATAACTTAGCTGGCGGCGCTTTGCGGTCAGCAGATAAGGGGTTAAAAAAAATAAATTGAGTGGCGGCGATGTGGGGGGACCTCGGTTTAGGGGTACATAGGTAGTTTATGGGTGTTAGTGTACTTTAGAGTACAGTAGTTAAGAGCTTTATGAACCGGCGTTAGCCCAGAAAGCTCTTAACTACTGACTTTTTCCTGCGGCTGGAGTTTTGTCGTTAGATTTCTAACGCTCACTTCAGACACGACTCTAAATACCGGAGTTAGAAAGATCCCATTGAAAAGATAGGATACGCAATTGACGTAAGGGGATCTGCGGTATGGAAAAGTCGCGGCTGAAAAGTGAGCGTTAGACCCTTTTTTGACTGACTCCAAATACCTGAGTTAGCCTAAAACCAGCATTAGGAGCCTCTAACGCTGGTTTTCACGGCTAACGCCAAACTCCAAATCTAGGCCTTAGGGTTTATTTTATAGGTAAGTATTTAGTTTTAAATAGGAATAATTTATTAAAGTATAGTGTAGTGTTAGGTGTAATTGTAACTTAGGTTAGTTTTTATTTTACAGGTTAATTTCTCTTTATTTTAGCTAGGTAGCTATTAAATAGTTAATAGCTATTGTACCTAGTTAAAATAAATTGAAATTTGCCTGTAAAATAAAAATAAATCCTAACATAGCTACAATATAATTATTATTTATATTGTAGCTATATTAGGGTTTATTTTAAAGGTAAGTATTTAGTTTTAAATAGGATTAATTTAGTTCATAATAGAAATATTATTTAGATTTATTTAATTAATATTTAAGT
Source organism: Bombina bombina (assembly GCF_027579735.1). NCBI lineage: Eukaryota > Metazoa > Chordata > Amphibia > Anura > Bombinatoridae > Bombina > Bombina bombina. The sequence goes on from NC_069506.1 coordinate 212,582,801, forward strand.
TAGGGGGTGTTAGGGTTAGTTTTAGACTTAGGTTTAGGGGTTAATAATTTTATTACAGTGGCGGCGGTGTAGTGGGGGGCAGGATAGGGGTTAATAAATGTATTATAGGTGGCAACGGTGTAGGGGGGGGCAGGATAGGGGTTAATAAATTGAATATAGGTTGCGGCGGGGTCCGGGAGCGGCGGTTTAGGGGTTAATACATATATTATAGTTGCGGCGGGGGCAGGGAGCGGCAGTTTAGGGGTTAAACTATTTATTTAGTTGCGGCGAGGTGCGGGATCAGCAGGATAGGGGTTAATAACTTTATTATAGAGGGCGACGGTATAGGGGGGGCAGGATAGGGGTTACTAGGTATAATGTAGGTTGCGGCGGTGTCCAGGAGCGGCGGTTTAGGGGTTAATACATTTATAAGAGTTGCGGCGGGGTCTAGGAGCGGCGGTTTAGGGGTTACTAACTTTATTTAGTTGCGGGGGGCTCCGGGGGCGCCGGTATAGGGGGTAGAACAGTGTAGTTTAGTGTGGGTGCTTAGTGACAGGCTAGCAAGAAAGCTGTAAAAAAGCCGAAGAGCAGCGAGATCAGATGAGTGATAACTCTCACAGTCCGCTGCTCATCGCCCCGTACTTGGTGCGTGGCTTTTTGACAGCTTTTTTGATAACTTAGGCGAATTTTTGCAGGTCTGTGGCGGCGATGTGAGGCGAGCTTAGGCGGGCGTATTGGGCCGGCGAAGGCAGGAAAAGTAGACGTGTTGATAACTACCCCCCAATGAATTAAAGGGGTATGCAATACTAATAAATATATTATTACCTTTCAGAGATGGAAAATGTCTTTTAGAAAATTGTACCAACTCTCAGCAACAGCAGCAGTTATTATTAAATACACAGTCAAATAAGGGCCGGCTTTAGAATTCTGAAAGGATCCTGTATAAAAAAGAAAAGCACAGAGATTCATTAAGTAAACAGTACACAAAAATACCACATGCAAACCTATGTAAAAGAAAGCCGATGCATTAAAGGAGTATGCAATACTAATAACTATATACATTTCAGAGATGGAAAATGCCTTTTAGAAAATTGTACCAACTCTCAGCAACAGCAGCAGCAGTTATTATTAAATACACAGTCAAATAAGGTCCGGCTTTAGAATTCTGAAAGGATCCTGTATAAAAAAGAAAATCACAGATATTCATTAAGTAAACAGTACACAAAAATAACACATGCAAACCTATTTAAAAGAAAGCCAATGCATTAAAGGAGTATGCAATACTAATAACTATATTATTACCTTTCAGAGATGGAAAATGCCTTTTAGAAAATTGTACCAACTCTCAGCAGCAGCAGCAGTTATTATTAAATACACAGTCAAATAAGGGCCGGCTTTAGAATTCTGAAAGGATCCTGTATAAAAAAGAAAAACACAGAGATTCATTAAGTAAACCGTACACAAAAATAACACATGCAAACCTATGTAAAAGAAAGCCAATGCATTAAAGGGGTATGCAATACTAATAACTATATACCTTTCAGAGATGGAAAATGCCTTTTAGAAAATTGTACCAACTCTCAGCAACAGCAGCAGCAGTTATTATTAAATACACAGTCAAATAAGGGCCGGCTTTAGAATTCTGAAAGGATCATGTATAAAAAAGAAAATCACAGATATTCATTAAGTAAACAGTACACAAAAATAACACATGCAAACCTATTTAAATGAAAGCCAATGCATTAAAGGGGTATGCAATACTAATAACTATATTATTACCTTTTAGAGATGAAAAATGCCTTTTAGAAAATTGTACCAACTCTCAGCAGCAGCAGCGGTTATTATTAAATACACAGTCAAATATGGGCCGGCTTTAGAATTTTAAAAGGATCCTGTATAAAAAACAAAAACACAGAGATTCATTAAGTAAACAGTACACAAAATAACACATGCAAACCTATGTAAAAGAAAGCCAATGCATTAAAGGGGTATGCAATACTAATAACTATATTATTATATTTCAGAGATGGAAAATGCCTTTTAGAAAATTGTACCAACTCTCAGCAACAGCAGCAGCAGTTATTATTAAATACACAGTCAAATAAGGGCCGGCTTTAGAATTCTGAAAGGATCCTGTATAAAAAAGAAAAACTGTTAAGTAAACAGTACACAAAAATAACACATGCAAACCTATGTAAAAGAAAGCCAATGCATTAAAGTGGTATGCAATACTAATAACTATATACATTTCAGAGATGGAAAATGCCTTTTAGAAAATTGTACCAACTCTCAGCAACAGCAGCAGCAGTTATTATTAAATCACAGTCAAATAAGGGCCGGCTTTAGAATTCTGAAAGGATCCTGTATAAAAAAGAAAAACACAGAGATTCATTAAGTAAACAGTACACAAAAATAACACATGCAAACCTATGTAAAAGAAAGCCAATGCATTAAAGGAGTATGCAATACTAATAACTATATACCTTTCAGAGATGGAAAATGACTTTTAGAAAATTGTATCAACTCTCAACAGCAACAGCTGTTATTAAACAGTCAAATAAGGGCCGGGCCCGGCTTTAGAATTCTGAAAGGATCCTGTATAATAGCAAAAAATAAAACAGGTTCTTTAAGTAAATAAAACAGTAGACAACAAATAATTTAAAAGTTAAATTATCTTTATAACCACTTTCCTACCTTAGAGAGCTTGTGGAGCATACAGCAGGAGAAGTCCTCTTCTTTAAAGAAACCCATGTTTTGCGCCATTTTTTTTTTATATTCGCCAGGTGGTGATGGTAGATTTTTCATGTTCGTTTTTACAAAAAAATACTATAATTTGCAGAAATAGCAGCAGCAGTAGCAACATCAACTGTAGATTATGAATGCCAAATATCATATAACATTAAATTCTAGTGGTACAAGACACCGTCTATCTGATTAGAAATCCAGCAGCAGTAGATAGGTAGGCCAGTCCAGGAAGCAGTAAAATGACATAAAAAATAATAATTCTCTTTTATAATTTGATTTATAAAAAAATATTTTTAGATTTTATATCCTTTTAAAAAAAAATAATTTGGGGGAGGTTTAGATATTTGTATCCACCTCAAACACAATTGGTCTTTGTTCTGAAGGTTCATTGTCTGTATCACTGCTGGTAGTGTTTTGTCTGATAGCCTCCAACTGATATTGTTCTGGTATCCAGTGTTGATTCATTTTGAGAAATGTTAAATGGTCAACATTTACACTAGATTGTCTATTTTGCTGATCAGTCACAACACTACCAGCAGCACTAAACACACGCTCTGACTGAACACTCATTGGAGGACAATTTAAATATTGAACTGCAATATGTGACAATTCTAGCCATAATATTTTTTTGGTTTTCCAGTAACTCAGTGGGTCAGAAAAAGGCTCAATAAAAGTGTTATCCAACATATACCATTTGCACTGAAGAACACTGATTGTCTTCATGTAATCTTGCATCTTGACTTGTAGCCATAATGCCATATTTGCCAAAAAGACCCCACAATGAGTTACTGGAATTACCTCCGCAAACTGAATTGTCAGATATTGAGTCAGACTCAGAACTGTTACAATCTGGGAAAGATGGCCGACCACTACCAGTGCAACTGCTGCTACACTTCTTTGTAGAGTTGTTTGAGTTTGCTTGCCAATTAATTTCAATTTCTTGCTTGACTTTGGAGATGAGTACTCCCTTGCATCTCTCAACTGTATCCCTCTACAAAATTATACATCTGACCTTTAAAACATGGGTCCAAAAGAGTAGCAAGAAGGTACTCATCTCTTTTTTTTGATGGAGATGATCCTTGGATCTTTCAACAAACAAATAATTAATTTTCTTTCAAGCTGAGCAAGATCAAACAACTCTATATCATCATCATCTTCATCAGAATCAGATAGACAGTTATCTTGTACTTGATGCAAGGAACTCAGTCTAGTTTCAAGAAGTTAAATTAATGGAAGGACCAGACTAAGGCTTGCATCTTGTTCACTTACCATTAATGTTGCCTCTTTAAATGGCTGAAGAACCCTGCACACATCACTCATAAGATGCCACTGTGCCGAAGTCAAATAAACTCCATCTAATGTTTTTCTTAAAGTCATAAGGTATTCAATTATTGGCTTTCGTTGTTCATAAAGGCATTGAAGCATGTCAAACGTGCTATTCCATCGCGTAGAAACATCAATTATGAGTTGATGGCGTGGCAAATTATTATTTTCTTGTAATGTTAGTAACGAATTTTGGGCATGGTAGGTGCTGTGGAAATGCGAGCATATCTTTCGTCAAGCATTCAACATGTCATGAATATGTGTTGAATCTGAAAGAAATTTGTTAACAACCAAATTTAATATACACTGTGTGCAGAATTATTAGGCAAATGAGTATTTTGACCACATCATCCTCTTTATGCATGTTGTCTTACTCCAAGCTGTATAGGCTCAAAAGCCTACTACCAATTAAGCATATTAGGTGATGTGCATCTCTGTAATGAGAAGGGGTGTGGTCTAATGACATCAACACCCTATATCAGGTGTGCATAATTATTAGGCAACTTCCTTTCCTTTGGCAAAATGGGTCAAAAGAAGGACTTGACAGGCTCAGAAAAGTCAAAAATAGTGAGATATCTTGCAGAGGGATGCAGCACTCTTAAAATTGCAAAGCTTCTGAAGCGTGATCATCGAACAATCAAGCGTTTCATTCAAAATAGTCAACAGGGTCGCAAGAAGCGTGTGGAAAAACCAAGGCGCAAAATAACTGCCCATGAACTGAGAAAAGTCAAGCGTGCAGCTGCCAAGATGCCACTTGCCACCAGTTTGGCCATATTTCAGAGCTGCAACATCACTGGAGTGCCCAAAAGCACAAGGTGTGCAATACTCAGAGACATGGCCAAGGTAAGAAAGGCTGAAAGACGACCACCACTGAACAAGACACACAAGCTGAAACGTCAAGTCTGGGCCAAGAAATATCTCAAGACTGATTTTTCTAAGGTTTTATGGACTGATGAAATGAGAGTGAGTCTTGATGGGCCAGATGGATGGGCCCGTGGCTGGATTGGTAAAGGGCAGAGAGCTCCAGTCCGACTCAGACGCCAGCAAGGTGGAGGTGGAGTACTGGTTTGGGCTGGTATCATCAAAGATGAGCTTGTGGGGCCTTTTCGGGTTGAGGATGGAGTCAAGCTCAACTCCCAGTCCTACTGCCAGTTTCTGGAAGACACCTTCTTCAAGCAGTGGTACAGGAAGAAGTCTGCATCCTTCAAGAAAAACATGATTTTCATGCAGGACAATGCTCCATCACACGCGTCCAAGTACTCCACAGCATGGCTGGCAAGAAAGGGTATAAAAGAAGAAAATCTAATGACATGGCCTCCTTGTTCACCTGATCTGAACCCCATTGAGAACCTGTGGTCCATCATCAAATGTGAGATTTACAATGAGGGAAAACAGTACACCTCTCTGAACAGTGTCTGGGAGGCTGTGGTTGCTGCTGCACGCAATGTTGATGGTGAACAGATCAAAACACTGACAGAATCCATGGATGGCAGGCTTTTGAGTGTCCTTGCAAAGAAAGGTGGCTATATTGGTCACTGATTTGTTTTTGTTTTATTTTTGAATGTCAGAAATGTATATTTGTGAATGTTGAGATGTTATATTGGTTTCACTGGTAAAAATAAATAATTGAAATGGGTATATATTTGTTTTTTGTTAAGTTGCCTAATAATTATGCACAGTAATAGTCACCTGCACACACAGATATCCCCCTAAAATAGCTATAACTAAAAACAAACTAAAAACTACTTCCAAAACTATTCAGCTTTGATATTAATGAGTTTTTTGGGTTCATTGAGAACATGGTTGTTGTTCAATAATAAAATTAATCCTCAAAAATACAACTTGCCTAATAATTCTGCACTCCCTGTAGATAAGTTGACTAATTTTTCATTAGGCTGACGTTCCTCTCCAGGCCTCAGACAAAATATAATCTGAAACAAAGAGAGGGCTATCAGCTCAATTTTAAGTATATTCTTAAGCCAATATTCCAAGTTACTCCATAGATTTCTCATTCTAGGACAAATAAAATTAATCCTCAAAAATACAACTTGCCTAATAATTCTGCACTCCCTGTATGTGCAAAACAAGGCACATGTATCATTTGTCCATTCTTGAGTGCACAAACAATGTTAGAGCCATTGTCTGAAGACACAAAGCCAACCGTGAGGCTGTGTGGCAAAAAACAATAATTTATTACTTCATTCAGCTTATCAAGAATATTAGCTGCATTGTGATTCTTTCGTTCAAAACTATTCATGCACAGTGTTGCATGCTTACGCTAAGATATGCGTTGCATTGGCCTTGAGGAAACATACTCATTAGAGTCATTACTTACAACAAATGATACCCAATGTGCAGTCACAGTCATATAGTCTGCACCCTGTGGACTTGTCCACATGTCAGTTGTAATATGAACTTTGTTACACTCTGACATTTCTAATTGTTTGCCAACATTTTCTAAAACAAGTTTATGAATTTGGGGAACACCTTTTTGTGAGAAATAATGACGACTCGGGATTTGCCAACGGGGAACCACTGATTACATTAATTCCCAAAAGCCTTGACCTTCAAAAAAACTAAAAGGAAGCATATCGATTGCAAACATTTTTGCAACTTTAAAATTAATTTGGCGAACACGTTTATGGTTTGGGGGATATTTTTGACCACTTTCAAAAGCAACTTGTAAAGTACTCTGCCGCTTAGACACTGCTGTACTCCCAGAAATTGGCAATAAATTTGATAAAAGTTGATTGCTGCTGCATGAACTTCTACTGGTGTTATTGAAGCCATCATCATTGGCAGTAGGTGGTAGCATAACATTAGTATTTCTTTCTGTGGATAAAGCAACATTTGTATTTAAATATCTGTCCCATATCACTTTGTGTCTACTATTCATATGAGACTGCAAGGAAGTGGTTCCCAAATTACTTCCTGCTTTTCCTCAACTTATTTTTTTTATTACATATTTTACATGTTGCTTTACTTTGATCTAGTTTATCGACAGAATAAAAATTCCAAACTACACTACCACCTACTGCACTACTACGTGGTCTGGGAGTCGTAATGGATGATGATGATGGAATTTCCATTACAGCAGCGCCAGCTGCTCTTATTTCACAAGTTGCAACTTGTGGTGGTGTAGCATCTAGTGGTTCAATTGTGGGAATTTTTCTTTGTTTGGCCCCGTTGGCATTAGAATTATTTCTATCTGACTGTGGCTGCAACATTGGTGACTCTTTGGATGGAATAGCATGTTTGAGATGCTTTTGGAACAGTGGATACGTAGAAGTGATGGTGCAAGGTGGATTTTGTTCCTCAATGGTACTGCAATCTGAATCATCAGAATCACAATGAAGAGTTGGAGTATAAACAGATCCTTCAGATATATAATCTTCAAATTCCAATTCAGAATTTTTTTCATTTTCTACAGAGATGCTGCTACTGCTGCTGCTATTCCTTCCGGAAGATTCCATAGTTATTTCAAGATCAACTTCATTATCCCCTGCTGGTTCTCTGGATAATTCATTAATAGAAGTGGATTTTTCTAATGCTGCTTCCTGCGAGCACTGCTGCTCTGCATGTTCAGATACAATTGGGGGATTTTTTTTCTTCAAAAAGGCATGAATTGCCATTCTTTGATGACCACTGCGTGTGGTTACGGACACTTTGTTTTCTTTAACTACTTCAACTGTCTCCATTAGCTTATGCTGCTGTTGTCTGCTGCTCCTGGAAGCTGAAATCATTCTTCTTGCAACTTTTTTGGGCATCTTGGTAGATTCCAATTAAAGAGGACACTGCTTTAATTTTATTGAATAATAAAATGTGATGAGTGACAAAATGCTATTGCACGTCTGTGTCGTTATTTCTTGTTGCTACTGCTGCTGCTGTATAAATCTTCTCACTCTATAAGTAACAATGAATTAACTTAGGATAAAACACATACATATACACCCAAAAATAACATATATATAATACATATAACATTACGTATATGTATAGTATGTAAACAAAAGTTACTAGAAATGTGTTACATTTTTGCATAGTCTACTGACTATGTGATTTTGAATGTTCTTTATTGACAAAGCAGAGTAGAACTGTATAGTTGTTAAAACTTGTATTGTAGTATATGTGAGTGTGTGTGTATGTGAGTGTGTGTATGAGTGTGTGTGTGTGGTTGTATGAGTTTGTTTGTTAGAGTGTATGGGTGTATGAATGTGTGTGTACGTGTGTATGAAAGTGTGTGTATGAGAGTGTGTGTATGAGATTGTGTATGTATGAGAAAGTATGTGTGAGAGTGTGAGTATGAGAGTATGTGTGTATGGGAGTGCATGTGTGTGAGAGTGTGTGTGTATGAGATTCTGTGTGTGTGTGTGTGGTTGTATCAGTGTTTGTGTATTAGAGTGTGTGTGTATGATAGTGTGTGTGTGTGTGTGTGTCAGAGTGTGTGTGTATGAGAGTATGTGTGTGTATGAGTGTGTGTATGTATGAGTGTGTATGAAAGTGTGTGTGTATGAGAGTGTGTGTATGTGTGTGTGTGTGATTGTGTGTGTGTATGAGAATGTGTGTGTATGACTGTGTGTGTGTGTGTGTGTATGAGTGTGTGTGTACGTGTATTTATGCAATTTTAATAAATACATTACAAGCGTGGAGGGGTCTCATTTCAAACATTTCGCCAAATGGGAGACCAACTGTCTTAGACTTTCATAAGTTAAAAAATTTGAATTCGAATTTTAATTAGAAATAAAACCATCTTATCTATTATAGTTAATAATGGAATGGTGTTAAAATTCAAATTCAAATTTTAACATCTCTAATAACTATAACAGATAAGATGTGTTAATTTTGAATTAAAATTCAAATTTTAACACCACTAGTAACTATAATAGATAAGATGTGTTAATTTCGAATTCAAATTCGAATTTTACATCTTTGCTATAGTTTTTAATTCGAAATTAACACAATAATAGATACAATTCGAAACTAAAACAATAACTATAACAAAGATGTAAAATTCGAATTTGAAATGAACATATCTATTATAGTTAATAATGGTGTTAAAATTCGAATTTTAATTCGAAATCAACACCTATATCACTTAATAGTTAGATTAAGTGATGGAGGTGTTGGTTTTCGAATTAAAATTCGAATTTTAACACCACTAGTAACTATAATAGATAAGATGTGTTAATTTCGAATTAAAATTCGAATTCAAATTTTACATCTTTGCTATAGTTTTTAATTTGAAATTAACACAATAATAGATACAATTCGAAACTAAAACAATAACTATAACAAAGATGTAAAATTCAAATTCGAAATGAACATATCTATTATAGTTAATAATGGTGTTAAAATTCAAATTTTAATTCGAAATCAACACCTCTATCACTTAATAGTTAGATTAAGTGAAGGAGGTGTTGGTTTCAAATTAAAATTCAAATTTTAACACCACTAGTAACTATGATAAGATGTGTTAATTTTGAATTAAAATTCAAATTTGACATCTTTGCTATAGTTTTTAATTTGAAATTAACACAATAATAGATACAATTCGAAACTAAAACAATAACTATAACAAAGATGTAAGATTCTAATTCGAAATGAACATATCTATTATAGTTAATAATGGTGTTAAAATTCGAATTTTAATTCAAAATCAACACCTCTATCACTTAATAGTTAGATTAAGTGATGGAGGTGTTGGTTTCTAATTAAAATTCGAATTTTAACACCACTAGCAACTATGATAAGATATGTTAATTTCAAATTAAAATTCGAATTTTACATCTTTGCTATAGTTTTAATACGAAATTAACACAATAATAGATACCATTCGAATTTAAAACAATAACTATAACAAAGATGTAAAATTTGAATTTGAAATGAACATATCTATTATAGTTAATAATGGTGTTAAAATTCAAATTTTAATTCAAAATCAACACCTCTATCATTTAATAGTTAGATTAAGTGATGGAGGTGTTTGTTTCGAATTAAAATTCGAATTTTAACACCACTAGTAACTATAATAGATAAGATGTGTTAATTTCGAATTAAAATTTGAATTCAAATTTTACATCTTTGCTATAGTTTTTAATTCGAAATTATCACAATAATAGATACAATTTGAAACTAAAACAATAACTATAACAAAGATGTAAAATTTGAATTTGAAATGAACATATCTATTATAGTTAATAATGGTGTTAAAATTTGAATTTTAATTCGAAATCAACACCTCTATCACTTCATATAGTTATATAAAGTGATAAAGGTGTTGGTTTCGATTTAAAATTCAAATTTTAGCACCTTTAGTAATTATAATAGATAAGATGGTTTTATTTAGAAGTAAAATTAGAATTTTACATCTTTACTAGTTAATAATTCGAATTAACATAATAAAAATTTGAAATTAAAATACTTAACACATCTATCACTTAATATAACTACTATAGGCCTTAAATTCGAAATGAACTCCATAATAACTATAACAAAAATGTAAAATTCGAAAATAACACCATAATAACTTTATTAAAGGGACATGAAACCCACATTTTTTCTTTCATGATTCAGAAAGACAATGTGATTTTAAACAACTTTCTAATTTACTTCTATTATCTAATTTGCTTCATTCTCTTGATATCCTTTGCTGACAAGCATATCCAGATAGCATCAGTAGCTGCTGATTGGTTGCTGCTCATAGATGCTTTGTGTGATTGGTTCACCCATGTGCTTTACTATAACTTCAACAAAGGATATCTAAAGAAGAAGCAAATTAGATAATAGAAGTAAATTGGAATGTAGTTTAAAATTGTATTCTCTACCTGAATCATGACAGAAACATTTTGGGTTTAGTGTCCCTTTAACTAAGATGTAAAAAATACAATAGATTATATAAGCACCATAAAATTCAAATAGATTATTCTTTACTTGAAAATTGTAATTCAAAATTATAACCTTTAGTAATTGTATTTTGAATAAAATAATAATTTGGAATTTCCAATAGAAAAAATACAATACAATCTACATAAGTACAGATAGCACTACAGCATTATCAACTCAAATGCAAAGCCAAAAAAATGCATACAATTTTTTTTTTAAAATAAATAGTACAAATGAAAAAAATCTAATTAAAATAAAATTAAAAAAACCATTAAAATAAGCATTTTAGGCTACAGTCCCTAATTATACATATAAGAGTTCATAAATCTAAAAGAAAATATATTATACATTAAATATAAATTACACCCTAGTCAGCATCACTGGCTGCCAATGACCAATTCCATACCAAGATATACAAGGCAGGACTAGCACAGTAAAACACAACCAACACTACATTACAACAATTACAACATCTCTATGATGAACATCAGTACTTCTCAACCACAGTCCTCAAGATAACCTAGGCTAGTAGGCTATCTTTATAACGTCTTAAAGGGATAGTCTAGTCAAAATTAAACTTTAATGATTCCGACAGAGCATGCAATTTTAAGCAACTCTCGATTTTACTCCTATTATCAATGTTTCTTCATTCTCTTGGTATCTTTATTTGAAAAAGCAAGAATATAAGCTTAGGAGCCGGCCCATTTTTGGTTCAGAATCAGAACATGGGTAGCGATTGTTGGTTGGTGATGACTACATTTATACTCCAATCAGCAAGCGTTACCCAGGTGCTGAACCAAAAATGAGCCAGCTCCTAAGCTTGCATTCTTGCTTTTTAAAATAAAGATACCAAGAGAATGAAGAAAAAATGATAAAAGGAGTAAATTAGAGAGGCGGAGCGAGTGGTCTGCCAAGATGGCCGCCAAACACTAAGGCTCTTGCGACAAGCTAGGAGCTACGAGAATTAATCTACGCTATTCAGCTCTTTTTTTTAAACATGGAGGTACATCCAGCTTTGTGAATCTAGCAGGACCACACAGATTCCACTCAAAAGTTTTTCCGACTCGTACTTGCAGTGATCCGCAGCAGGACAAGGCGCGGAGGCCCCACACCTGTGACGCAGCAAGTTAACGATCATCGGACAAATAATAGCTTCAGCCCATACCCCATCTTTTACCGGGAGGCTGACCCGCATCGTCAAATGCACACAAAGTATTACCGTCAACCATAGTGGCACCGAGAGAGAACCCCTCACATACGAGTCTGCCAGCTGCCGCTCCGGAGGGCCGTGGCTCCGCTCCGGGGCACAGGAGATGAACTACATATGCCCGACTTTGCTGCCGGTAAGCATATTGACAGGAGGACAATGTATAATGATATCTCACATGTGAAAATTAGCTACCCTAATGAGACACGAGATTGATGTGATATAACTGGCAAATAAGGGGCATTTATTGACGTTGTACTTACTGGGAAAAGTTAACAGCAGTAGCATTCTGAAAAGCAGTTGAGGACTTTTTTCTAAGAAAGCAGTAATCAGTTGGCTGGAAAAACTGCTGAACATAACCATGATATAAAAATATAAAGTGTATCACCTCTGCATTTTACCCTGCTAGTCCTTAGTATGTAAGCATAATAATAATGCAACAACAGGGCAGCATGGTTTACACAGTTTCTAAGAAAGCAGCCCTGAATTGGCACTGATAACAAGCTCTTAAAGATATTTTACATAATGGCTCTACTACAATATCTTCTATAACAGAGGCTCATTTGTACTATAAATGGTGCAGGGCCTTGTACACACTAATACAAACTGTTTAAAATAAGAAGGATTGCTCCTTCTCATTGCTTATGATCTTTACAATGAACGTCTGGTGCATTAAGTGATATCACTTCTGTATTAAAATCGCTCCATGGACCGTGTTTGAAAGAAATACCAGCAGGCCTAGCAGGGTCCAAATTGCTTTTTAAGCCCTAAGCCCAACTCCTAACCTCACGGTTCATACAACGACTCTGTAAGTCTGCTTACTGGGACATTAGAGACTGCCTCAGTCACACCCATTTCACACATAAAGCGGAGGGAAGAGGATTATCATTACTTGATCCCAAAAAAGACCTACAGAGGGTGCATAGTCCTTTTGAGCTACTGGATCTAGCCTCAGTCCCCCTCCCTTTCCCGCTGTCTTTTATGTCAGCGGGTCATATCCGCTTCCCTTTTCCCGAGATCGCTCTGTGAGAGTAAATTCCCTGGGGAGTGAGGCTCATCTACTAAATGCTTATTCTACTGTAACTATACAATCATCTATATTCAAGAAAATGTCGCAAAGAAGGTTAGTAAAATCAGACAAACCACAGAAAACACCTCAAAAATCGCAGGAGGCCGTTAGTGCCTTCTTTAAACAAGTAGATAAGAATAAACACAAGAGCGGTTCAACTCCTTTACACCCCAATGTCTCAGTAGAAAGGGAAGATTGCTCTGAAAGCTCCAGATGCTCGACACCTGAGGCAACTGAAATAGCTGATGAACCACCTATTACCTACAAGGCCATAAAAGCTCTAATAGATCAGGTTAAGATATGTATAAAGGAGGAATGTGCAGACCTGAAAAAGGACATTTCAGAATTGAGCCGTAGAGTTGACTCACTAGAAGAACATGAATATGTTTTCTCTCAGAAGATGGCAGATCTGACTTCCAAAGTTACGCACCAACACCAAAACTTTGCAGAAATGGAAGATAAGTTGGATGACCTTGAAAATCGCACCAGACGCAACAACTTACGATTTCGAGGCATCCCTGAAACAGTACAAAATAATGAAATATGTGAATTCCTACAAGATCTCTTCTCAGAAATGGCTGGTGCAGGAGATGTGGAGTTGACAAATGTTATCCTAGATAGGGCACACAGAGCCTTGTGTCCCAAACCTGACGACGACTCTCCACCCAGAGACATTATTGTTAGATTCCAAAATTATCAACATCGAGAAGATATATACAATCTGTCCAGAAAACAGCAAACAGTGTCATACCAAGGAAACCGTATACAGATCTTTCAAGATTTATCCACAAGGACATTGCAAAAAAGGAGAGAATTTTCAGCTTTAACACTTCATCTTCATCTTCGGCAACTGAAGATCCCTTACAGATGGGGATTTCCCACCTCAGTGATTTCCGCTAAAAATGGGAAGAGATTTGAATGCCGAAACTTATCTGACATTGAAAAGTTCTCTCATATGATGGGAATCCCTGCTCCAAACGGAGATTTGGAACTGCCACCTCAAAATCCTCTGATGGGAAAAACGGCCCCCAAACCACAGAGAAGACCTTGGCCGACAAAGTCAACAAGTCAACTTAAAAGGAAACAGATCAGTCCAGTGGATACTGACTTAATACAACCAGGTTGACCATGCTAGGACCTTCTGTCTTTTACCCTACTATAGGCTATGTCCTTTTTATCTGACTATGTTAGATCTTATATGTCAGAGATTGGACACCGCTTGCTACCAACTCTATGCGGAAGAAAACTGGTATGCAGCAGCAGCCGTAAAGGAAACCTTTTAGCTGCCTAATTTATCTAGGTTACCTAAGAGTTAGTTATATAATATTTTTGTCAGACCGATCTTAGTTATTGAAATAATATCATAGTTAGTGTTTTGGAAGCAAGGATATGAGATGATGAGATCTGCACAAACAATGACTGTTTTTGCCATGTGTTGGCTCCCTCGCACCTCTGGGCACTTTTAGGAGGATCTGCTTAACTCTACCCGGTATAACTACGATTTAGCCCGGCTGTGGGCGAGGGTAGAGGTGGAGCACCGCGGGTGTGCATGGGTGCGACTGATCTAGTACATTTTTAACAGCTAGATATAGATCATGAAAGATTGAACTGTTTGCGATGAATACTATAAGACAATATAAGAATATATGCCTACGAAATATCCCTTTACAATGTATGGGTGTACCCCCTAGTTAAAAATAGTTTTACCAAGTATGAAAACTGTATTTAAGTTATAACCAATTTATATTGCTATTTTTATGTTGTGCTGAATACAATACTTGCAATGTATGTAGCTACCTGGCCTGTTATTCTGCCTCACCTGTTGAAAGTTTTTCAAGTTCATTTTATTGTATTTATATACCCTTCCATACCACTGTTTGTGGTAATATTAGACACTACAACAAATTAAGCTCTGTCCACAGGTTTTAGCTTATTTATTTCTTTTGTTTCCTCAAATTTCCCTTTTCTCCCCCCTTTTTCCTTTTACCTTCTACACGTGAATGACTAAGAGGAGAGATCTTTACGTCCACTGAATTTGCCTGTAGACCTTAAACTGTGGGAATGAACACTGTTACTGTAGCAAGCCAAAATGTAAAAGGATTTCTATCCGCTGAAAAGCGTTCTATAGCATACTTCGACTTCCATAAGAAGGGAATTGACATAGTTATGCTACAAGAAACCCACTTTAAGAGACGAAATGAACCCCACCTAGCCACGCGCTATTTTGATAAGCACTTTTTTAGCTCAGGCTTAAGCAGAAAAAATTGTGTATGTATTTCAATTAAGCGTAATGTCCTCTTCAAATTAATTCAGAAATATTCAGATAGAGAGGGAAGACTGCTAATTCTGGTAGGGCTGTACTACGGTACCTTAGTCACTTTGGCCAATGTCTATGCCCCAAATAGGCCTACACCCAGGTTCTATAAATCAGTTATCAATGCCATCCTAGATATCTCAAAAGGCCCAATTATTTTAGGAGGGGATTTCAATTTTACTATGCACCCTTCCATAGACAACTCCACAGGGAAATCATACCTCAGTAATAAAATTCTAAAAGCCAACTGTGCCGCTCTATATTCTATCTCTTTGTTCGACACCTGGAGAGTAGCGCATCCCACACAGAAAGATTATAAATTCTTTTCTCACGCTCAACATTCCTACTCCAGGCTAGATTACATATTGTGCAGTCAGACGCTCTTAACTAACCTAGTCCAATCTAAAATATCACATACTGAAAGTAGAAAGAATGGGACAGGCGCAGCCTGACTCAAGTGAAATACAATTTATTTGAACAGTAAGTGCACAAGACAAGTGGCTACTTACAAACATAAAAACATTATAGGCATATATGTAAGCAAATTCCAAGGTGAAGACTACTGCAACAATCCACACTGTGCTGTTGAAAACACCTTCCAAATGGTGTCAGTGATGATGCAAAAAGTCATAAAATGGGATAGAAATGTCTCTACGCGTTTCGTCTGGGTTCGCCCAGACTTTGTCAAGAGTGATTCTGTTCTGTGCTCCAACCGGCTTTTAAAGGAGCTGATGCAGGTGATAGGTCAGCCTATCATATGCCACCTGTGTTACAACCTGTGTTCAAATGCCTGACAAAATAACATAGCTAAGTGCTGAGATCAAATTTGTTACAAATAAATAAATACATTGAAAAAAACAGCCATTGAAACAGTTTAAAAATGTACAATCTTATGTGGATAAAAACCTGAAAATAAACATAATATAATAATGTCTCTGAATTGATTAATTCAGGGAAGTGTATGATTTAAAACAGTAATACTTCACTAAAAAGCTAAAAAAGGTGTCGGCATTGTGGAGCCAAATTCAATTTTATAAAGTTAACAAATACAGAATCTAGTCGGTATAAGAAAGTGTAATTAAAAATTTGATTAAAAATAAATAATGAATATTTTATAAATATACAATGGATAGAGTGTTATTGTTGTTATCAACTGATGGGATGACTTATTAGGAGGGGTGATTACTAAAACATTTACATAAATGCCTGTAAATCTAGTTCTAAATTTAAACCAGCAGGGTGCATAGCATCCAGTTGGTATATCCAAAAGGATTCTCTGCGTCTTAGTGTCAGTAGCCTGTTAGGATATTTGTTTGGCGGAATCCAGTCAATAACTTGGATTTTTAAACACTTAGGATCAGAGTTGTGATATAATCTAAAATGTTCAGGAACACTATGTGTTTTTAGACCATTTTTAATGTTATTAATGTGTTCATTGAGTCTAGTACGTATGTTCCTTTTGGTTCTCCCTATGTAAATCATCTTACAGCTGCAGCTCAAAAAATACACTACAAATGTAATGCTGCAGTTGCATTTATATTTTTGTTTAAAGGTTTTAGTGCCTCCTGAACTAGTGAAATTTATGTTTTTATCTATATATTTACACAACCCACATCTTGCTACCCCACACTTGTATGTACCCGGTTTTTGTTGTAACCATTGTAGGGTAGTGGTACTTGTTTTTGGTTTCCCTGTTTGGCGTAGTTTGGTGGGTGCTAATATGTTTTTAAAATCAGTATTTTTCTTAAACGTAACTAATGGTTTATCTGATAAAATCCTTCCTAAAATGGGATCTGCTTTTAATACCCCCCAATGTTTACTTAATATGTTCTGGATATCTTTGGAGCCCTGATTATAAGTTGTTACGAATCTAACACTATCTTTATTACCATGTTGTTTTTCTAATTTGCGTGGTTGCAGTAATGTTTTCCTATCCATCAGTTGTACCTTTTCTTTGGCCTGTTGGATTATGGCTGCCTCATAGCCTTTTTCCAAGAATCTAGCATCTAAAATGTTTGCTTCATGTTTAAAATCACTGTCCCTGGTGCAGTTCCTTTTAATTCTCTGGTATTGACCCAGGGGTATATTGGTTTTCTACCTGGGTAAATGACCACTTTTGGCATTAAGAAAGCCATTCTTATCTGTTGGCTTGCGAAAATTCTTAACTTTAACTTTGTCATTTTCATCTGAGAATAATACTAGCTCTAGGAACTCAATCTGTTTTTTATCGATCTTAGAGACAAATTTAAGATTAAAGGTATTAGAATTCATATGGTTTATGAATTCTTTGCTCTTAACTTCACTGCCTTTCCATATTATTATTACGCCGTCTATGTATCTGGAATAACAAATGAGATTATTAATGTATGGATTGTTGGACCAAATGCATTTTTCTTCAAAGTTATGCATGTAAAGATTTGCATAAGATGGGGCGAAAGTCGTCCCCATCGCAGTTCCTTGTATCTGTTTAAAAAATTGCTCGTTAAAAACAAAATAATTATGCGAAAGTATGAAGCTAATGCTTTCTAGAATAAATTCTAAGTGTATCGTGGACTTGATATCTCTATTTAGGGTCTCGTTTATTGCTTTTATACCAAGGTCATGTGGGATGCATGTATATAGTGAAGATACATCACATGCAATCCATAAATAGTCACTTTGCCAATTCATTCCTTCAAAAATATTTATAGTGTGTATGGTGTCTCTGAGATATGCCCTAGTTTTTTGTACCACTGGTTGTAAGTAGTGGTCTATGTAAATCGAAAGATTATTGGTTAGGGAGCCTATTCCGGAGATGATTGGCCTGCCTGGCGGTGAAACTAAGGTTTTATGAACCTTTGGCAGGTGATAAAATGTGGGTATAGATGGAAAATTTTCAGATAGGAAGTTAAATTCATCATTATTCAAAATATAATTGTTTTTTGCTTCTTTCAGGATGTTGTTAAGCTCTTTTTTATACTTAAGAGTGGGATCAAAATTTTATTTTTTATATGTCATTGGGTCATTAAGGATCCTATGAGCCTCTGTTAGATAGTCCCCTCTATTTTGCACAACCACCCCCCCCCCTCCCTTATCGGCCACCCTGATTACTATGTCTTGATTACTTAGTAAATTTTTTAGAGTTTTCCTTTCATCTCTGGAAAGGTTGTCATTATATTTATTTGTCCAATTTTTATCTTTCTTATTCCAGAGTTTGGTGAGATCACCACAAACTAATTTATTGAATGTAGTTATAAATTCCCCTTGTGTTGAATAGGGATAAAAACTTGATTTACGTTTAAAGTGACTATGTTTAATAGTTTCTTCGTACTCATAAACACTTAGGTTTAAGAGATCCTGTTGGTTTTGTGAGAGAGTTGTAAAACTTTCCTCACGTGTAATTAGATTATTGAGTATTTCTAGAGTCGATTGATCTGAATGATCTAATGTAGTGACCGTAGGTGTGGATGCAATAGGTGTGGTCTTTAAGAATTTTTTTTTATTGTAAGGTTTCGAATATATTTCTGGAGATCTATATAGGTTTGGAATTTATCCGGTGCTTTTTTTGGGGCAAAATTGAGACCCTTGGCTAGAAGATTAATTTCTTTACTGCCTAGAACTGTATCTGAAAGATTAAAGATGTTGGCTTTATTCTTTTCTTCTTCATTCTTTTTGTGTTTGAATAATTGAATCTGTCTCCCCCCTCTGCATCCCCGCTTGGTCTTCTTCGTTTGCCTGGTGTGATTCTCGTATTCCCCCCTATTTGTTCTATTCCTTCTGTGGAGTTCCGAAATCTCCCTGTTGGGGAGGTTGCCAGGTCTAAAAAATGTAATTTATGACTTCTATTGCTTTGATCCCTTTCTTTATTAGTATTCCCCAAATTTTGTGCCGTCTTAGGTTTTGCCTCTTGAGTGTGCCAATTGGGATGTTGATAAATTTCCTGTTCTTGATTGGTCAATGTATCAAATCTATTGTAAGTTGGAACTGCTGATACATTGTATCCGTTATTATCAATAGATCTATTTTCTCTCATGTAAGGTGGTGTAAAGCAATTGGAATTATTCCGATTTCTCCAAGTGTTTTGTTTTGGGGTATTTGAGAATCTATTCTTATGTTCTGGTTTATATGTGTCCTGATGGTTTAAGTGGGTTACATGGTTATGATTTTTACTTGTGTAACCCCTATCGTTTGAACTATTAGACCCTCCATATGACATGTGAGGTACATATTTCAACTGGTTCCTGTCTTGTTCAAATGTCTGGGATGTCTCTGCTCTATGGCTATTCCCATTATGATTAAAACTCTGACGTGTCTCCTGTTTATGATTGGGAAAATTATGTGTATTGGTGTTTTGTCTGGTTCCATTTTTGTGTGTTGATTCTATGGTTCTCAGGGTTGAAAAATGTACTCTTTTGGACATACCAGATGAAGTAAAGTCTTCCCTATTCATATGTATTTGGTGACACATGTTTGTGCTTTCTACCTCACTAATTGGGTCATCTTTGATTTTATATGTGTGTACCCTATCATGTAGGTAGTCATCTTTGTCCCTACATAATTTTTTATATTTGGCTTTCATGAGATCTGAACCATATTTTTTATTTCTTTCCTGAATACTGTCATTTAATTTTTTCCAATATTCATCCGTTTGGAAATTTTGGATTTTGGGCAATAGATTATCTAAAGAGCTTTTGATTTTGTCTAATTTGTTCTCTCTATATCTAGTCAGAATCCTGATAAGGGTTAGAGAACAGTCGTGGAAAGCTTTATCCCACTCTGTGCTATATTCAACATCTTCTAGGTCGAAGGCTGTTTTTTTGTACAATCTTAAACCCCTGGGGACTATATCATGTAATAAATAATTGTCTAAAAGAATTAGATCCTGCCACTCCTTGGTGTCGTTGTTTAATAATTTTTCTAATTCTTTAAAAAGAGTGTTAGGATCCAATTGTTCCAAATTGTTTGTAGCCACATTTGTCTGGGCTAATAGATCCAAGGCCCGCTTTCTGTAGTGTCTATTAGGACAATCTCCAAAGTTATAAGTACTCATAATGACTCAAGTGTGTTTTTGACCCTATACTTAAGACTATTTTAGTGGGATTTGTTATACTGAGAGGATTCTAATGTAGCCTTTGGATTGTGTCTGTAATGTTTTGTTAGCAACCAAGAGTGAAGGAAAAATATGAATATATATAGAAACCAAAAAACACCCTAATGGAAATCAATGGTACAAAAAATCAAATGCGTTTTTACAACGTATAACTTGCCAGTAACAGAGATATGCGCACCATATAAAGTGTCAAGTAATGGAGCTATATTGTTATCTAATATTTTTGAGAACGAGTGTTTACATTACTACTCACGTGATCAGGATGCTGATATTGCTAAACAGTGTCGGCTTAATAATTGATTCCGACAGGCACTCTGTAAGTTGAGTAACTGTAGCTAAAAAAAATGCTGATAAATACTAAACAGTGTCGGTTTTATGATTAATTCCGACTGCCTGCCTCATTTTTCTCAGTATTCACATTTTGGGGTTGATCTCCCCTGGTTACGGCACTCCGGTATTGCTTACACTTCATTGGATGTCTTCACGCTTCCCTGTGGTTCCGGTTCTGGTCTAGGATTAGCGTTGCCGCACGCCGTGACTCTGCCCCATAAAGTGAGATGAAGTCTGGGAAGTAATATCTTGTTATGGTGGAAGTTACTTATCTTACCGTTTTTTGATTTGAGTAGGATGGGACATTCTTTCACGCCACGATTCTTGGCGGCGCAATAGAGACAGAGATTGTTTAACCTATGCCGAGTCTTTTTCTCTGGTTTCAGGGGGCCTCTTACAAAGGCAATATCCATAGGCTCATCCTGAGATTTTGTTGGGAGCAGAGGGGTAGACAAATAGGTTTTCTTGTAAGTGTGATCAGTAACTCCTTTCTCAAATTTCCTCTCCCTGAGGCGGCAATCTATGGATATAATTAAAATCATTAAGGTCTCTAAATTTTCAGGAATCTCTGCACGTGCAAGCTCATCCTTTAAGGAATCAGAGAGTCCAATCCGGAACTGGTTTCTCAGAGCTGGGGTATTCCAAAGTGTGTCTGGGGCCCATCTTTTGAATTCTGTGATGTACTCTTCGACAGGGCGTCTACCCTGTTTGAGACTCCTAATAGCAGTCTCGGCTGTATTTTGTTTGTCATGATCTTTATATAATAAAGACATGGCATTAAAGAATGACTCAAGTGAGTTAAGGATAGGGTTGTTATTCTCATAATAAGCGTTAGCCCAGCTTTTAGCTTTGCCTCTTAAATAAGATATTACTGTTAATACTTTTATTTTTTCAGTAGGATAACTACGGGGTTTAAGTGAAAAATAAAGATTACACAAATTCTTGAATTCTCGAATTTGAGATCTGTCTCAAGAGAATTTTTCTGGTGGACATATTTGGGCTTCAGGAGGTATAACTTCGAGTGCAGGAGTTTTAACAGTTGTTTGTTCACGGATGTATTTCCATAATTCCTGATTCTGTGTTTGCATGTCCCTAAGCCCCTGTATCATTAGGTCCATGTTTTGAGCTAATGCTCCCACATGATTTGTGAGTTCAGTTATGTCCATCTTTACTGAATATACATGGGTAAGTTTGTTTAAGGCTAGGTAATATGTAAGGATATGGCAAGACTACCCAAATATATGTATATACTTCTACAACTCCACTCAGTCTCACACCAAACCTCGGGTATTGTGATTTTGAAATACCCTTGTTATGCTCATAGATTTGAGGGTGACCTTCTGAGGGTCAAAGATGTAACACAAATAATATACTGAGTTGCTAAAGCGTAACTGGAATTTGCTAAGATACAATGTAGTTGGCCTGATGTATGTACACAGGAACACAGTGCTCTGAATTTGATTTGTACACTGAAAGAGATTTCACAAGCCTAGTGACGGAAAGGTATGCAACATAGTATAAGTCAGTTGTACTTATGTCAAAGTTAGTAGCTTATAGTTGATATGGATGAGATATTATGTAGCTGAAATTGAGGTTACGTAAGCAAATAGTAGCAAGAGGATTGAGGCCAAACAGGCAGATCAATGTACAACAATGAAGCTGGCAGTCTCAGACAGGTAAGCAGGGCAAGCAGTATAAGAACTTGGCACAAGGGGAGATACAAGCAGAAAATGCAAGAATGTCTTTACACAGTACCGTACAATTATGCCGTCCGTGCCGTTCTAAAACCAGCTGCCTGGTTGATGTTGTCGGTCTCTGCTGGTGACGTCACACGCTCCGGCACGTAGTAGCAGGATGGTTCTGGCTTGTTGCAAATGAAGTGCGCTATACGCTGAAGCAGGATCCTGTATAGCAATCTGGTAGATAAGAACTTGGTTAGTTCAAACAAACAAAGGTCGTAGTGATCAGCTGCAGATTTGGCTGTGTAGAGAGTGCAGGCTAAGATAGTCAGGCTAAGCTCAGAATGATATCCCAAAAATACCAAATTACCTAGCAGAGGTGTAAAGGTGGATGACGACTAAATAAGGAGGTGTAGTCACATGACAAGAGCACTTAAAGGGGAGGAATATCAAAACAAGGAATAGATGTTAACATGATCCTGACAATAATTGACTTCTCTGTGCTTCTAGGCATTAATAAAGCCTTTGATATTTTCTTGTATCCATCTCTTTATCTCGGAGATCTTTGGACAGTGCCTTGCCACCCATAGTTGATTGTTTGCTTTAGTTGCACTACCAGGGACTGGTATACTCCAGGAAAGCTCTTTTTTATGCTTGGCTAATCAATATGCCCACAGTTGATCACAGTTGGAGCTTTGTGTGTGTCATTGAGCAGGTGATTAGCTACACCTGATTGAGTTTACAAGTAATTTTACAAGGGGGTGATCCTTTTTCCAACTCAGTGATTCTGTTTTTGAATTGTCTTTAATTTTGTCTGACATGTTGGTGTTATATATTTCACTTGGATGTTATAAGTTGCACTGAGCAAATACAACTGGATAAACAAAAACTGTGCCTGTCTTTATTTCAGGCTGCAAAGCAACGGAATCTTTCAAGTGTGGTAATTATTTTCAATACCCACTGTATATATATATGCCATCCAAAAAATGCAGGCACTCACTGGACTTTTTTGTAAAAAGATAATTTTATTAATTCAATTTAAAATCCAGACATAACGTTTCAGCACATAATTGTGCCTTTGTCAAATGTCAAAAGAATCCAAAGAAGTACAATGAAGCACCTAAAACCACTGACAAACAACTAAAAACACACTCCTTAAATATCACCAAAGTTACCGCCATCAACCCGCTCGTGTCTCTCAGATGCGCATCACTGTCGTCACACTGGCACGCTAACGTCCCTAACGTAATGATGCATATTCCGACGTTGTCATAGCAACGTCCATAAACAATACAGCAAGGCGCGTATCACAACTACAAGCAGCTGGTGGGCACATACAGTCTAAATGCGCACGCGCTCAAGGCGCTCAATAATAGGTGGAAAACGTTGTCAAGACAACTGTCATAAACAAACCACGCAAATAGACAAATATATGTGGACATCACACATCTAACAGCGGCAACAATATACAATATGTGTCAAACGCTAAGTGCAATGTAGGCTCATGGGGCTATAACTGATCGATCACTCACCGGATCACAATAATCAAACAAAGATAAAATAGTCATCAGCTTGCCCCAGCCTAAGTTAACAAATTAGCGTTTGAGACATAGGAATCAAATCATGAGAAAAAACATAATTAGTCATACAGTTCACAGAAATGGCATACCGGACTGAAGGGAACATATTGTTAATAAGTGAAACTGCCCAGCACAAGCAGTGTCACAAAACCAAATGATATTATAATTAGTCAAATACATCAAGGGGCATCACACCTCAATGAGGTATGTTAGAAACTTCAGTAAATAGCAAGCACCCATCCAAATAATGGAGATATTAAAGGTGTACACAACAGATCTGTGGGAGTATTCAGGAATACATGAGACACTTAGTAAAACGGACTGAAGTCTAATGACATATTGAGGCACCTTGGAGCTAGTGTGTCCAACCTGTAGATCCACCTACTTTCCAGTTATAACAGTCTCCTGGCCCTATTGCCACCTCTAGGCATAAAGGGCACATGGTCGATTAGCATGGATCTTATGCTTGAAATGGCATGCTTGTGATTTACACAGTGGAATGCCACTGGTTGGTCTGATTCCCCCTTTTTTAGGGCCTCCCGTATGGCATATCTATGGTTCGCCATTCTCTCCCGGAAGGTAGTTATTGTTTTACCGACGTAAACACTGGAGCATGGGCAAATCAAGATGTATATAACAAAAGTGCTTGTACAAGTCAGCCGATGGTTAATTTTGAATCTATGTTTATTGTGCAGATGCTGGAATGTATCTCCTCTTAGCATACTATTGCAAGTAGTGCAACTGCCACATGGGAAACACCCCATTTTTGTCGACTTTAGCCATGTCTCCTTACGATAATGTTTGATGGGGTCTGATTTGACCAATACATCTCTCAGATTATTTGCCCTGCGATATACCATCCTAGGAGCCGTCATACTCTGAAATGGGAGTGTAGGGTCAGTCTCAACCACCGGCCAGTGTCTCTGTACTGCTTCTGTCAGTCGTTCACATCTAGGTGTAAATGTCGTAACCATATTTAGTTGTCCACAGGTGTTCTTAACCACAGTGTTGGTACCCTCAGTGACATCTGTATTAAACAGTCTCTCCTGAATATCATGTATATCCTCCATCGCATAGCCTCTTTTTGTCATTTTTTCTCCCATTTCCTTCATTTGGATTTGCATCATGGGTGTCTCGCTATTATTTCTAATGACACGAGTGAGCTGAGAGGTGAGAACACCTTTCTTTTGGTGCCTGGGGTGAAAGCTTCTTGCGTCAAGCAATGAATTACTGTCCGTAGGTTTCGTGTATAACGATGTACCGAACCGCACATCACCACAGGCATCAACCTTAAACACACACAAGTCTAGAAAATGTACATTATTGAGATGGAATTCAAGTTTAAATTGGATAGGATTCACCATGGAATTCAAATGTGACACCCATTCACGCAACATCACCTTGCTACCCCTCCATATCATGAAGACATTATCTATATAGCGAGTGTTGTGTTTCACATTAGGGTGATCAAATGGTTTCATCAATTCCTGTTCATACCAGGCCATATAGATGTTAGCGTAAGTGGGTGCCACATTCGAACCCATGGCGGTACCTGCAACCTGTAAGTAGTAGTCATTTTCGAACTTAAAGTAGTCCCTTTCCAAACAGAAAGTTAAAAACTCACACAAAATTCAACAGGCGGACCGTCACCATGGACCTGACAGCCCCCACCCCACCAATGTGGGGGATCACAGTGTAGAGACTGTCCACATCCATGGTGACCAGAATGTCCTCCTGCTGTAGACCAATGTACCCCCTAAGTACCTTAAGCAAACTAGGTGAATCCTGTAAATAGGCCTTGGTGTTCTTAACTACACTCTGGAGGTGTGAATCAATATATATGGCCAAATTAGTCAATACAGAACCACGGGCAGACACAATCGGTCTGCCCGGTGGATTCGTGAGAGTCTTATGAACCTTAGGAAGCAGGTATAATATAGGTACAATGGGATAATCAGTAACCAAAAAAGAATGCTCTTTTTCACTCAGTATACCTGCTTCAAAGCTACACTGTAGGAAATTGTCTATTGCTTTTTTATAGAGATAAGTAGGATAACCCTTCAACTTCATGTAAGTATTTAGGTCTGATAGCTGTCTCAGTGCCTCTTGTCGATAGTCAGCGTAGTCCTGAATAACGATAGATCCGCCCTTATCGGCAGGGGGGATAATAATGGATGTATCATTGCTCAATTCTGTTAGGGCCTTAGTTTCTGCAGCACTAAGATTAGAATAGGTATGTGTCTGAGGTGTTTCCTTAATGTTATTGGTGAGTAATCTTGTATGGGTGTTAGGTGGCTCAAAGGTAGAGGCCTTCTTAAAGGATTCAGACATATAAGTCTGATCCCTTAAATGACTGTATGTGCCCACCAGCTGCTTGTAGTTGTGATACGCGCCTCGCTGTATTGTTTATGGACGTTGCTATGACAACGTCAGAATATGTGTCATTACGTTAGGGACATTAGCGTGCCAGTGTGATGACAGTGATGCGCATCTGAGAGACACGAGCGGGTTGATGGCGGTAACTTTGGTGATATTTAAGGAGTGTGTTTTTAGTTGTTTGTCAGTGGTTTTAGGTGCTTCATTGTACTTCTTTGGATTCTTTTGACATTTGACAAAGTCACAATTATGTGCCGAAACGTTATATCTGGATTTTAAATTGAATTAATAAAATGATCTTTTTACAGAAAAGCCCAGTGAGTGCCTGCATTTTTTGGATGGCTTGGATACTTGTATAGCAGTGCACCGTGGCATTACTGGTTGTGGGTAAGATTGTGCTGTCCTTCCTGGATTTTGCATATATATATATATTTTATAGATGTAATGCACCAGTTTCAAGTGAAATAGCATACTGATAACATGACCCTTAATGTTAGTCAGACATTGAGTGGGATTCTTTGAATTTGGTGATTTTAAATAAAATAGTACACCATCCTCCATCGAGGTTTTTGCAATCTTGTTGGATTGTATAGAGGCATCCTTATTTTATAAAATTGTCATGTTCTGTATTTGGCTTCTCCAAAAATGAATTATAATTTTTATTACAGATACCCTATGTTTTAAAGGGATCTTTTGTGTTCTAGACAGAGCATACAATATTTAAAATGTTTCATATTTGCCTAATTCCCTTGGTATTCTTGGTTGAAGAGATACCGAAGTCGTGTCTAGGGCATTACATGGTGGGAAACAGTGCTGCCATCTAGTGCTTTTGCAAATGGATAACATTCATGCTCAACTGCTGCCACATAGTTTTCCAGACAAATGCACAATCCTGAGCTTACGTCCATGCTTTTCAACAAAAGTTACCAAGGGTACAAAGAACATTTTATAATAGAAGTAAATTAGAAAATTGTTTAAAATTAAATGCTCTATCTGAATCATTACAAAAATGGGGTTTCGTGTTCCTTTAAATGTACAATATTTATGCCTGTCATGCAGTTACACATCTATATACAATGTTTAACACTGCCATCTAGTGGTAACTGATGATATTTAAATCCATTATGAATGCCTTAAAAACAGAACAATGTCATTTTACTGTATATAAAAGTTTTTTTTTTCTACCTTAGACCTACTTGAGTATAAATAATATCATAAGAACTAATTTACCCTTCAGACTCACCAGTTTTTTGGTACGCAGCTGCTGTAAAAATCTGTGTTTCTATGTTTTGTATGCAAGTCACAATATACTTTTTTTCTTATAGGACTACATTATAGCAACCTGATAATCACTATTAAATAGTAAAATCAGACCCTTACATCTAGTTATTATGACAAGCCTCCCAGAACCTTTTGACCCAGATGGCTTTTTGCACTAGGATGTATATATCACACGCGTTGTTTTAACCCTTTAAATTCTGGCAGACTTATCCCCTCATCAGTATCTTCTTCATCACAATAAACCCCTAACATGGCCAGCCACCACAAGATACCCACCTAACATCTATTTTTTCCCATAGTTGGTCTTCCCCACAAAATGACCCCTTTACACTAAATTAATCGCACAAAACTATCTTCCCACTGCAATATACTCTTTCTTTAAGAGACATAAAACCACTGGGCCTGATTACAAGTCAAGAACAAAAATGCAAATGCTAATATCACACACCACTTGCATTTGTGTGCTCACATTACAAGTAGTTTTTTTTTGTGCCTCAGCTTAATGTTGTGAATATTATACATTGCACTAGCACAAACATACAGGCCAGCATTTATCATCGTGTATGCATTTATCATCTGCCAGAAGGACAGTGTTTTATCACGTGAACCTGTCTGCCGGGGATTGCAGAATGTGTTAAGCATAATGCCGCCCCCTGCTCTCGATAGCCCAATGGCGTACGAGTAGGGGTTGTCAATCACAGTGGGGCCAATGTACCCCGGGTGATTTAATCCACCAGCTAATAGGTGGCATACTGGTTAGGATTCTGCAGTCTGATGACTGCTGATTCTTAACTATGAGCAAAAATGTCCTTTGCTCCTTATGTTTTTACACTTGGGGGCCGATTTATCAATGCCTGGCGGACATTATACTCCAGGCATTGCAAACTGTTATCCTTCAGCTACTCTTTATCACTGTCATCTGTATGGGGAAAAATAGCCAGTCACCATCATCAGTTCACACTTTGGGGTAGATTTACCATTGTGCGGACAGACATGATCCACTGTAGCGATCATGTCCGCCGCACATTGATAAATGCCAACAGCATACACTGTCAGCATATATCATTGCACAAGCAGTTCGGGTGAACTACTTGTGCAATGCTGCCCCCTGCAGATTCTCAACCTGATGATATGTGATCAGACTTATTGCTGTATGCTGCCTCCTGTTTCCGGCGAATCTGAAGACTTGCGTGGAATCAGATGCATTAGGGGCCATTTGGCCCATAATAAATCGACCCCATTGCATTACAGGGACAGTAAATGTATAAAATAATCAGTCAATAGAATTTCAGTAGCTCTCATCCTATTGGCTGATTTGAGCAGCCAATATGATTTCAGTAGCTCTCATCCTATTGGCTGATTTGAATTTCCAAAATCAAATCAGTCAATAAGAATGCAAGGGATGCCATATTGAATCGCGTACCTTGCATTGAAGATTCAGTATATGGTGGTGACCGTATAAAGAGAATGCTCTGCGCCGGATGTCTTCAGAAGGGACCCACTCCGCACCACCGGGATGAAGATAGAAGATGCCATTGTGATGAAAATAGAATATGCCACCTGGATGAAGATAGAAGACGCTGCCTGGATGGATGAAGACCTCACCACCTGGATGAAGACTTCTCGCCGCCTGGATGTCCGGAAACTGTAAGTGGATCTTCGAGGGTTAGTGTTAGAATTTTTTAAACTTTTTTGGGTGTTTTTATTTTTTTACTTTAGGGTATGGGCTTTTCTTAAAAGAGCTAAATGCCCTTTTTCAGGGCAATGCAAAAGAGCTAAATGCCCTTTTAAGGGCAATGCCTGTATAAATGCCCTTTTCAGGGCAATGGGTAGCTTAGGTTTTTGTTAGAGATAGGTTTATTTATTTAGGGGGGTTGGTTGAATGGTGGGTTTTACTGTTGGGGGGGTCTTTGTATTTTTTATTACAGGTAAAAGAGCTGTTTAACTTAGAGCAATGCCGTACAAAAGGCCCTTACAAGGGCTATTGGTAGTTTATTGTAGGCTAGGTTTTTTTTTTTTTTTTTGGATGGGCTTTTTTATTTTTATGGGGCTATTAGATTAGGTGTAATTCTTTTTTATTTTTGATAATTTTGTTTGTTATTTTTCATAATTTAGTGTTTGTTATTTTTTGTAATTTAGTATTTTTTATTTTTTTAATTAGATACTTTGTAATTTTTATAGTAGTGTTATAATTTTTTAATGTGTATTTTAGTTTTCTTTAATTTGTAGTTAGTTTAATTTTAGTTTAATAGTTATATTAGTTTAATTGTTAGTTTAAACTTAGTTTTTTTAATTTAATTTAAGATAGGGTAATTGTAATTTTAATATAAAGTTAGGGGGCGTTAGGTTTAGGGGTTACTAGTTTAAATTAGTTAATTGCGATGTGGGGGCTTTCGGTTTAGGGGTTAATAGTTTAATTTAGTATATTTAATTGTGGGGGGCTTGCAGTTTAGGGGTTAATAGTTTTATTATAGTTGTGGTGGTGTAGGGGTTAATAACTTTATTATAGTGGTGACGATGTCGGGGAGCAGCAGAATAGGGGGTTAATAAATTTTATTAGTGGCGGCGATGTCCGGAGCGACAGATTAGGGATTAATAACTTTAATATAGTATTTGCGATGCAGGAGGGCCTCGGTTTAGGGGTTAATAGGTCATTTATGGGTGTTAGTTATTAGTTTTATGTAAAAGTTTTGTTGCGTAAAACTCATAACTACTGCTCTCAGATGGCGGTACGGATCTTGTCATTATAGGGTGTAACGCAAGCTTTTTAGCCTAAACACAAAACTCATAATGGCTGCGCTTTAGAAGTCCCATGCAAAAACTTCATTTTTATGAGTGCGGGACTGACGTTGCGTTACAGGCTAAAAGGCTTGCGGTACAACTATACCGTCAAGACTCGTTATGGCTGCGTTGCTGTTTTTTCAGTGTTAAAAGACGAACGCACAACTCTTAATCTACCTGAATGTTACATCATTCTGCAAATAGCAAATTCTGCAGCGCGCCTGCAAACCGCTTTTGAAAATAAGACATGATTAGAAGAGCCTGGCGAGGAGACAAGGTAAGTATAACTTTAGGGGGGAAAAAATCTCTCAAAATCTTTTGATTTTACAAGATGTCGCTAAGATGATGTTACATTATTCTGCACTATGTGCAGAATTATTTAACATTATATTTTACATTTACTGTCCCTTTAATGTGATCTTGTGGGGTTACACTTTGATCTTGCAAAATATTATAGTAAGTTTTCAATTGAGGAGAAAAATAAAGTGACTATGGTCTACATTTATCAAAGTGTCTATAAGAAGAAGAGAACTTTTAAGAGGATGTCAACCTCAATTTGTGTCAATTTGTCAAATTTATAAAAAAATTAACCCGGATATTTGTTTTAATTCGGGCAAAATAATAAGCGATGTTTGATAAAAAAGGAGTCTGTCTGGACGCGGATAAGTAAATTTATCAAACTGTGTATTTCTTTTGACTCACCTGATAAAGTTTATATTGCCAAATAGTACCTTCATGCAGTGCAACTTGTATATAAACTCAGTTCACAAACATTTCAATTTTTTTTTTTTTTTATGTCTGCACATACCACACTCCCTTGCAAGCCCTAAGACAAGCATCCTGATTGGATGTTTAAAATGCTTCTACAGTGGAATGTAGCTACTGAGGTTTTGGTTTATGTTGTTTACATAGAGATAGCTGTTCATGTTATCAGGGGTGTAACTAGCATTTATATAGCCCCAGGACATAGGACCCCCATTTTGATAGCGCCTTTTCATAATAATGCCTAATTACTTATAGACACCCATATTCCAAAGAATAGCAGATGGTTTTTTGTGGGGATATGCAATAGCAGTTTCTTCATATATAGCTAAACAGTGGGAAACCTGCCACCATATTTGTAAAGGCAAATCAATACATTTCCTTACAATCACCGAGATTAGAAGTTGTGTGCTAAACTCGTTGCATAAATAACACAAAAAATTAGCGGTATCGCACTCTCCATAGCGCTGCCATTACAAGTTACTGAAAACCTTCTTTTGTTGTGCAATATGGTGCAATAAGCTCCATAAAGCACAAAAGCCAAGGCTTGACTTGACGTTCTTGTGCACGTTTTCCCCCATAGACATCAATGGAGAGAAAGTGTTAGAAAAAAACTAACACCTGCGGTCGCGGAATGGCAATCGCTATAACGTAACCCCATTAATGTCTATGGGGAAAAGAAAGTTATATATAAATCTCACACCTAACATAAACCACTAGTCTAAATACCCCTAATCCACCGCCCTCTGACATTGCCGACACTAATTAAAGTTATTAACCCCTAAACCGCTGACCCCCCCCACATCGCCAACACTAAACTAAACCTGATAACCCCTAAACCGCCAGCCCCCTACATCACAAAACACTAAATTAAACTATTAACCCCTAAACCTAACACCCCCCTAACTTTATTATCAATTTTGCCTCTAAAGCTGCTAAAAATGATAATAAAGTTGGAAGTAATGTAACTACATAAGAATACGTCGATAATACGGCTAGGCCATTGAGCAAGCATTTGTCCTTCACTCCCTAGCAAGTACAAGCCCTGCAGGGAGAGCTGTGAGCACTATGTGTGATTCATAGGGATAATAAAAGGCTATATTTATATTTAATGTGTGGGACTGACACATTGCACCGGGCGGCAGTTTACAGTGCGGTATAGGGCTATATTATGTGTGCTCTAAATATCCCAGCATAACGCTCACAGCTCTCCCTGCATGTACATGCCTCTGCTTTATCGCCAGTGTCTCACTAGGTGGGTTGTCTGCTCTCACTAGGCGGGAGCTCGGCTGCACCGCCATCAATCAGCTAGGATTAGCTTGTTTGCCCATGCTGTATTCTGTGTATGCTCAATTATTTTATAGGCTATTGTACAAGCCCTGCAGGGAGAGCTGTGAGCGTTATGCTGGGAAATGTAGAGCACACATAATATAGCCCTATACCACACTGTAAACTGCAGCTCGGTGAGATGTGTCAGTCCCACATATTAAATATAAATATAGGCTTTTATTATCCCTATGAATCTCGCATAGCGCTCACAGCTCTCCCTGCAGGGCTTGTACTTGCTAGGGAGTGAAGGACAAATGCTTGCTCAATGGCCTAACCGTATTACCGACGTATTCTTATGTAGTTACATTACTTCGAACTTTATTATCATTTTTAGCAGCTTTATACATGTCAATGACAAAGTTTATTATCTTTATATGCTTTATTTAAATATCCCATATTGTTTTGAGTGTATAATGTCCCTTTAAAATAACTTACCTGTGAAAAAAAAACTAAGATTAAACAGTAAATTAACCTAACATTACTATTTTAAAAAAGAAAAGAAAAAAACTAAATTACATTATTAAAAAATCCTAACACTACAAAAAAAATTAAAAAAACCTAACTTTAGAAAAAAAAAAAAAAATGATGAAAATTAAAAATAATCTAACATTACAAAAAAAAAAACACTAACATTACGAAAAATAAAGAAATATAAGATTTCAAAAAATAATAAATGAAATTATCCAAAAAAAATAAAAATTAAACCTAATCTAATAGCCCTATAAAAACAAAAAAGCCCTCCGTAATCTAAAAACTGTTCTCTCTCATGCCTACTCTTCCACCATAAATAACTAAATAACCAAAGTATCGAAACAAATCCAAGCCCTAGAACTTAAAAAAACCCACAACATGCTGGAGAAATTTAAAAAGATCTATTATCACTATGGCAATAAAGCTTCCACTCTCTTGGCCTCTAAACTCAAACACAGAACAGCCCAGGCTAGGATAATGTCCATACAAACCTCCTCGGGGGTACACGTCTATGCTCCTGCAGACATAGGGAACGCCTTTGGACAATACTACCTAAATTTGTACAATATAGAAGCAAACCTAGAATCTCCAGCATGCCCCTTAGAGGATATCACCGCCTTCCTTAACTCTCTCTCTCTCCCCTCGTTGACTCCTGAGGACACCCCCACCCTAACAACTCCGATAACAACGCAGGAAATCTTGAAAATCATTCAAAACTTAAAATTAGGAAAAGCCCCTGGCCCTGATGGCTTCACAGCCAGATTCTACAAAGCCCTCCATCCCCATATAGCCCCCATTCTCTGCAGATTCTTCCAAGAGATATTCTCAGGAGTCTCCTTC
The DNA here is from genome assembly GCF_027579735.1 of Bombina bombina. NCBI lineage: Eukaryota > Metazoa > Chordata > Amphibia > Anura > Bombinatoridae > Bombina > Bombina bombina. The sequence continues at coordinate 212,616,838 of NC_069506.1, forward strand.
AAAGCAGAGTTCTTAGAAGCCGTGATAATCACAATTTTGAAACCAGGTAAGCCACCTGATCTTTGCAGCAGCTATCGCCCCATTTCATTGATTAACCTCAATACCAAGATATACGCCAAACTCCTGGCCAACAGAGTCTCAAAAATTATCTCCCCTCTCATAGCGAATGATCAGGTTGGATTTATTCCGAATAGGGAAGGCGCAGATGCGTCCAGGCGAATACTCGATATCCTCAAAGTTGCAGCTCGAGGAGACACCCCCTTCCTGGCCCTGTCACTCGACGCTGAAAAAGCGTTTGACAGGGTCAGATGGGATTACTTATGGGAAACCATGAGCACTCTCCAATTCCCTGTTGCATTTATATCTGCGATAAAAGCCCTCTATAACCACCCCTCGGCCATCGTGCGAGGAGCTGGGTTCCAATCTTCCAAATTTACTGTAGCTAATGGCACCAGACAAGGCTGTCCTTTATCCCCCCTCCTGTTTGTTATAGCCATAGAACCCCTAGCCCAATTCATTAGACGAGACCCCCGTACCAAAGGCCTCCCCATCGGACCTCACACCCATAAAATCTCCCTCTACACAGATGACATTACCCTTTTCTTAACATCGCCCAAAGAATCCCTTCTTGCAGTATTTACTAACCTAAAAAGGTTTGGTGATTTGAGCTTTTATAAACTCAATATCGCCAAAACAGAAGCTCTTCCTATAAACATCCCTATTAAAGATCTCGCCCCCCTGCAGACGACACACCACTTCCAGTGGAAAACTACGTCTCTTAAGATTTTGGGAGTTCACCTTAGCCCGGATCCTTCCGCCACGATAGCTCAGAATTATACGGATAGGCTTTCAGACTTCAAAAAGGTCCTTGAGACCTGGGAGTTTCGGGAGATCTCATGGACTGGACGCATTGCCGCGGTTAAGATGTCCTTCCTCCCCAAGATCACATACCTTCTCAGAGGCATTCCATATAATGGCTCATAATCTTAAACATCTCTTATCCTTTCATTACAGCCTCCTCACCAACTCACATCCCTCCCATAAAATATCACAACACCACGCTTGGTAAAAAGAAATAGGGTTCACTGTAACTCTGGATGTTTGGCACTCCAGAATTATGACAACCAAAAAACTTCTTCACTGTGCCACTCTTTGGGAACTATATTACAAAGTTCTAGTCCGCTGGCACCTTGTCCCAATCATGTTACATAAGATCAACCAGTCACAATCCCCAGAGTGCTGGAGGAAATGCAGAGCTAGTGGTACGGCACTACACATATGGTGGTCTTGTCCGGTGATTCAGCCGTTATGGAAGAAAATATACACTCTCCTCCAATCCCTTGGCCTTACTCCCCCATTCACCCCAGAAGTAGCCCTTCTACACATGCAGATGCCCAATCTTACCCCCTCCGGGGAAGCCCTTACAATCTATGTCATCATGGCCACAAAACTTGCCCTAGCCAGAGCTTGGAAAGAGGAAGATCCACCTGCTCTTTCCCAGATAATCTCCACTGTCCACTTTGTTGGACAAATGGAACAATATTCATATAAAGTCCTTGACAAGGTTGATTCCTTCCATGAGATCTGGTTCCCATGGATTTCAAAATTCCCAATCTGAGGTACTAACCTCTAAACCCCCTCTTAGAGCTTTCCCTCCTCCCCCCTCCCCCCCCTTTTTTTTCTCCGCCCCCTTTTCCTCCCCCTTATCATTATTACTTCTCACAGGCTCCATTTTTTTAATAACACATGGATACAACACCACAAGACAGTCAACAGCAGACACAGCTCCTTGATATATTTTCTTCACAGACCACTTTCAGAAAAGAGACCCTTTCCATGCCTTCTCTTTTGTTCTCCATATATATATATATATATATATATATATATATATATACACATGCATATTCTACCTTTATAATGCTTCCTTATGTATTTTGTCTGTATCTATAGATGATCTTGTTCTGTATCATTTTAAGGCTTTGTTTTGATTTTTGTTAATTTGTTTCAATAAAAAATTAAAAAAAAAAAAGTCACCCCAAAATAAAAACAGCCCCTAATCTATCAATAAACTACCAATAGCCCTTAAAAGGGCCTTTTGTAGGGCATTGCCCTAAATTAAACAGCTTGTTTACCTACAAAAATTACAAAGTCCCCACTAAAAGTAAACCCAACCAACCCCCCAAAATAAAAAAACTGTCTAAAAAAATCCTTAGGTACCCATTGCCCCTAAAGGGGCATTTGTATTGGCATTTAACTTAAAAGGGCAATTAGCTCTTTTGTGACAATTAAAATAAAAAAGCCCTAATCTAAAAAAAAAAAAACTAACACTAACCACAGAAAATGTACTCACCGTTCCTGAAGTCCGGAAGTCCAGGCAGAGCAAAGTCTTCATACATGTGGCGAAGATTTTTTCCAGGGCGGCATCATCTTCTATCCTCTTTCCGGCGGTGCAAAGTGGTCTTCAGCAATGCGCAGATCCGGAGCGCTGGTCCTCATCTGGAGCGCTGGTTCTCTTCAGCAGTGAGGGACTCCAGCAACGTAGATCCACTTCATGCGATCTTCCGCCACATAATCAAGCTTCAATGCAAGGTACCCCTTTTATATTGGGGTACCGTTGCATTCCTATTGGCTGAAATATTCAAATCAGCCAAAAGGTTGAGAGCTGCTTAAATCCTATTGCTGTTCAAATCAGCCAATAGGAATTAAGCAACTCTCATCCTATTGGCTGGTTTGCATTTTTCAGCCAATAGAAATGCAACAGTACCCCAATATAAAAGGGGTTACCTTGCATTGAAGCTTAAATGTGCGGCGGTTAATAGGTAGTTTATGGGTGTTAGTGTACTTTGTAACATTTTTGTTATGAGTTTCGCAACATCCATAATTAATGGTCTCATATAGCAGAATGGAACGAGGTGGTATAAGCTATAACGCTAGTGTTATAGCCGGACCGCACAACCTGTAATACAGGCCCAATAAAAATCCCGCACTCCAAAGCCAATTTTTGAGTGCGGAATGGAGAGTTACCTAAAGGCTAAAATGCTAGCGTTATAGCCGTACCGTCGCAACTTGTAATACCAGAGACCTGCATATTCCGTGCACAATGACCAATTTTTCAGCAGTATAGCCATACCACATCACTTGTAATCTTGCCCATTGTGAGCAATGTTTTGTAAGATAGGCCCATATAGGAGTGGCCTGGTAAAAGTTGAGACCTCTGAGACCCCTGTAGATATGCACCTGCATGTCCTATATATGTATTTTTTTCATAGATATACTGCACCAATTTCAAGTGAACACATCCCTAAATGTTAGTCAGCAATGGAGTGTGATTTTTTGAATTTGGTGATTCACCAACTTTTTTTTTGTTGTTAAATGAAATAGTTAGTACACCCTTCTCCATTGTGTACTTGCAATCTTGTTGGATTGCATAGAGACATCCTTATTTTATAAAATTGTCATGTAGGGTATTTGACTTTTCCAAAAATAAATTATAATTTTTATTACAGATACCTTAAGTTTTAAAGGGATATGAAACTCCAATTTTTTCTTTTGTGATCTAGACAGAGCATACAATATTTAAAACGTTTCAAATGTACTTCTATTATAAAATTTGCATTGTTCCCATGATATTCTTTGGTGAAGAGATACCTAAGTCAGTTTCAGGAGCATTACATGGTAGGAAATAGTGCTGCCATATAGTGTTCTTGTAAATAGATAACATTCTTGCTAAACTGCTGCCACATAGTGTTCCAGACACATGCATGCTGCCAAGCTTACGTCCATGCTTTTCAACAAAAGATACAAAGAGAACAAAGAAAATGTGATAATAGAAGTAAATTTAAAAAATTATTAAAATTACATGCTCACGGGGGGCGGAGCCAGCAGCCGAAACAGCAAGACATGAATTTTCTGAGCTCCTGATCTCTGATCAATTGGGCCACTTTTACAAGCAAACAAAGTGATCCTCTTGACTGGGTCCTGAGATGCAGAACAAGCTTATTGAGACATTAAAAATGAGTAACTACAAAGATACGAAGATCTGAAAATACTCTGTGTCACCAGAGTAGTGCAAGCCGCCATCTTAAGAAATTTCTACGCACCATCACAACTTACAGTGAATTGTCCTTTGCACACTGGATTAGTTACCATATGGGCCTCTAGTTATCAAGCTGTCAACCGCAAATACGCTGGAATTCCGCAGCGTATTTGTGGCGAGCCTGATTCGCCTTAGTTATTAAACCCTACAGACCGGCAAAAGTAGAATATAGTGACGTTACATACGATCCGCCTGACTCAGTTCGACACAGATCGATGCTTATGTCACTCCAGATGTTCCGAACGCATGTTCGGCACAATCTGACTACTTTTGCTAGTTATCAAATAACTAGCAGGTACGCTCGGCACTTTTCCGGCCCAGCATACCTGGTTTTCAATCCGTCACCCTGGAGGTGGCGGATGCCATAGGAATCAATGGGAGTCTGACAGCAGCGAAAGCTCATGTTCGCTGCTGCCCGATATCCCATTGATTCCTAGGGTAATGTCTACACCTAACACCCTAACATAAGCCCCAAGTCTAAACACCCCTAATCTGCCCCCCTACACCGCCGCCACCTACATTAAACTTATTAACCCCTAAACCGCCGCTCCGGGAGCCCACCGCCACTCTAATAAACTTATTAACCCCTAAAACACCGCTCACGGACCCCGCTGCAACTAAATAAAGTGTTTAACCCCTAAACCGCCGCTCACGGAGCCCACCGCCACCTACATTAAATATATTAACCCCTAATCTACACCCCCTACACCGCCGCCACTATATTAAATGTATTAACCCCTAAACCTAAGTCCTAAATCTAAATAAATATTCCTATTTAAAACTAATAGTTACATTGTAGCTATCTTACGGCTAGATTTAGAGTTGGGCGGTAGCCGTCAAAACCAGCGTTAGAGGCTCCTAACGCTGGTTTTTAACGCCCTCTGGTATTTAGAGTCAGTCATTAAAGGCTCTAACGCTCACTTTCCAGCCGTGACTTTTCCATACCGCAGATCCCCTTACGTAAATTACGTATCCTATCTTTTCAATGGGATCTTCCTAACTCCGGTATTTAGAGTCGTGGCTGAAGTGAGAGTTAGAACTCTAACGACAAAACTCCAGCCGCAGAAAAAAAACAGGAGTTAAGAGCTTTCTGGGCTAACGCCGGTTCATAAAGCTCTTAACTACTGTACCCTTAAGTACACTAACACCCATAAACTACCTATGTACCCCTAAACTGAGGTCCCCCCACATCGCCGCCACTCAAATTTTTTTTTTAACCCCTAATCTGCCGACCGCAAAGCGCCGCCAGCTAAATTATCCCTATGTACCCCTAATCTGCTGCCCCTAACACCGCCGACCCCTATATTATATTTATTAACCCCTAATCTGCCCCCCTCAACGTCGCCTCCACCTGCCTACACTTATTAACCCCTAATCTGCCGAGCGGACCTCACCACTACTATAATAAATGTATTAACCCCTAATCCGCCTCACTAACCCTATAATAAATAGTATTAACCCCTAATCTGCCCTTCCTAACATCGCCGACACCTAACTTCAATTATTAACCCCTAATCTGCCGACCGGAGCTCACCGCTATTCTAATAAATGGATTAACCCCTAAAGCTAAGTCTAACCCTAACACTAACACCCCCCCTAAATTAAATATAATTTACATCTAACGAAATTAATTATCTCTCATTAAACAAATTATTCCTATTTAAAGCTAAATACTTACCTGTAAAATAAATCCTAATATAGCTACAATATAAATTATAATTACATTGTAGCTATTTTAGGATTAATATTTATTTTACAGGCAACTTTGTAATTATTTTAACCAGGTACAATAGCTATTAAATAGTTAAGAACTATTTAATAGTTACCTAGTTAAAATAAATACAAAATTACCTGTAAAATAAATTCTAACCTAAGTTACAATTAAACCTAACACTATACTATCATTAAATTAATTAAATAAAATGCCTACAATTACCTACAATAAAACCTAACACTACACTAGCAATAAATAAATTAAATACAATTCCTACAAATAACTACAATGAAATAAACTAACTAAAGTACAAAAAATAAAAAAGAACTAAGTTACAAAAAATAAAAAAATATTTACAAACATAAGAAAAATATTACAACAATTTTAAACTAATTACACCTACTCTAAGCCCCCTAATAAAATAACAAAGACCCCCAAAATAACAAAATGCCCTACCCTATTCTAAATTACTACATCAGCCAATCAGAATCAAGTTCAATCCGATTGGCTGATTCGATCAGCCAATCAGATTGAGCTCGCATTCTATTGGCTGTTCCGATCAGCCAATAGAATGCGAGCTCAATCTGATTGGCTGATCGAATCAGCCAATCGGATTGAACTTGATTCTGATTGGCTGATTCCATCAGCCAATCAGAATATTCCTACCTTAATTCCGATTGGCTGATAGAATCCTATCAGCCAATCGGAATTCGAGGGACGCCATCTTGGATGACGTCATTTAAAGGAACCGTCATTCATCGTTCAGTCGTCGGGCCGGATGGATGTTCCGCGCTGGAGGTCTTCAGGATCCTGCCGCTCCGCTCCGGATGGATGACAATAGAAGATGCCGCCTGGATGAAGACTTCAATCGGATGGAAGACCTCTTCTGCCCCGCTTGGATGAAGACTTCGACCGGATCATGGACCTCTTCAGCCCCCCGCTTGGGCTTGGATCAGGACATCGGAGGAGCTCTTCAGGACGGATCGGTGAACCTGGTAGGGTGAAGACAAGGTAGGAAGATCTTCAGGGGCTTAGTGTTAGGTTTATTTAAGGGGGGTTTGGGTTAGATTAGGGGTATGTGGGTGGTGGGTTGTAATGTTGGGGGGGGTATTGTATGTTTTTTTTTACAGGCAAAAGAGCTGAATTTCTTGGGGCATGCCCCGCAAAGGGCCCTGTTAAGGGCTGGTAAGGTAAAAGAGCTTTGAAATGTAGTAATTTAGAATAGGGTAGGGCATTTTGTTATTTTGGGGGTCTTTGTTATTTTATTAGGGGGCTTAGAGTAGGTGTAATTAGTTTAAAATTGTTGTAATATTTTTCTTATGTTTGAAAATATTTTTTTATTTTTTGTAACTTAGTTCTTTTTTATTTTTTGTACTTTAGTTAGTTTATTTCATTGTAGTTATTTGTAGGAATTGTATTTAATTTATTTATTGCTAGTGTAGTGTTAGGTTTTATTGTAGGTAATTGTAGGTATTTTATTTAATTAATTTAATGATAGTATAGTGTTAGGTTTAATTGTAACTTAGGTTAGGATTTATTTTACAGGTAATTTTGTATTTATTTTAACTAGGTAACTATTAAATAGTTCTTAACTATTTAATAGCTATTGTACCTGGTTAAAATAATTACAAAGTTGCCTGTAAAATAAATATTAATCCTAAAATAGCTACAATGTAATTATAATTTATATTGTAGCTATTTTAGGATTTATTTTACAGGTAAGTATTTAGCTTTAAATAGGAATAATTTATTTAATAAGAGATAATTAATTTCGTTAGATGTAAATTATATTTAACTTATGGGGGTGTTAGTGTTAGGGTTAGACTTAGCTTTAGGGGTTAATACATTTATTATAGTAGCGGTGAGCTCCGGTCGGCAGATTAGGGGTTAATGTTTGAAGTTAGGTGTCGGCGATGTTAGGGAGGGCAGATTAGGGGTTAATACTATTTATTATAGGGTTAGTGATGCGGATTAGGGGTTAATAACTTTATTATTATAGCGGTGCGGTCCGCTCGGCAGATTAGGGGTTAATAAGTTTAGTTAGGTGGAGGCGACGTTGTGGGGGGCAGATTAGGGGTTAATAAATATAATATAGGGGTCGGCGGTGTTAGGGGCAGCAGATTAGGGGTACATAAGGATAATGTAAGTAGCGGCGGTTTACGGAGCGGCAGATTAGGGGTTAAAAATAATATGCAGGGGTCAGCGATAGCGGGGGCGGCAGATTAGGGGTTAATAAGTGTAAGGGTAGGGGTGTTTAGACTCGGGGTACATGTTAGGGTGTTAGGTGCAGACGTAGGAAGTGTTTCCCCATAGCAAACAATGGGGCTGCGTTAGGAGCTGAACGCGGCTTTTTTGCAGGTGTTAGGTTTTTTTTCAGCTCAAACAGCCCCATTGTTTCCTATGGGGGAATCGTGCACAAGCACGTTTTTGAGGCTGGCCGCGTCCGTAAGCAACTCTGGTATCGAGAGTTGCATTTGCGGTAAAAATGCTCTACGCTCCTTTTTTGGAGCCTAACGCAGCATTTTTGTGGACTCTCAATACCAGAGTTATTTTTATGGTGCGGCCAGAAAAAAGCCCGCGTAGCTAACGCACCCCCTTGGCCGCAAAACTCCAAATCTAGGCCTTAGTTTTTTGTTTTTTTTTACAGACAAGTTTGAATTTATTTTAACTAGGTAGAATAGTTATTAAATAGTTATTAACTATTTAATAGCTACCTAGTTAAAATAAATACAAAAGTACCTGTAAAATAAAACCTAACCTAAGTTACAATTACACCTAACACTACATTAAAATTAAATTAATTACCTAAATTAAAATAAATGAATTACAATTAAATAAAATGAACTAAAGTACAAAAACCCCCACTAAATTATAGAAAATAATAAAATAATTACAAGAATTTTAAACTAATTACACCTAATCTAATTCCCCTAATAAAAAAAGCCCCCAAAATAATAAAAAGCCCTACCCTATACTAAATTACAAATATCCTTTAAAAGGGCCTTTTGCGGGGCATTGCCCCAAAGTAATCAGCTCTTTTACCTGTAAAAAAATATTACAATACCCCCCAACATTAAAACCCACCACCCACACACCCAACCCTAAAAAAAACTAACACTAACCCCCTGAAGATCACCCTACCTTGATAAGTCTTAACCCAACCGGGCCGAAGTCCTCAACGAAGCCGGGCGAAGTGGTCCTCTAGACGGGCAGAAGTCTTCATCGAAGCCGGGCAGAAGAGGTCCTCCAGATGGGCAGAAGTCTTCATCCAGATGGCAGCTTCCATCTTCATCTATCCGGTGCGGAGCGGGTCCATCTTCAAGACATCAGACACAGAGCATCCTTCCAGGCCGACGACTACCCGACGAATTAATATTCCTTTAAATGACGTCATCCAAGATGGCGTCCCTTGAATTCCGATTGGCTGATAGAATTCTATCAGCCAATCGGAATTAAGGTAGAAAAAATCCTATTGGCTGATGCAATCAGCCAATAAAATTGAAGTTCAATCCTATTGACTGATCCAATCAGCCAATAGGATTGAGCTTGCATTCTATTGGCTGTTCCAATCAGCCAATAGAATGCAAGCTCAATCCTATTGGCTGATTGGATCAGCCAATAGGATTGAAGTTTAATCCTATTGGCTGATTGCATCAGCCAATAGGATTTTTCCTACCTTAATTCCGATTGGCTGATAGAATTCTATCAGCTAATCAGAATTCAAGGGACGCTATCTTGGATGACGTCATTTAAAAGAATATTCATTTAAAAGAATATTCATTCGTCGGGTAGTCGTCGGCCTGGAAGGATGCTCCACGTCGGATGTCTTGAAGATCGACCCGCTCCACGCCGGATGGATGAAGATAGAATATGCCGTCTGGATGAAGACTTCTGCCCATCTGGAGGACCTCTTCTTCCTGGCTTCGATTAAGACTTCTGCCCGTCTGGAGGACCCTTTCGCCCGGCTTCGTTGAGGACTTCGGCCCGGTTGGGTGAAGACTTCTCAAGGTAGGGTGATCTTCAGGGGGTTAGTGTTAGGTTTTTTTAAGGGGGGATTGGGTGGGTTTTAGAGTAGGGTTGGGTATGTGGGTGGTTTTTAAATTTGGGGGGGTATTGTAATTTTTTTTACAGGTAAAAGAGCTGATTACTTTGGGGCAATGCCCCGCAAAAGGCCCTTTCAAGGGCTATTTGTAATTTAGTATAGGGTAGGGCTTTTTATTATTTTTTTATTTTATTTTATTAGGGGAATTAGATTAGGTGTAATTAGTTTAAAATTCTTGTAATTATTTTATTATTTTCTGTAATTTAGTGTCTGTTTTTTTTGTACTTTAGTTAATTTTATTTAATTGTAATTAATTTATTTTAATTTAGGTAATTAATTTAATTATAGTGTAGTATTAGGTGTAATTGTAACTTAGGTTAGGTTTTAGGTTTTTTTACAGGTACTTTTGTATTTATTTTAACTAGGCAGCTATTAAATAGTTAATAACTATTTAGTAACTATTCTACCTAGTTAAAATAAATACAAACTTGCCTGTAAAATAAAAATAAACCCAAAGCTAGCTACAATGTAATTATAAATATAAATATTTATTTAGATTTATTTAAATTATATTTAAGTTAGTGGGTGTTAGGTTTAAGGTTAGACTTAGGTTTAGGGGTTAATAACTTCATTATAGTGGTGGCGGTATAGGGGGCAGATTGGGGGTTAATAAATATAATGTAGGTGGCGGCGGTGTAGGGGGGCAGATTAGAGGATAATAAATATAATGCAGGTGGCGGTGGGCTCCGGGAGCGGCGGTTTAGGGGTTAAACAATTTAGTTGCGGCGGGGTCTGGGAGCAGCAGGATAGGGGTTAATAACTTTATGTAGGTGGCAGCGGTATAGGGGGCGGCAGGTTAGGGGTTAATATGTATAATGTAGGTGGCAGTGGGCTCCGGGAGCGGCGATTTAGGGGTTAATACATTTATTAGAGTTGCGGTGGGGTCCAGGAGCGGCGGTTTAGGGGTTAATAACTTTATTTAGCTGCAGTGGGCTCTGGGTGGGCTCTGGGAGCGGTGGTTTAGGGGGTAAAACAGTATAGTATAGTGTGGGTGCTTAGTGACAGGGTACCAATAAATCTGTAAAAAAGCCGAAGAGCAGCGAGATCGATGACTGTTAGTTAACAACAGTCCGCTGCTCATCACACCGTACTTGGTGCGTGGCTTTTTGACAGCTTTTTTTATAATTTTGGAGAGCGCATTCAGGTCCACGGCAGCGATGTTAGGCGAACTTAGGCGAGTGTATTGGGGTCGTCGAATGCCGTTAAGTTGACAGCTTGATAACTAGAGGCCATAGCATTCTAAAACTCTGGTAGCAACTAATACCCCCCCCCCCCCCCCGGAGTAAGAAGATCTTCATAATTATCATAGTCAGGTAATACGTATGAAGCCATGATACCTTGCACTATGGAGAGGCAGATAGCAACCATGCTTCGCAACCTACTGATCTCCCTGGACAGTCATCATCAATTCCTTATTGGGGAGTTGAACGCTACTGTGGACCCACTCCAAAATTCCCACTTAAATGCTGGTGAGGCCAAGGAACATAACAGTTCCGGTACACCAGATGCACAACTGCAGAGAGGAGATATAACTCAAAGTGCAGAAGACATTGCCAAATGTGCTCTCTGTGAGAAAGGGAGACATTACGGTAGCCCTGCTTCAGGAATTTTGATGCAAGCCTCAGTAATAACACATATGGAGGGCTCACATATCTGGCTTGATCTTGTTTATAGAGCCAAAAAACTAACCCTGCCTCTATCTTTACCTGGGAGCCCTGCTTACGCTATTAAGGGTGCATCCACGGTGGACAAGCCTGGCGGGCTATCTCGATCAACAGCCCTCATACAAGACTCGCAGCCCTTAGCAAAAAACTATCATGTCAAGAGAGGAGTTGGTTAGATGATTGGCCTTATTTCAGCACTCCTGGCTTCAACAAGTAGCAACCAGATTTAGTCCTTATGATTTGTCACTTTTTTACTTTATTTTTTTTAATTTAACGCTTAAGTTGTAGGACTATTAGTAGCAAACATTTAACCTATGCTCAGCATAATATTATGCACCAGTTTGATTTAACCTGTTGTGTCAGTTAATTTTGTTCATATTCACCTAGATTTAGAGTTTTGCGGCCAAAGGGGTGCATTAGCTACGTGTGGGTTTTTTTCCCCGCACTTTTTAAATAACGCTGGTATTTAGAGTTCTCTGAAGGGCTGCGTTAGGCTCCAAAAAGGGAGCGTAGAGCATAATTTTCCACCACTTCAACTCTCAATACCAGCGTTGCTTACGGTAGCGGCCAGCTTGAAAAATCTGCTCGTGCACGATTCCCCCATAGGAAACAATGGGGCAGTTTGAGCTGAAAAAAAACCTAACACCTGCAAAAAAGCAGCGTTCAGCTCCTAACGCAGCCCCATTGTTTCCTTTGGGGAAACAGTTTCTAAGTCTGCACCTAACACCCTAACATGAACCCCGAGTCTAAACACCCCTAACCTTACACTTATTAACCCCTAATCTGCCGCCCCCGCTATCGCTGACACCTGCATTTTATTATTAACCCCTAATCTGCCGCTCCGTACACCGCCGCAACCTACATTATCCCTTTGAACCCCTAATCTGCTGCCCCCAATGTCGCCGACACCTACATTATATTTATTAACCCCTAATCTGCCCCCCCAGCGTCGCTGCTACCTTACCTACACTTATTAACCCCTAATCTTCCAACCGGACCTCACCGCTACTATAATAAATGTATTAACCCCTAAAGCTAAGTCTAACCCTAACCCTAACACCCCCTAAGTTAAATATAATTTAAATCTAACGAAATAAATTATTTCTTATTAAATAAATTAATCCTATTTAAAGCTAAATACTTACCTGTAAAATAAACCCTAATATAGCTACAATATAACGAATAATTATATTGTAGCTATTTTAGGATTTATATTTATTTTACAGGCAACTTTGTATTTATTTTAAATAGGTACAATAGCTATTAAATAGTTATTAACTATTTAATAGCTACCTAGTTAAAATAATTACAAAATTACCTGTAAAATAAATCCTAACCTAAGTTACAATTAAACCTAACACTACACTATCAATACATTAATTAAATAAACTACCTGCAATTACCTACAATTAAATCAACTAAACTAAATTACAAAAAATACCCATTAAATAAACTACCTGCAATTACCTACAATTAAATCAACTAAACTAAATTACAAAAAAAACAAACACTAAATTACAAAAACAAACAAACACTAAATTACAAAAAATAAAAAAAGATTACAATAATTTTAAACTAATTACACCTACTCTAAGCCCCCTAAAAAAATAACAAAGCCCCCCAAAATAAAAAAATGCCCTACCCTATTCTAAAATAAAAAGTTAACAGCTCTATTACCTTACCAGCCCTTAAAAGGGCCTTTTGCGGGGCATGCCCCAAAGAAATCAGCTCTTTTGCCTTAAAAAAAACATACAATACCCCCCCAACATTACAACCCACCACCCACATACCCTTAATCTAACCCACCCAAACCCCCCTTAAAAAACCTAACACTAAGCCCCTGAAGATCTCCCTACCTTGTATTCACCCAGCCGGGTATCACCGATCCGTCCAGAAGAAGAGGTCCTCCAGAGGGTCCAAAGTCTTCATCCTATCCGGCAAGAAGAGGTCCTCCAGAGGGTCCAAAGTCTTCATCCAGACGGCATCTTCTATCTTCTTCCATCCGGAGCGGAGCGGGTCCATCTTGAAGCAGCCGATGCGGAGCCATCCTTCCTCACCGACGGACTAACGACGAATGAAGGTTCCTTTAAATGACGTCATCCAAGATGGCGTCCCTCGAATTCAGATTGAGCTCGCATTCTATTGGCTGTTCCGATCAGCCAATAGAATGCAAGCTCAATCTGATTGGCTGATCCAATCAGCCAATCGGATTGAACTTCAATTTGATTGGCTGATTCAATCAGCCAATCAGATTTTTCCTACCTTAATTCCGATTGGCTGATAGAATCCTATCAGCCAATCGGAATTCGAGGGACGCCAGCTTGGATGACGTCATTTAAAGGAACCTTCATTCGTCGTTAGTCCGTCGGTGAGGAAGGATGGCTCCGCGTCGGCTGCTTCAAGATGGACCCGCTCCGGATGGAAGAAGATAGAAGATGCCGCCTGGATGAAGACTTTGGACCCTCTGGAGGACCTCTTCTTGCCGTATAGGATGAAGAGTTCGAACCCTCTTCTGGACGGTGATACCCGGCTGGGTGAATACAAGGTAGGGAGATCTTCAGGGGCTTAGTGTTAGGATTTTTAAGGGGAGTTTGGGTGGGTTAGATTAGGGGTATGTGGGTGGTGGGTTGTAATGTTGGGGGGGGTATTGTATGTTTTTTTTTTCAGGCAAAAGAGCTGATTTCTTTGGGGCATGCCCCGCAAAAGGCCCTTTTAATGGCTGGTAAGGTAATAGAGCTGTTAACTTTTTATTTTAGAATAGGGTAGGGCATTTTTTTATTTTGGGGGGCTTTGTTATTTTTTTAGGGGGCTTAGAGTAGGTGTAATTAGTTTAAAATTCTTGTAATCTTTTTTTATTTTTTGTAATTTAGTGGGTTTTTTTTTGTAATTTAGTGTTTGTTTGTTTTTGTAATTTAGTTTAGTTGATTTAATTGTAGGTAATTGCAGGTAGTTTATTTAATTAATGTATTGATAGTGTAGTGTTAGGTTTAATTGTAACTTAGGTTAGGATTTATTTTACAGGTAATTTTGTAATTATTTTAACTAGGTAGCTATTAAATAGTTAATAACTATTTAATAGCTATTGTACCTAGTTAAAATAAATACAAAGTTGCCTGTAAAATAAATATAAATCCTAAAATAGCTACAATATAATTATTTGTTATATTGTAGCTATATTAGGGTTTATTTTACAGGTAAGTATTTAGCTTTAAATAGGATTAATTTATTTAATAAGAAATAATTTATATTGTTAGATTTAAATTATATTTAACTTAGGGGGGTGTTAGGGTTAGGGTTAGACTTAGCTTTAGGGGTTAATACATTTATTATAGTAGCGGTGAGGTCCGGTCGGAAGATTAAGGGTTAATACTTGAAGTTAGGTGTCGGCGATGTTAGTGAGGGCAGATTAGGGGTTAATAAAATTTATTATAGGGTTTGCAAGGCGGGAGTGAGGTGGTTTAGGGGTTAATACATTTATTATAGTGGCGGTGAGGTCCGGTCGGCAGATTAGGGGTTAATAAGTGTAGGTAAGGTTGGGGGGGCAGATTAGTGGTTAATAAATATTATGTAGGTGTCGGCGGTGTTAGGGGCAGCAGATTTGGGGTACATAGGGATAATGTAGGTGGCGGCGGTGTCCGGTCGGCAGATTAGGGGTTAAACATTTTTATTAGATTGGCGGCGATGTGGGGGGGCCTTGGTTTATGGGTACATAGGTAGTTTATGGGTGTTAGTGTACTTTAAAGCACAGTAGTTAAGAGCTTTATAAACCGGCGTTAGCCCATAAAGCTCTTAACTCCTGACTTTTTTCTGTGGCTGGAGTTTTGTCGTTAGCGTTCTAACGCTCACTTCAGCCAAGACACTAAATACCAGCGTTAGGAAGATCCCATTGAAAAGATAGGATACGCAATTGGCGTAAGGGGATCTGCGGTATGGAAAAGTCGCGGCTGGAAAGTGAGCGTTAGACCCTTTCCTGACACTCTAAATACCAGCGGTCGGCCAAAAGCAGCGTTAGAAGCCCTTAACGCTGGTTTTGACGGCTACCGCAGAACTCTAAATCTAGGTGAAAGTGTTTTATTTCTTATCTCATACCATGTTTACTATGTTCATTGATAGGCGGTTGCTAATTGTACTGGGGACAGTCTTTTGCCAAATTTAAAGTTACAGAAGTATACCAACAGCACCATAGCTACATTAGTCTTTAATGATCACACTGCTGTTATAAGACATAATGTAGATTGATATATGGGCTAAATGATTTTACAGTTTGTGTATAATGCTCATGACAATTCAGTACTATATGGGTGTTTGCCTCGCAGTTTGACATACGGAATCTCTTACAGTAGCCTGATAGAGCAGTTCTATTACAGTATTCAGTGCTGCTGGCGGACAACTCTGTTATTGTCTTGTTCCCTGTATGTTTTCTGTTTAATTGCATGTTCAATGGCAACACTATATATACCTGAAGTATAGGTGTGATATATGGTACCCTATAATGTTATTTGCAAAGAGATGTTTAATCCTCTAAAGTCAGATAGGGTTATTTTTTAGTGCTACATGCTCTTATACATTATAAAATTTACTTATACCTCCTGGGCAATTAGCCTGTTATACATATGATGCTATAAATACACCCTAGTGGTTAACCTATAATACCTCACTATATCGCACAAGCGGACTGTCTGCAGCCGAGACAGTTTGCTACAGCCTTGTCAGGGACTATAGTCAAACAATACACTGTAAAGGTATCTACCAACACCTTCCCTACAGAGGCTCTATATTTTGAACTTTATCGATATAGTGACTTAATTTTTTTAATATAAACTTAGAATTTAGGGGGAAATATAACTACAGAGGTACTTTTATATTCCCATATATACGTGAATAGTCTATAACTCCTATACTATACTTTCTAATGTTGAAAGGTAAAATGTGTTTGAGTGTCATGATCTTGCAAAGATTTTAAGTAATTAGAGAAGGGAATTATATGACCTGAAAATAAGAAATGATTTACTTCCTAACTATTTATCAGACAACGTTTTAATTACTGTCTAAACAATAGCTTTTTGTCTTCATTTAATTAATTCTACATAAATCTTCCCCCCCCCCACTATAATACAATTATAATTGATTAATTAATTATTAGTATAAGTTAAACCCAGTTAGAATGCTGGGTAAATCTCCAAGCGGCTCATGCCCGCTGAATTCCATATTCCATTTCCTAGAGGTATTCCGAGATTTCATTTGTCTCATTATTTAGGTACTTAGGCACAATAGGAATATGAACAGGTGGTGGAAATATATAGGTTAGCTACAGATTTGAGATTTATATTGAAACAATTTTTCCACTTCCTTTTGCAGGCAATTGGGTAGGTTATAACGTGTTAACATCCTAAATAATCTAACAAGTTTGCAAGTTGACAAAGTGCCTAGTTCAAATGAGTAATGTATTCATATGTAAATCATAGTTGTTTAAGGAGTAGAGAATTTGGAATACAGAGGATAAAGATTTGAACCTCCCCAATATGTTTGAACATTTAAGCTCCAAGCTTTTCACTATTATATATCTTCCTATTAGGAAGCAAAGCTTGATCTAGAGGTTCTTCTGGAATAAAGATTTAATAATATAAAAAATGTAAGGTAATGATATAACCAACATATTATTCTCCTATATAGTTTGTTGGAAAATTTGTTCTTAATATTTACATTGAGAATATTTATAAATGTGCAATGTGTGGTGAAGTAGCACTCTATGGCCTAGATTTGGAGTTTGGCGGTAGAAGGGCTGTTAACGCTCCGCAGGCTTTTTTCTGGCCGCACCATAAAATTAACTCTGGTATCGAGAGTTCAAACAAATGCTGCGTTAGGCTCCAAAAAAGGAGCGTAGAGCATTTTTACCGCAAATGCAACTCTCGATACCAGCGTTGCTTACGGACGCGGCCAGCCTCAAAAACGTGCTCGTGCACGATTCCCCCATAGGAAACAATGGGGCTGTTTGAGCTGAAAAAAAACCTAACACCTGCAAAAAAGCAGCGTTCAGCTCCTAACGCAGCCCCATTGTTTCCTATGGGGAAACACTTCCTACGTCTGCACCTAACACTCTAACATGTACCCCGAGTCTAAACACCCCTAACCTTACACTTATTAACCCCTAATCTGCCGCCCCCGCTATCGCTGACCCCTGCATATTATTATTAACCCCTAATCTGCCGCTCCGTACACCGCCGCAACCTACGTTATCCCTATGTACCCCTAATCTGCTGCCCCTAACACCGCCGACCCCTATATTATATTTATTAACCCCTAATCTGCCCCCCACAACGTCGCCGCCAGCTACTTACAATAATTAACCCCTAATCTGCCGAGCGGACCTGAGCGCTACTATAATAAAGTTATTAACCCCAAATCCGCCTCACTAACCCTATCATAAATAGTATTAACCCCTAATCTGCCCTCCCTAACATCGCCGACACCTAACTTCAATTATTAACCCCTAATCTGACGACCGGAGCTCATCGCTACTATAATAAATGGATTAACCCCTAAAGCTAAGTCTAACCCTAACACTAACACCCCCTTACTTAAATATAATTTAAATCTTATGAAATTAATTAACTCTTATTAAATAACTTATTCCTATTTAAAGCTAAATACTTACCTGTAAAATAAACCCTAATATAGCTACAATATAAATTATAATTATATTGTAGCTATTTTAGGATTAATATTTATTTTACAGGCAACTTGGTAATTATTTTAACCAGGTACAATAGCTATTAAATAGTTAAGAACTATTTAATAGTTACCTAGTTAAAATAATAACAAAATTACCTGTAAAATAAGTCCTAACCTAAGTTATAATTAAACCTAACACTACCCTATCAATAAATTAATTAAATAAACTACCTACAATTACCTACAATTAACCTAACACTACACTATCAATAAATAAATTAAATACAATTGCTACAAATAACTACAATTACATAAACTAACTAAAGTACAAAAAATAAAAAAGAACTAAGTTACAAAAAATAAAAAAATATTTACCAACATAAGAAAAATATTACAACAATTTTAAACTAATTACACCTACTCTAAGCCCCCTAATAAAATAACAAAGACCCCCAAAATAAAAAATTCCCTACCCTATTCTAAATTAATAAATGTAAAAGCTCTTTTACCTTACCAGCCCTGAACAGGGCCCTTTGCGGGGCATGCCCCAAGAAAATCAGCTCTTTTGCCTGTAAAAAAAAACATACAATACCCCCCTCCAACATTACAACCCACCACCCACATACCCCTAATCTAACCCAAACCCCCCTTAAATAAACCTAACACTAAGCCCCTGAAGATCTTCCTACCTTGTCTTCACCATCCAGGTATCACCGATCCGTCCTGGCATCCGGTGCTGAAGAGGTCCAGAAGAGGGTCCAAAGTCTTCCTCCTATCCGGCAAGAAGAGGACATCCGGACCGGCAAACATCTTCTCCAAGCGGCATCTTCGATCTTCTTCCATCCGGTGCGGAGCGGGTCCATCTTGAAGACCTCCATCGCGGATCCATCCTTCTTCTCCGACGACTAGACGACGAATGACGGTTCCTTTAAATGACGTCATCCAAGATGGCGTCCCTCGAATTCCGATTGGCTGATAGGATTCTATCAGCCAATCGGAATTAAGGTAGGAATATTCTGATTGGCTGATGGAATCAGCCAATCAGAATCAAGTTCAATCCTATTGGCTGATCCAATCAGCCAATCAGATTGAGCTCGCATTCTATTGGCTGATCGGAACAGCCAATAGAATGCGAGCTCAATCTGATTGGCTGATTGGATCAGCCAATAGGATTGAACTTGATTCTGATTGGCTGATTCCATCAGCCAATCAGAATATTCCTACCTTAATTCCGATTGGCTGATAGAATCCTATCAGCCAATCGGAATTCGAGGGACGCCATCTTGGATGACGTCATTTAAAGGAACCGTCATTCGTCGTCTAGTCGTCGGAGAAGAAGGATGGATCCGCGATGGAGGTCTTCAAGATGGACCCGCTCCGCACCGGATGGAAGAAGATCGAAGATGCCGCTTGGAGAAGATGTTTGCCGGTCCGGATGTCCTGTTCTTGCCGGATAGGAGGAAGACTTTGGACCCTCTTCTGGACCTCTTCAGCACCGGATGCCAGGACGGATCGGTGATACCTGGATGGTGAAGACAAGGTAGGAAGATCTTCAGGGGCTTAGTGTTAGGTTTATTTAAGGGGGGTTTGGGTTAGATTAGGGGTATGTGGGTGGTGGGTTGTAATGTTGGAGGGGGGTATTGTATGTTTTTTTTTACAGGCAAAAGAGCTGATTTTCTTGGGGCATGCCCCGCAAAGGGCCCTGTTCAGGGCTGGTAAGGTAAAAGAGCTTTTACATTTATTAATTTAGAATAGGGTAGGGAATTTTTTATTTTGGGGGTCTTTGTTATTTTATTAGGGGGCTTAGAGTAGGTGTAATTAGTTTAAAATTGTTGTAATATTTTTCTTATGTTGGTAAATATTTTTTAATTTTTTGTAACTTAGTTCTTTTTTATTTTTTGTACTTTAGTTAGTTTATGTAATTGTAGTTATTTGTAGCAATTGTATTTAATTTATTTATTGATAGTGTAGTGTTAGGTTAATTGTAGGTAATTGTAGGTAGTTTATTTAATTAATTTATTGATAGGGTAGTGTTAGGTTTAATTATAACTTAGGTTAGGACTTATTTTACAGGTAATTTTGTTATTATTTTAACTAGGTATCTATTAAATAGTTCTTAACTATTTAATAGCTATTGTACCTGGTTAAAATAATTACCAAGTTGCCTGTAAAATAAATATTAATCCTAAAATAGCTACAATATAATTATAATTTATATTGTAGCTATATTAGGGTTTATTTTACAGGTAAGTATTTAGCTTTAAATAGGAATAAGTTATTTAATAAGAGTTAATTAATTTCGTAAGATTTAAATTATATTTAAGTTAGGGGGGTGTTAGTGTTAGGGTTAGACTTAGCTTTAGGGGTTAATCCATTTATTATAGTAGCGATGAGCTCCGGTCGGCAGATTAGGGGTTAATTATTGTAAGTAGCTGGCGGCGACGTTGTGGGGGGCAGGTTAGGGGTTAATAAATGTAATACAGGGCTCGGCGGGGTTAGGGGCAGCAGATTAGGGGTACATAAGTATAACGTAGGTGGCGGTCGGCAGATTAGGGGTTAAAAATGTTTAATCGAGTGGCGGCGATGTGGGGGGACCTCGGTTTAGGGGTACATAGGTAGTTTATGGGTGTTAGTGTACTTTAGGGTACAGTAGTTAAGAGCTTTATGAACCGGCATTAGCCCAGAAAGCTCTTAACTCCTGCTTTTTTCAGGCGGCTGGAGTTTTGTCGTTAGAGCTCTAACGCTCACTTCAGAAACGACTCTAAATACCGGCGTTAGAAAGATCCCATTGAAAAGATAGGATACGCAAATGGCGTAGGGGGATCTGCGGTATGGAAAAGTCGCGGCTGAAAAGTGAGCGTTAGACCCTTTAATCACTGACTCCAAATACCGGCGGTAGCCTAAAACCAGCGTTAGGAGCCTCTAACGCTGGTTTTCACGGCTACCGCCAAACTCTAAATCTAGCCGTATATTTGATATATTTAAAAAAGGGGGTTTGTGTTCCTTTAAATGTACAATATTTATGCCTGTCCTGCAGTTACACATCATATAAAATGTATAACACTGCTGTCTAGAGGTAACTAATGATATCTGAACATAAATACATAAATATTTAAAAGGAAAGTCTACTCCAGAATTTTAATTTTTAAAAAAGATAGATAATCCCTTTATCACCCATTCCCCAGTTTTTCATAACCAACACTGTTCTATTTGTGCACGTTACCTCTGTGATTACCTTTTTTCTAAGCCTCTGCAGACTGCCCCCTTACCTCAGTGCTTTTGACAAACATGCAGTTTAGCCTATCAGTGCAGACTCCTAAATAACTCAATGGGAGTGAGCACAATACTATCTATATGACACACATGAACTAGTACTGTCTAACTGTGAAAAACTAAAATGCTCTGAGCTAAGAGGCGGTTTTCAGCAGTTTTAGAAATCAGTTTAAGCCTTCCTAGGTTTAGCTTTTCAAAAATACCACCAAAGGAACAAAGACATTTTGATGATAAAAGTACATTAGAAAGTTGATTAAAATTACATGCCCTATCTAAATCATGAAAGTTTATTTTTGTCTAGACTGTCCCTTTAAATCGATTATGAATGCCTTATAAACAAAACAATGTCATTTTACTATACATAACAGTTGTTTTCTTTTACCTTAGACCTACTTGAGTATAAATAATATCATAAAAACCGATTTACCCTTCAGACTCAACAGTTTTCTGGTACACAACTGTTGTCAAAATCTTTTTATATGCAAGTCACTATATACTTTTTTTCTTATAGGACTACATTATAGCAACCCTGATAATCCTCATACCACTATTAAATAGTAAAATCAGGCTATTTGCACTAGGATATACAGTATATTACTTAGGTGTTGTTTTAACCCTTTAAATTCTAATGGCTGACTCATACCCTCATCAGTATCCTCCTCACCACAGTAAACCCCATCCACCACAAGATACCCACCTAACATCTATTTTTTCCCATAGTTGGTCTTCCCAGCAAAATGACCCCCTTACACTAAATTAATCCCCAAAAACTATCCTCCCACTGCAAGATACTCTTCCTTTAAGAGACATAAAACCATTGGGCCTAATTACCAGTCAAGAACAAAATAAAAACATATTCACATAACACTTGCATTTGTGTGCTCACATTACAAGTAGTTTTTTTTTTTTTTTGTACCGCAGTACAATGTTGTGAACATTATTCACTGCACTACCACAAACAAATAGGCCTGGCATTTATCATCTGCCAGACGGGCACTGTTCGCTCACGTGAACCTGCCCACCGGGAATTGCAGAATGCGGGCAGCGTAATGCCGCCCTCTGCTCGCTATAGCCCAATTAGGGGTTATCAATCACTCTGGGGCGAAAGTACCCGGGATAATTTAATCCACCAGGTAATAGGTAACGTACTGGTTAGGAATCTGCAGTATGATGACCGTGCTTTCTAACTATGACCAAAAATTAAAACTACACATTATTTTCCTAAGTAATGTCCCATCAAAAATCAACCCCTGAACTACCAGACCCTGTCAAATTTAATGAAAAAAGTAAACGGGCGTGCACTCGAAAATAATAAGGTAATAAAAATAAAACATATTTAGGGCTATTATGCTGGTGGTTTTTAACATGGTCAAATAAAGAATATGTTTTATTTTTTTAATCCTGATTCATTATGAAAACATAATTTAATTTGTTCCTTATATTTTTACAATTAGGGCTAAATTACAAGTGGAGCGCTATAAATCACTTTCATGAAAGTGAAATTAGCGCTCCACTTTGTAATACCAGAGCACTGTAATGAACGCTGGTATTACAAGTTATCCACAATGCGAACACGAGCTTGCATTTGCATTGCTAGGAAGCATAGGCTCTTTTGGGAGCCTTGTTCTGATGCCGTCACAGACGGCAACAAAACTTCAGCGCCTGTGAAGGGGGTAAGTCGCGCAGCAATAAAATATATACTGTATGTATATGCCAATATACATATATGTTTATGTGTTAATGTGTGTATACACATAGTAACTCATAAATATATATGTATATAAGCATATTCATATATATATATTTGAATGCTGCCTGACTTACCTCCTTCGCTTCCTAACAATTGCCTAGATTACGAGTTTTGCATTAGAGGCTATGCGGTGCTAACGAGCAGTTTTCACTCACCACTCACTTACAGACAGCGCTGGTATTACGGGTTTTTACAAACCCGGCGTTAGCCGCAAAAAAGTGAGCGGAGAGCAACATTTTGCTCCACATCTCACCTCAATACCAGCGCTGCTTACGTTAACGGTGAGCTGGTAAAATGTGCTCATGCACGATTTCCCCATAGGAATCAATGGGGAAGAGCCGGCTGAAAAAACCTAACA
Organism: Bombina bombina; assembly: GCF_027579735.1. Taxonomy (NCBI): domain Eukaryota; kingdom Metazoa; phylum Chordata; class Amphibia; order Anura; family Bombinatoridae; genus Bombina; species Bombina bombina. The sequence goes on from NC_069506.1 coordinate 212,640,467, forward strand.
CCTGCAAAAAAGCAGCGTTTAGCTCCTAACACAGCCCCATTGATTCCTATGGGGAGATACATTTTATGTCTACACCTAACACCCTAACATGAACCCAGAGTCTAAACACCCCTAATCTTACACTTATTAACCCCTAATCTGCCTCCCCCGACATCGCCGACACCTGCATTATATTATTGACCCCTAATCTGCCGCTCTGGACACCGCCGCCACCTACATTATACTTATGAACCCCTAATCTGCTGCCCCCAACATCGCTGACACCTACATTATATTTTTTAACCTCTACTCTATCGCCCCCAATGTCGCCGCAACCAACCTACATTTATTAACCCCTAATCTGCTGCCCCCAATGTCGCCGCCACTATAATAAAGTTATTAACCCCTAAACCTAAGTCTAACCCTAACCCTAACACCCCCTAACTTAAATATAATTAAAATAAATCTAAATAAAATTACTACAATTAACTAAATTATTCCTATTTAAAACTAAATACTTACCTATAAAATAAACCCTAAAATAGCTACAATATAACTAATAGTTACATTGTAGCTAACTTAGGGTTTATTTTTATTTTACAGGCAACTTTGTATTTATTTTAACTAGGTGCAATAGTTATTAAATAGTTATTAACTATTTAATAACTACCTAGTTCAAATAAAGACAAATTTACCTGTAAAATAAAACCTAACCTAAGTTACAATTACACCTAACACTACACTACAATTAAATTAATTACCTAAATTAAATACAATTAATTACAATTAAATAAAATTATCTAAAGTACAAAAAAAACAAACACTAAATTACAGAAAATAATAAAGAAATTACAAGATTTTTAAACTAATTACACCTAATCTAATCCCCCTAACAAAATAAAAAAGCCCCCCCCCAAAATAAAAAAGCCCTACCCTACACTAAATTACAAATAGCCCTTAAAAGGGCCTTTTGCGGGGCATTGCCCCAAAGTAATCAGCTCTTTTACCTGAAAAAAAAATACAATTCCCCCCCCCAACATTAAAACCCACCACCCACACAACCAACCCTACTCTAAAACCCACCCAATCCCCCCTTAAAAAACCTAACACTAACCCCCTGAAGATCACCTTACCAGGAGACGTCTTCACCCAAAAGGGCCGAAGTCCTCAACGAAGCCGGGAAAAGTCTTCATCCAAGCCGGGCGAAGTGGTCCTCCAGACGGACAGAAGTCTTCATCCAAACGGCATCTTCTATCTTCATCCATCCGGCACGGAGCCGGGTCCATCGTCAAGACATCCGACGCGGAGCATCCTCTTCTTCTGACGGCTAAACACAGAATGAAGGTTCCTTTAAATGACATCATCTAAGATGGCATCCCTTCAATTCCATTTGGCTGATAGAATTCTATCAGCCAATCGGAATTAAGGTAGGAAAAATCCTATTGGCTGATGCAATCAGCCAATAGGATTAAACTGGCAATCTATTGGCTGATTGGAACAGCCAATAGAATGCCAGCTCAATCCTATTGACTGATTGGATCAGCCAATAGGATTGAACTTCAATCCTATTGGCTGATTGCATCAGCCAATAGGATTTTTTCTACCTTTATTCCGATTGGCAAATAGATTCGTCAGATTAGGAGTTAAAATATTTATTATAGTGTTTGCGATGTGGGAGGGCCTCGATTTAGGGGTTAATAGGTAATTTATGGGTGTTAGTGTACTTTTTAGCACTTTAGTTAAGAGTTTTATGCTACAGTGTTGTAGTGTAAAGCTGTTAACTACTGACTTTTAAATGCGGTACGAGTCTTGATAGGAGAGGGTCTACGGCTCACTTTTTGTCAGACTCGTAATACCGGACGCAATTGACATAAGTGAATTTGCGGTATTTCCGAGTCTGGCCAAAAAAGTGAGCAGTACACCTGTACCTGCAAGAATCGTAATACCAGCGGGCATTAAAAAGCAGCGTTAGGACCGGCCAACGCTGCTTTTTAACCATAACGCACAACTTGTAATCTAGCCGAATGCAAATGCAAGCTCGTGTTCGCATTGTGGATAACTTGTAATACCAGCATTCATTATAGTGCTCTGGTATTACAAAGTGGAGTGCTAAATTAGTTTTAATGAAAGCGATTTATAGTTTTTAGCGCTCCACAGTTCCCATAGACCACAATGTAAAGACACTTTTCAGTGCAATCTTTTTCACCCCACTCCCACCAACTTTAGCCCCAAGATACTGCCTGGTGCATTAGTTTTATTAAAAAATTAAGATGCTGCCATCTTTATTTCTTTTACAAAGATATGACGAGTCCACGGATTCATCCTTACTTGTGGGATATTATCCTCCTGCTAACAGGAAGTGGCAAAGAGCACCACAGCAGAGCTGTTACATAGCTCCTCCCTTGACTCCTCCCCCCAGTCATTCTCTTTGCCTATGCTAGTAATAGGAAGGGTAAAGTGATAGTGGTGATAAAATTATAGTTTTAATTTCTCCAATCAAGAAGTTTTTTATTTTAAATGGTACCGGTGAGTACTATCTTGCTCAGGGAGGATATGGAAGAAGATTTCTCCCTGAAATTGATGATCTTAGCAGCAGTTACTAAGGTCAATTATGGTTCCCACAAATCTGAAGGTAATATAAAGGAAACTCTTCAGTGTGGAGGACGGTCTCATGCAGTAAACAGCATTTGAGGTATGTGTCAGCCTAATTTTTCTGTGGAAACTTTGTATATTAGAATTGGCTGTATTTGGTTCCTTATAGTGGGAACAGGGTAAGCAGTAGTCCTAAATGAAAAGGGGAGTTACTGTCCAACTAGGTGTTTTCTTTCTTACATTATTGCAGCACATTTCATAAGCAGCATATAATTGGACACTGGGACTTTTATTTTCATAAGTTTATTTATGAAGGACAACAGTAAAAGAGATTTTATTTTGTGTGTAGACATTTGGAAACCACATGGCTGTTTTTAACCGCTTCCCCTGCGGTAGTTAAATTTCTTAGTGTGACGTCCATTGTGGGCGGGGCCTATTTTCGTGCCTCAGATGCGCAGTTTACTCTGAAGGAGACAGCAGACATTAGCTCCGGGTTGGGCCCTATCTGTGTTTTGCACTATCCGGATTGGTGTCGATTCGTTTGGCAGTTCTCTGGGGGCAGGTAGGCGCCACAGCAGAGCTGTAGCGAGGTGCAGGGGTCATTATTTAGAAAATTTTATTATTTTTTTTAATTAATGTTCCTGTAAAGAGTAAATTCAATCCTTGCATGTGGATGCAATAATTTTTGGCAACCTTATATATCTATACCTAGTTTTTAAAAGTTCATAGACGTTTTTAAGCGTGTCTGGGAAAAAATTGTGTGCTTTTATTTCTTAAAGGCACAGTACTCGTTTTTTGCAAAATTGTTTTTTTCAATAAATAACGTGTTTACCAACTGTTGTGGTTATTACTACTTTGTTTAACATGTCTGACATTAAGGAATCTCATTGCTCTATGTGTTTAGAAGCCATTGTGGAACCCCCACTTACATTGTGTACCTCTTGTACTGATAGAGCCTTACACTGTAAAGAACATATTTTAGAAATTTTTAAGAAATGAAAGTATGTCTAAGGATGATTCTCAGTCTGAAGATAATCAGGATATGCCATCTAATTCTCCCCAAGTTTCACAACCTCTAACACCCACACAAGCGACGCCTAGTACCTCTAGTGCGTCTAATTCTTTTACTCTGCAAGATATGGCTGCAGTTATGTCAACTACTCTTACTGAGGTATTATCTAAACTGCCAGGTTTGCAAGGTAAAAGCAGTAGGCCAGGTATTCATGTTAATACTGAACCCTCTGATGCTTTAGTAGCCATTTCCGATGTACCCTCACAATGCTCTGAATTGGGGGTCAGGGAATTATTGTCTGAGGGAGAAGTTTCAGATTCAGGGAATGTGTTACCTCAGACAGATACGGACTTTGCGTCCTTAAAATTTAAACTTGAACACCTTCGCCTGTTGCTCAGGGAGCTCCTGGCGACTCTGGATGATTGTGAACCTATTACAATTCCTCCAGAAAAATTGTGTAAGATGGATAAATATCTAGAAGTACCTACTTACACTGATGTTTTTCTGGTTCCTAAGAGAATTTCGGAAATTGTTAGAAAGGAATGGGATAGACCAGGCATACCGTTCTCTCCCCCTCCTAATTTTAAGAAAATGTTCCCTATATCAGACACCATCAAGGACTCTTGGCAAACGGTCCCTAAGGTGGAGGGAGCAATATCTACTCTAGCTAAGCGTACAACTATACCTATTGAGGACAGTTGTGCTTTCAAAGACCCTATGGATAAAAAACTAGAGGGTCTTCTAAAGAAATTATTTATTCACCAGGGTTTCTTGTTACAACCTACTGCCTGCATTGTTCCAGTAACTACTGCGGCGGCTTTCTGCTTTGACGCCCTTGAGGAGTCTCTGAAAGCAGAGACGCCCTTAGAGGACATTTTGGACTGATTTAAAGCTCTCAAGCTAGCTAATTCTTTTATCACAGATGCTGCTTTTCAGATTGCTAAATTAGCGGCAAAAAATGCAGGCTTTGCCATTTTGTCGCGAAGAGCGCTATGGTTAAAATCGTGGTCTGCTGATGTATAATCAAAATCTAATCTTTTAACTATTCCTTTCAAGGGTAAGACCCTATTTGGCCCTGAATTGAAAGAAATAATTTCAGACATTACTGGAGGTAAAGGCCACACCCTACCTCAAGATAAACCCCTTAAGATGAGGGGTAAACAAAATAATTTTCGTTCCTTTTAAAATTTCAAAGGAGTACCCTCTGCTTTCCCTTCCTCTACTAAACAGGAAGGAAATTTTGCTCAATCCAAGTCTGTCTGGAGACCTAACCAGACCTGGAATAAGGGTAAACAAGCCAAGAAGCCCGCTGCTGCTACCAAGACAGCATGAAGGGGCAGCCCCCGATCAGAGACCGGATCTAGTAGGGGGCAGACTTTCTCTCTTTGCTCAGGCCTGGGCAAGAGATGTGCAGGATCCCTGGACATTAGAAATTGTGACCCAGGGGTATCAACTGGAATTCAAAAATTTTCCCCCAAGAGGGAGATTTCATCTTTCATGTTTGTCTGTAGACCAGACAAAAAGAGAGCCATTCTTACACTGTGTAAAAGACCTCTATACCATGGGAGTAATTTGTCCTGTTCCAAAACTGGAACAGGGACAGGGGTTTTACTCAAACCTTTTCATGGTTCCCAAAAAAGAGGGAACTTTCAGACCTATTTTAGATTTAAAATGTCTAAACAAATTTCTCAAAGTCCCATCATTCAAGATGGAGACTATACGAACAATCTTACCAATGATCCAGGAGGGTCAATACATGACCACCGTGGACCTAAAGGATGCGTACCTTCACATTCCTATCCACAAGGATGATCATCAGTTTCTAAGGTTTACTTTTCTGGACAAGCATTATCAGTTTGTGGCCCTTCCCTTCGGGTTGGCCACAGCTCCCAGAATTTTCACAAAAGTGCAAGGGTCCCTTCTAGCAGTTCTCAGGCCACGGGGCATAGCAGTGGTATCCTATCTAGACAATATCTTGATTCAGGCGTCAAATCGTCATCTGACCAAATATCACACAGACATTGTGCTGTCCTTCCTAAGAACTTATGGTTGGAAAGTGAATATAGAAAAGAGTTCACTTGTTCCACAAACAAGAGTTCCATTCTTGGGAACTCTGATAGACTCGGTAGACATGAAAATATTTCTGACGGAAGTCAGAAAATCAAAGATACTAAATACTTGCCGAGCTCTTCAGTCCATTCCTCGGCCATCAGTGGCTCAGTGTTTGGAGGTCATTGGATTAATGGTAGCAGCAATGGACATCGTCCTGTTTGCTCGCTTTCATCTCAGACCGCTGCAGCTGTGCATGCTCAAACAGTGGAATGGGGATTATGTGAATTTATCTCCTCAGATAAATCTGGATCAAGAGACAAGAGACTCTCTTCTTTGGTGGTTGTCACTGGATCATCTGTCCCAGGGTATGTGCTTCCGCAGGCCATCATGGGATATAGTGACAATGGACACCAGCCTCTTGGACTGGGGTGCAGTCTGGAATTCCCTGAAGGCTCAATTACCAATCAATATTCTGGAACTGAGAGCAATATTCAATGCGCTTCAGGCGTGGCCTCAGTTGGCGCTGACCAAATTCATAAGATTCCAGTTGAACAAAATATCACGACTGTAGCATATATCAATCATCAGGGGGGAACAAGGAGTTCTCTTGCGATGATAGAGGTATCAAAGATAATCCGATGGGCAGAGAATCACTCTTGCCATCTATCAGCAATCTATATCCCAGGAGTAGAAAACTGGGAAGCGGATTTTCTAAGTCGTAAGACTTTTCATCCGGGGGAGTGGGAACTCCATCCAGAGGTGTTTGCATCATTGACTCAACAATGGGACACACCGGAATTGGATCTAATGGCATCTCGACAGAATGCTAAACTTACACATTATGGGTCCAGGTCAAGGGATCCCCAGGCTGTACTGATAGATGCTCTAGCAGTACCTTGGTCGTTCAACCTGACTTATGTGTTTCCACCTTTTCCTCTCCTACCTTGTGTGATTGCAAGAATCAAACAGGAGAGAGCTTCAGTAATTCTAATAGCGCCTGCATGGCCACACAGGACTTGGTATGCGGATCTAGTGGACATGTCGTCTCTACCTCCGTGGAAACTATTGTTGAGGCAGGACCTTCTCATTCAAGGTCCGTTCCAACATCCAAATCTAACTTCTCTGCAGCTGACTGCCTGGAGATTGAACGCTTGATTTTATCAAAGCGGGGATTCTCTGAGTCGGTCATTGATACTCTGATTCAGGCTCGCAAGCCTGTCACTAGAAAGATTTACCATAAGATATGGTGTAAATATTTTTATTGGTGCGAATCCAAGGGCTACTCATGGAGTAAGATTAGGATTCCTAGGATCTTGTCCTTTCTCCAAGAAGGATTGGAGAAGGGGTTATCTGCTAGTTCTTTAAAAGGACAAATTTCTGCTTTGTCAGTTTTATTACACAAGCGTCTGGCGGATGTCCCAGACGTTCAGTCTTTTTGTCAGGCTTTAATCAGAATCAAGCCTGTGTTTAAACCTGTTGCTCCGCCATGGAGTCTGAATTTAATTCTTAATGTTCTTCAAGGGGTTCCGTGCATTCCATAGATATTAAGCTATTATCTTGGAAGGTTTTGTATTTAGTTGCTATCTCTTCTGCTCGAAGAGTTTCTGAGCTTTCTGCTTTACAATGTGATTCGCCTTATCTTATATTCCATTCTGATAAGGTGGTTTTGCATACTAAACCTGGATTTCTTCCTAAGGTTGTTTCAAATAAGAATATTAATCAGGAAATTATTGTTCCTTCCTTGTGTCCTAATCCTTCTTCTAAGAATGAACATCTATTACATAACTTGGACATGGTTCGCGCTTTGAAGTTTTACTTACAAGCAACCAAGGATTTTCGTCAAACATCTTCTCTTTTTGTTGTTTATTCTGGAAAGCGTAGGGGTCAAAAAGCTACGGCTACCTCTCTCTCTTTTTGGCTGAAAAGCATCATCCCCCTGGCATACGAGACTGCTGGACAGCAGCCTCCTGAAAAAAATACGGCTCATTCCACTAGAGCTGTGGCTTCCACATGGGCTTTGAAAAACGATGCTTCTGTTGAACAGATTTGTAAGGCTGCGACTTGGTCCTCCCTTCATACTTTTTCCAAATTTTACAAATTTGATACTTTTGCTTCTTCAGAGGCTGCTTTTGGGAGAAAGGTTCTTCAAGCAGTGGTGCCTTCCTTTCAAGGGTAAGACCCTATTTGGCCCTGAATTGAAAGAAATAATTTCAGACATTACTGGAGGTAAAGGCCACACCCTACCTCAAGATAAACCCCTTAAGATGAGGGGTAAACAAAATAATTTTCGTTCATTTCAAAATTTCAAAGGAGTACCCCCTGCTTTCCCTTCCTCTACTAAACAGGAAGGAAATTTTGCTCAATCCAAGTCTGTCTGGAGACCTAACCAGACCTGGAATAAGGGTAAACAAGCCAAGAAGCCCGCTGCTGCTACCAAGACAGCATGAAGGGGCAGCCCCCGATCAGAGACCGGATCTAGTAGGGGGCAGACTTTCTCTCTTTGCTCAGGCCTGGGCAAGAGATGTGCAGGATCCCTGGACATTAGAAATTGTGACCCAGGGGTATCAACTGGAATTCAAAAATTTTCCCCCAAGAGGGAGATTTCATCTTTCACGTTTGTCTGTAGACCAGACAAAAAGAGAGCCATTCTTACACTGTGTAAAAGACCTCTATACCATGGGAGTAATTTGTCCTGTTCCAAAACTGGAACAGGGACAGGGGTTTTACTCAAACCTTTTCATGGTTCCCAAAAAAGAGGGAACTTTCAGACCTATTTTAGATTTAAAATGTCTAAACAAATTTCTCAAAGTCCCATCATTCAAGATGGAGACTATACGAACAATCTTACCAATGATCCAGGAGGGTCAATACATGACCACCGTGGACCTAAAGGATGCATACCTTCACATTCCTATCCACAAGGATCATCATCAGTTTCTAAGGTTTGCTTTTCTGGACAAGCATTATCAGTTTGTGGCCCTTCCCTTCGGGTTGGCCACAGCTCCCAGAATTTTCACAAAAGTGCAAGGGTCCCTTCTAGCAGTTCTCAGGCCATGGGGCATAGCAGTGGCACCCTATCTAGACAATATCTTGATTCAGGCGTCAAATCGTCATCTGACCAAATATCACACAGACATTGTGCTGTCCTTCCTAAGAACTTATGGTTGGAAAGTGAATATAGAAAAGAGTTCACTTGTTCCACAAACAAGAGTTCCATTCTTGGGAACTCTGATAGACTCGGTAGAGATGAAAATATTTCTGACGGAAGTCAGAAAATCAAAGATACTAAATACTTGCCGAGCTCTTCAGTCCATTCCTCGGCCATCAGTGGCTCAGTGTTTGGAGGTCATTGGATTAATGGTAGCAGCAATGGACATCGTCCTGTTTGCTCGCTTTCATCTCAGACCGCTGCAGCTGTGCATGCTCAAACAGTGGAATGGGGACTATGTGAATTTATCTCCTCAGATAAATCTGGATCAAGAGACAAGAGACTCTCTTCTTTGGTGGTTGTCACTGGATCATCTGTCCCAGGGAATGTGCTTCCGCAGGCCATCATGGGATATAGTGACAATGGAAACCAGCCTCTTGGACTGGGGTGCAGTCTGGAATTCCCTGAAGGCTCAGGGAACTTGGACTCCGACGGAGTCTCAATTACCAATCAATATTCTGGAACTGAGAGCAATATTCAATGCGCTTCAGGCGTGGCCTCAGTTGGCGCTAACCAAATTCATAAGATTCCAGTTGGACAATATCACGACTGTAGAATATATCAATCATCAGGGGGGAACAAGGAGTTCTCTTGCGATGATAGAGGCATCAAAGATAATCCGATGGGCAGAGAATCACTCTTGCCATCTATCAGCAATCTATATCCCAGGAGTAGAAAACTGGGAAGCGGATTTTCTAAGTCGTAAGACTTTTCATCCGGGGGAGTGGGAACTCCATCCAGAGGTGTTTGCATCATTGACTCAACAATGGGGCACACCGGAATTGGATCTAATGGCATCTCGACAGAATGCTAAACTTCCACATTATGGGTCCAGGTCAAGGGATCCCCAGGCTGTACTGATAGATGCTCTAGCAGTACCTTGGTCATTCAACCTGACTTATGTGTTTCCACCTTTTCCTCTCCTACCTTGTGTGATTGCAAGAATCAAACAGGAGAGAGCTTCAGTAATTCTAATAGCGCCTGCGTGGCCACGCAGGACTTGGTATGCGGATCTAGTGGACATGTCGTCTCTACCTCAGTGGAAACTATTGTTGAGGCAGGACCTTCTCATTCAAGGTCCGTTCCAACATCCAAATCTAACTTCTCTGCAGCTGACTGCCTGGAGATTGAACGCTTGATTTTATCAAAGCGGGGATTCTCTGAGTCGGTCATTGATACTCTGATTCAGGCTCGCAAGCCTGTCACTAGAAAGATTTACCATAAGATATGGTGTAAATATTTTTATTGGTGCGAATCCAAGGGCTACTCATGGAGTAAGATTAGGATTCCTAGGATCTTGTCCTTTCTCCAAGAAGGATTGGAGAAGGGGTTATCTGCTAGTTCTTTAAAAGGACAAATTTCTGCTTTGTCAGTTTTATTACACAAGCGTCTGGCGGATGTCCCAGACGTTCAGTCTTTTTGTCAGGCTTTAATCAGAATCAAGCCTGTGTTTAAACCTGTTGCTCCGCCATGGAGTCTGAATTTAATTCTTAATGTTCTTCAAGGGGTTCCGTGCATTCCATAGATATTAAGCTATTATCTTGGAAGGTTTTGTATTTAGTTGCTATCTCTTCTGCTCGAAGAGTTTCTGAGCTTTCTGCTTTACAATGTGATTCGCCTTATCTTATATTCCATTCTGATAAGGTGGTTTTGCATACTAAACCTGGATTTCTTCCTAAGGTTGTTTCAAATAAGAATATTAATCCGGAAATTATTGTTCCTTCCTTGTGTCCTAATCCTTCTTCTAAGAATGAACATCTATTACATAACTTGGACATGGTTCGCGCTTTGAAGTTTTACTTACAAGCAACCAAGGATTTTCGTCAAACATCTTCTCTTTTTGTTGTTTATTCTGGAAAGCGTAGGGGTCAAAAAGCTACGGCTACCTCTCTCTCTTTTTGGCTGAAAAGCATCATCCCCCTGGCATACGAGACTGCTGGACAGCAGCCTCCTGAAAAAAATACGGCTCATTCCACTAGAGCTGTGGCTTCCACATGGGCTTTGAAAAACGATGCTTCTGTTGAACAGATTTGTAAGGCTGCGACTTGGTCCTCCCTTCATACTTTTTCCAAATTTTCCAAATTTGATACTTTTGCTTCTTCAGAGGCTGCTTTTGGGAGAAAGGTTCTTCAAGCAGTGGTGCCTTCCGTTTAGGTCTCTGTCTTGTCCCTCCCGTTCATCCGTGTCCTGTTGCTTTGGTATTGTATCCCACAAGTAAGGATGAATCCGTGGACTTGTCATATCTTTGTAAAAGAAAAGGAAATTTATGGTTACCTGATAAAAAAATTTCTTTTACGATATGACGAGTCCACGGCCCGCCCTGTCATTTTAAGACAGAGTTTATTTTATTTTTTAAAACTTCAGTCACCTCTGCAACTTTTAGCTTTTCCTTTCTCTTCCTATACCTTTGGTCGAATGACTGGGGGGAGGAATCAAGGGAGGAGCTATGTAACAGCTCTGCTGTGGTGCTCTTTGCCACTTCCTGTTAGCAGGAGGATAATATCCCACAAGTAAGGATGAATCCGTGGACTCGTCATATCGTAAAAGAAATAAATTTATCAGGTAAGCATAAATTTCCTTTTTTTAATAAACTACACTAGACAGTATTTTGGTGCAATTTGGGGCAGATTTCTAAAAAAAAAATTATGTTTGCGGGAGCACAATTATTTAGCGCTCCACTTGTAATCTAGCCCTTGGTGTCTTGGCTCTCTGCCATCTTTATATTGATGCACGCTGCATTGTTTGAGTGCTATATAGAAGTCAGTACTAATCGGCAGGAAGTTGCTCCTGGGGCAGGACTTGCCTGTTTGTTGCATTTAGTTGGCCCATCACATCTGACCCCTAAACTGCCACAACTCAAGATACCGGACACCAGATAGAAGACTTCAGACAGGAAGTAGAATGAATGGGACTGTTGCCATTGGGGTATCAGTGTACATCAGCTTTTATAAAGCATTATTATAAGTTAATAAGAGCTTGCATTGGGCATGGAATGTTTATGGTAAATGTAAGTAATTATGGTATGAGTTCATTTTACAGCGCATGTAAAAAAAGTCTGGAACTATTATTGGACAGAAAGTATATGAGAGATTAGCACATATCAGCTCCAACACTGTGCAGGCTGCAGGGATAGAGACATATCCCAATCACAATATAGACAAACACAAGGCAGCAGCACCAGTGAAAAATAATCCTTTACTTAGGACAAAAGAGAAACAAAACACAACGTTTTCGGGCTCACCCCTTAGTTATGTGTACAATTCTAACATGGTAGATCATTATATTTATACCTTTCAGGTGGAAGTATTCACAGGTGTATCAATCACAGCAATTACCAGATATTGCCATCTATTGGCATACAGCTGTCATTACATTCCTAGAAGTGCATATAAAAATACTAACACTGATCCATCTAGCAAAAAATCACTATACATCGCCACCCACTGGTGAATATATCAAATTACAGAATATATAATTACAAATAGTCAGACCTATATTTACATGTTTAAACTACATTTCATCATCTGAGGCAGGAGTATAGAAGATAACGGCAAGGGATATTAATTTACATTATGCATTACATTTCTCATAGATTATTAATGAAATGAAGATCCTAGCCAGAACAGTCACAGATTAAAACCTTTTACAGAAACAATGACCAATCCAGGTCCCTATTAACACCCTTTGGATATAAGGTATCCAATTAAATATCCAAAATGCCTCACGTCTCTTTAGAATTAACTCCCTATCGCCACCTCTCCTGGGTCTCTCTATCCTCTCTATTATTTGAAATCTTAGCTGGGAAATTTGGTGTCCTGCCTTCACAAAATGATTAGAAACTGGAGCTTTCTTGTCACCCCTCCTTATATTAGACTTATGTTGATTCATGCGTTTTCTAGCTTTCCTGGTGGACTCGCCAGCATAAACCAAACCACACAGGCATTTAATTAAATATATAATAAAGTCTGAATTACAGGTATAGTAATCTTTTATATCAAATGTTCTCCCAGTATGTGGATGACTAAATTGATGACCTTTGATAATGTTGCTACAACTAAAGCATCCCAGACAGGGGTAATAGCCTTTATTCTTATCAGTAATGTATCTGGGTCCACCAGTCCTAGCACTACCAATATCGCTCTTAAAGAGGGCATCACTATCAGAGGGGGCTCTTCTATATGAAGGCATAGGATATTGACTGAATTCAGTATCCAAAGGGTTACAATCCCTAAGAATATTCCAATGTTTTCTGATAACATTCTGTATTAGTCTAGATTGTTTGTTATATTGGCTAACAAACACTAATCTGTCTTTATTCTTATCATACTGTGTACCCCTTTTCCTCTCTTTTAATAGGTCCTCCCTACTTAATGCCAAAACTTTGTCAATGTTGTTATTGATGAGTTCCTCAGGATAACCCCTGTTAATAAACAGTCTACCCATCTCCTTTAGTCTACATTCAACTAGATTAGGATCAGATACAATCCTTCTTACTCTTAAAAGTTGACTGTAAGGCAGAGAACTCAACAGGGGCACGGGATGGGCACTATCATACTTCATCAAGTTGTTACGGTAAATGCTCTTTTTGTATAAGTCTGCACATAGCTGGTTCTCACCCTTATATACGGATGTATCCAATAAATCAACTCTGGATTCACTGAATGTAATTTTAAACTTAATAGACTTAGTAGAACCATTTAGATCGGCCACAAATTCTAACAGGGTTCCAATGTCGCCCCCCCAAACGCCAAATACATCATCAATATCATGCCACCATTCTCATACACAAATTTCTCTTCAAAAGAGTTCATGTATATATTTGCATAATTGGGGGTGACATTGGAACCCATCGCCGTTCCCTGTGTCTGCATAAAGAACTGATCCAGAACTGATCCTGAAAAATAAAGTAGTTACATTTTAACCCCTTAGTGACCAGAGCACTTTTCCATTTTCTGTCCGTTTGGGACCAAGGCTATTTTTACATTTTTGCGGTGTTTGTGTTTAGCTGTAATTTTCTTCTTACTCATTTACTGTACCCACACATATTATATACCGTTTTTCTCGCCATTAAATGGACTTTCTAAAGATACCATTATTTTCATCATATCTTATAATTTACTATAAAAAAAATGATAAAATATGAGGAAAAATGGAAAAAAACACACTTTTTCTAACTTTGACCCCCAAAATCTGTTACATATCTAAAACCACCAAAAAACACCCATGCTAAATAGTTTCTAAATTTTGTACTGAGTTTAGAAATACCCAATGTTTACATGTTCTTTGCTTTTTTTGCAAGTTATAGGGCCATAAATACAAGTAGCACTTTGCTATTTCCAAACCATTTTTTTCCAAAATTAGCGCTAGTTACATTAGAACACTGATATCTTTCAGGAATCCCTGAATATCCCTTGACATGTATATATTTTTTTTAGTAGACATCCCAAAGTATTGATCTAGGCCAATTTTGGTATATTTCATACCACCATTTCACCGCCAAATGCGATCAAATACAAAAAATTGTTCACTTTTTCACAAATTTTTTCACAAACTTTAGATTTCTCACTGAAATCATTTACAAACAGCTTGTGCAATTATGGCATAAATGGTTGTAAATTCTTCTCTGGGATCCCCTTTGTTCAGAAATAGCACACATATATGACTTTGGCGTTGCTTTTTGGTAATTAGAAGGCCGCTAAATGCCACTGCGCACCACAAGTGTATCATGCCCAGCAGTTAAGGGGTTAATTAGGGAGCTTTTAGGGAGCTTGTAGGGTTAATTTTAGCTTTAGTGTAGTGTAGTAGACAACCCCAAGTATTGATCTAGGCACATTTTGGTATATTTCATGCCACCATTTCACCGCCAAATGCGATCAAATACAAAAAATTGTTCACTTTTTCACAAATTTTTTCACAAACTTTAGGTTTCTCACTGAAATCATTTACAAACAGCTTGTGCAATTATGGCACAAATGGTTGTAAATGCTTGTCTGGGATCCCCTTTGTTCAGAAATAGCAGACATATATGACTTTGGCGTTGCTTTCTGGTAATTAGAAGGCCACTAAATCCTGTTGCGCCTCACACGTGTATTATGGCTAGCAGTGAAAGGGTTAATTAGGGAGTTTGTAGTGAGCTTGCAGGGTTAATTTTAGCTTTAGTGTAGAGATCAGCCTCCCATCTGACACATCCCACCCCCTGATCCCTCCCAAACAGCTCCCTTCCCTCCCCCACCCCACAATTGTCCCCGCCATCTTAAGTACTGGCAGAAAGTCTGCCAGTACTAAAATAAAAGGGTTTTTAAAAAAAAATGAAATTTTGTTTAGCATATTTACATATGCTACTCTGTAGGATCCCCCCCTTAGCCCCCAACCTCCCTGATCCCCCCTAAAACCGCTCTCTAACCCTCCCCTCTGCCTTATTGGGGGCCATCTTGGGTACTGGCAGCTGTCTGCCAGTACCCAGTTTACAATAAAAAGTGCTTTTTTTTTTTTTTTTTTCTTTTTTTCTGTAGTGTAGCTTCCCCCCCCCCCACCCCCCACAGACAAACCCCCACCACCTTGCTGATTGTTTTAATTTTCATTTATTATATATTTTTTATTTCCCCATTTTCTGCAGTGTAGCGGTTCCCACCCGCTCCCTCCCCGTGCACGCGCCCGCCCCCACCCTCCCGTGCACGCGCGCGCGCCCGTGCGCGCCCCCAGCCACCCCCGCCCACGATCCCGCCCCCCTTCACATCCACAGGGCCATCGATGGCCGCCACCCGCCTCCCGGTCCGGCTCCCACCCACCAACACATGGAGCAACCGATCTCCGGTGCAGAGAGGGCCACAGAGTGGCTCTCTCTGCACCGGATGACTTAAAAAGGTTATTGCAGGATGCCTCCATATCGAGGCATCACTGCAATAACCGGAAAGCAGCTGGAAGCGAGCAGGATCGCTTCCAGCTGCTTTCCACACTGAGGACGTGCAGGGTACGTTCTCAGGCATTAACTGCCTTTTTTCTGAGGACGTACCCTGCACGTCCTCAGTCGTTAAGGGGTTAAGATGATATTCAACAATTCTAGTAAAAAAAGTACATTGCAGTTTAGAGAACCTCCCACTAGAGGCCAGAACATATTCAACAGCTCCCAAACCACTGGAATGACAAATTGATGTGTAAAGACTTACAACATCCATGGTATATAAAATATATTTATTACCAGGGAGCACCACCGTATTCAATTTCTGCAAAAAGTCACCTGTGTCTTTAATAAATGATTGAGCCTCTTCTACAAATGGACAAAGTAACTTATCCAAATACACAGCTATATTTGAAAAAATTGATTCGGTGCTGGCCACAATGGGACAGCCCGGGGGTCTTTCTGTGCATTTATGCACTTTGGGCAAAGTGTAAAAAACAGGAGTGATACCCTCATCTTTATCCAGAAAAATCTTGGTGTCTTGACTTATAATTCCATTTCTACACACCCACTCAAGTACAGCTTTAATTACCTTTCTTACTTCAAATTTGGGGTCGCGGGGAACCCTCATATACACTTCTTTATCAGAAAGTTGGGATAGGATCTCTGAAATATAATAATCCTTGTCTAACATGACTGTAGCGCCGCCCTTATTAGCACTTTTCAGTATTATTGTTTTATTATCTTGCAGAGACTTCAATGCCAATTTATCAGCATGGGAAAAATTCATACATTGCATCTGACGTTTGGCATACATTTTATGTTGCAATTTCCTTATATCACCCAAAACTAACAGCTAGATTTGGAGTTTGGCGGCCAAGGGGGTGCGTTAGCTACGCAGGCTTTTTTCTGGCCGCACCATAAAAATAACTCTGGTATCGAGAGTCCAAAAAAATGCTGCGTTAGGCTCCAAAAAAGGAGCGTAGAGCATTTTTACCGCAAATGCAACTCTCGATACCAGAGTTGCTTACGGACGCGGCCAGCCTCAAAAACGTGCTCGTGCACGATTCCCCCATAGGAAACAATGGGGCTGTTTGAGCTGAAAAAAAACCTAACACCTGCAAAAAAGCAGCGTTCAGCTCCTAACGCAGCCCCATTGTTTCCTATGGGGAAACACTTCCTACGTCTGCACCTAACACCCTAACATGTACCCCGAGTCTAAACACCCCTAACCTTACACTTATTAACCCCTAATCTGCTGCCCCCGCTATCGCTGACCCCTGCATTATATTATTAACCCCTAATCTGCCGCTCCGTAAACCGCCGCAACTTACATTATCCCTATGTACCCCTAATCTGCTGCCCCTAACACCGCCGACCCCTATATTATATTTATTAACCCCTAATCTGCCCCCCTCAACATCGCCGACACCTGCCTACACTTATTAACCCCTAATCTGCCGAGCGGACCTGAGCGCTACTATAATAAAGTTATTAACCCCTAATCCGCCTCACTAACCCTATCATAAATAGTATTAACCCCTAATCTGCACTCCCTAACATCGCCGACACCTAACTTCAATTATTAACCCCTAATCTGCCGACCGGAGCTCACCGCTACTATAATAAATGGATTAACCCCTAAAGCTAAGTCTAACCCTAACACTAACACCCCCCTAACTTAAATATAATTTACATCTAACGAAATTAATTATCTCTTATTAAATAAATTATTCCTATTTAAAGCTAAATACTTACCTGTAAAAGAAATCCTAATATAGCTACAATATAAATTATAATTATATTGTAGCTATTTTAGGATTAATATTTATTTTACAGGCAACTTTGTAATTATTTTAACCAGGTACAATAGCTATTAAATAGTTAAGAACTATTTAATAGTTACCTAGTTAAAATAATAACAAAATTACCTGTAAAATAAATCCTAACCTAAGTTATAATTAAACCTAACACTACCCTATCAATAAATTAATTAAATAAAATACCTACAATTACCTACAATAAAACCTAACACTACACTATCAATAAATAACTTAAATACAATTCCTACAAATAACTACAATGAAATAAACTAACTAAAGTACAAAAAATAAAAAAGAACTAAGTTACAAAAAATAAAAAAATATTTACAAACATCAGAAAAATATTACAACAATTTTAAACTAATTACACCTACTCTAAGCCCCCTAATAAAATAACAAAGACCCCCAAAATAAAAAAATGCCCTACCCTATTCTAAATTAATAAAGTTAAAAGCTCTTTTACCTTACCAGCCCTGAACAGGGCCCTTTGCGGGGCATGCCCCAAGAAAATCAGCTCTTTTGCCTGTAAAAAAAAAACATACAATACCCCCCCCCCAACATTACAACCCACCACCCACGGAATTAAGGTAAGAATATTCTGATTGGCTGATGGAATCAGCCAATCAGAATCAAGTTCAATCCGATTGGCTGATCCAATCAGCCAATCAGATTGAGCTTGCATTCTATTGGCTGTTCCGATCAGCCAATAGAATGCGAGCTCAATCTGATTGGCTGATTGGATCAGCCAATCGGATTGAACTTGATTCTGATTGGCTGATTCTATCAACCAATCAGAATATTCTTACCTTAATTCCGATTGGCTGATAGAATCCTATCAGCCAATCGGAATTCGAGGGACGCCATCTTGGATGACGTCCCTTAAAGGAACCGTCATTCGTCGGGAGACGCCGAAAGAAGAGGATGGATCCGCGTCGGCTGCTTCAAGATGGACCCGCTCCGCACCGGATGGAAGAAGATAGAAGATGCCGCTTGGATGAAGATGTTTGCCGGTCCGGATGTCCTCTTCTTGCCGGATAGGAGGAAGACTTTGGAGCCTCTTCTGGACCTCTTCAGCACCGGATGCCAGGACGGATCGGTGATACCTGTTGAGGTGAAGACAAGGTAGGAAGATCTTCAGGGGCTTAGTGTTAGGTTTATTTAAGGGGGGTTTGAGTTAGATTAGGGGTATGTGGGTGGTGGGTTGTAATGTTGGGGGGGGGTATTGTATGTTTTTTTTTACAGGCAAAAGAGCTGATTTTCTTGGGGCATGCCCCGCAAAGGGCCCTGTTCAGGGCTGGTAAGGTAAAAGAGCTTTTAACTTTATTAATTTAGAATAGGGTAGGGCATTTTTTTATTTTGGGGGTCTTTGTTATTTTATTAGGGGGCTTAGAGTAGGTGTAATTAGTTTAAAATTGTTGTAATATTTTTCTGATGTTTGTAAATATTTTTTTATTTTTTTTAACTTAGTTCTTTTTTATTTTTTGTACTTTAGTTAGTTTATTTCATTGTAGTTATTTGTAGGAATTGTATTTAATTTATTTATTGATAGTGTAGTGTTAGGTTTTATTGTAGGCAATTGTAGGTATTTTATTTAATTAATTTATTGATAGGGTAGTGTTAGGTTTAATTATAACTTAGGTTAGGATTTATTTTACAGGTAATTTTGTTATTATTTTAACTAGGTAACTATTAAATAGTTCTTAACTATTTAATAGCTATTGTACCTGGTTAAAATAAATACAAAGTTGCCTGTAAAATAAATATTAATCCTAAAATAGCTACAATATAATTATAATTTATATTGTAGCTATATTAGGATTTCTTTTACAGGTAAGTATTTAGCTTTAAATAGGAATAATTTATTTAATAAGAGATAATTAATTTCGTTAGATGTAAATTATATTTAAGTTAGGGGGGTGTTAGTGTTAGGGTTAGACTTAGCTTTAGGGGTTAATCCATTTATTATAGTAGCGGTGAGCTCCGGTCGGCAGATTAGGGGTTAATAATTGAAGTTAGGTGTCGGCGATGTTAGGGAGTGCAGATTAGGGGTTAATACTATTTATGATAGGGTTAGTGAGGCGGATTAGGGGTTAATAACTTTATTATAGTAGCGCTCAGGTCCGCTCGGCAGATTAGGGGTTAATAATTGTAGGCAGGTGTCGTCGACGTTGAGGGGGGCAGATTAGGGGTTAATAAATATAATATAGGGGTCGGCGGTGTTAGGGGCAGCAGATTAGGGGTACATAGCTATAATGTAGGTGGCGGCGCTTTGCGGTCGGCAGATTAGGGGTTAAAAAAAAAACCGAGTGGTGGCGATGTGGGGGGACCTCAGTTAAGGGGTACATAGGTAGTTTATGGGTGTTAGTGTACTTTAGGTTACAGTAGTTAAGAGCTTTATGAACCGGCGTTAGCCCAGAAAGCTCTTAACTCCTGCTTTTTTCTGCGGCTGGAGTTTTGTCGTTAGAGCTCTAACGCTCACTTCAGAAACGACTCTAAATACCGGAGTTAGGAAGATCCCATTGAAAAGATAGGATACGTTATTTACGTAAGGGGATCTGCGGTATGGAAAAGTCGCGGCTGAAAAGTGAGCGTTAGACCCTATTTTCAGTGACTCCAAATACCGGCGGTAGCCTAAAACCAGCGTTAGGAGCCTCTAACGCTGGTTTTCACGGCTACCGCCAAACTCTAAATCTAGGCCTAAATTAGCAAATGTATCAACACTATGGTTACTGGTATTAGGTACAAATTGACTCTTATTTTTTAGACCCAGCTCAATATTTAAAGGGTTTCCACTCTGAATAGCTACTTGAGAAAAGATATCACCAGACCTCTTGTTATCAGCTGCAAAAAAACACCTTTAATTTAACAGAGCGAAAGAAACGGAATAAATCCTGTTGTAACCTAAAAAAGTTAAAATTTTTCTCTGGACAAAATGGAAGTCCTTTCTCCATCACAGCAACCTCATCACTGTTAGGCACATAACATGATACATTTACCGTTAGTGGCAGTTGCGCTTCGTCTTGGAGCGTGTCTGTCTGTGCTGTTTCACCTGCTGCTCCTGCCGTTGATATGGTCCCTGCTTGCTTTTTCCGGCCTCTGTTGTGCCTCCTCCCTCCACGCTGACATCGCTGTCGGATTCCCCCTGGGAACATTCAGTAGTGGAGCTGGAGGAGGAGGATCCCTTCTGCATACACGCTCTCCGACGCCAAGGGCCTCTGACAGCATTATGTTCACTCGCTTGTGGGTCACGTGTCCATCTATATATGTGATCGGATCTGTAGTCCTTATCACGGAAAAATTCAGAGCGTTTGCGAGCTTCCATCGTCTTTCTCAGATCATCCACTGTTGGAACTATTACTGGAGTAGATAAGGCTCACCACTGTCATTATGTTATCAAATGTTTCTGTTTTGTAGTTCCTTATCTGATCATTCATGCTGAGGCTAATTAGAGACAGATATTATTATTTTATCTTTCCAAGGCCACATTTCACTATTTTTATCCCTTTTTTATTTTACCAAGAAATATGTTTTATACTTTAGATGATAATTTATTCCACTTCCCTTTTATATATTGTGTTCACATTACAAAAGCTATTTCCATGTAGAAATTTCCAGTTCATTAATCTCACCTCTGCTTTTTATTTATTTATTTTTAATTGAGGGGAATCATTAGACTTGCCCTTGTTATAAACTAATATTAATGGTTTATTGAAAAACTGCATTCCAACATAATGATAGACATCATCATTATTGAGTAAATTATGTATGTTTTTTTTTTCTGTTTGGCCAGGCAACAAATATTTTGCTGTATTGGAGATTTCTGAATATCCATGGGAAAACCTAATTAAAAAGCCTGTGATATATCTTGTTTTTAGAGTATTTTTGAGGGTCAATCCAGCAACATTACCATAATAAAACAGGCATGTAAAAAATGAACAATTGCACACACACCTTTACAGAACTCATTTTACAAACTTGTTTCCAAATGTTGCAGTCATAGTTATTATTTTTCAGCATTGTTCATGTTATATATATATAACAAATGTATTCGGCTATTTAAAGGGACAGGAAAAACCTTTTTTTTTTTTATTAGTTGAGATAGAGCATACAATTTTAAACAACTTTCCAATTTAATTCTATTATCTAATTTGCTTCATTCTCTTGCTATTCTTTGTTGAAAAAGCATCAATTAACTACTGTGAGCTAGTTAACACACTGGGAGAGCCAATAACATGAGGCAAATACGTGCAACCACCAAACAGCAGCTTCTAAAATCATGGAGGCAAAGGTGGCCCATCTTCAATCTTCCTCACGGCAGCGGTGGTCCATCTTCATACATCTTCTGGGAAGCCTAAAAAGTCTTTATCCATCTTCCATCCGATGTGTCTTTTTATCTTCTTCAGATCTTGCTTCACCAACATCGTCTTCATGTGGTCACCTGCCACACACTGAATTTTTATACTCCCCTTGCATTGCTATTGGCTGACTTTCATTTCCAAATTCAAATTAGCCAATAGAATGAGCTTTCTCTATTGGCATGCAAGTTCAGTGAGTAGTATCTTTGGGGTTTAGCTGAAGGTTTTTTGGGGGGCAGTGTTTTTTTTTGTTTGTTTTTTAAGAAAAATACTTTTGATTGCTGTAGATCACTGATTTTCAAACCTCTCCCCAATAGTCCAGGTTTTCTGGATATCCTTGAATGAGAGCAGGTAAAATAACCATGTTTACTAATCAGCTGATTGTTTCGCCTGTGCTCTAGTTCAGAAATCCTCAAAATGTGGCCTGTAAGGAAGGCCTGAGGATAGGTTTGAAAACCAGTGCCCTAGGTCAATGCCCTGCTAAAAATGCCCTTTTCAGAGCAATTTAATATAGGGTGTTTTAGATTAGTTTTTTTTTTATAATATTTTTTTTTATTATTATTATTGGGTAGCAAAAGAGCTATGTTCACTTTAGGGCACTGCCCTACCCAATGCTCTTCTAAGGGCAATGTCCAACCAAATGCCCTTTTAAGGGCAATCTTTTTTTAGGGTAGGGTTGTTTTTTAGTTTATGGTTTTTTTATATAGCAAAATAGCTGGAATTGCTATAGTAACTTTTAGTGTTAATATAGGGTGGTATTTTTAAGGGGGGGGGGGTTAGTTTTAGAATAGGTATAACTGTTGGGTATTATATTTTTGGTAATTTTAAATATTATTTTCTGTAATATTATTTTGTTTATGTAATGGTAAAATAGTAACATAACAAAGTAGATGAGGTTGAAAAAAGATTGAAGTCCATCAAGTTCAACCTATACAAATCTAAAATACTTACAAGCTCCAGTTAAATTTAAATAATTCCACTAAAAGGTGGCACATTTAATACTAGCAATCATATCTATGAATTTTGTTTATAGACAGAGATGTATCCAAACAATTTTTAAATGTATCTAGGGTATTGGCATTCACTACCTCCTTTGGTAATGAGTTCCACAATTGTATTGCTCTTACAGTGAAAAAAATGTTTCCATTGCAGGAGATTAAATCTCCTTTCCTCCAACCTTAAATTGTGACCTCTTGTCACAAACAATTTTCTTGGAATAAACAGAGCTTCTGCCATCTCTGTATATGGACCTATTTATTTATATAAAGTAATCATGTCACCTTTCAAGCACCTCTTTTCTAAAGAAAACAGACCAGTTTGGCTAGCCTCTCCTCATAGCTTAAATTCTCCAATCCCCTTAATAGCTTTGTGGCCCTTCTCTTAACTTTTTCTAGTTCTGCAATATCTTTTTTTGCGATTGGTCCCCAGAACTGCACTCCATACTCAAGGTGAGGTCTTACCAGGGCTTTATATAGTGACAGAATTATGCTTTCCTCCCTTCAATGCCTCTTTTAATACATGCTAGTATCTTATTAGCCTTTAAAGCCGCTGCTCTGCATTGCTCACCCATCTTTAGCTTGTTATCTATTACTACTCCCAAATCCCTTTCCTCCTCTGTTTGGCTAAGTCTTGTCCCATTTAAATAATATGTTGCCTGCTTATCTTACTCCCAAAATGTAGAACCTTGCATTTTCCCGTATTAAATCTCATTTTCCATTTACCTGCCCATACTTCTAATTTTTGCATGTCCCTTTGTAACGAAAGTTCATCCTGCGCTGACCTTATGACCTTACTTAACTTAGTGTCATCTGCAAAAATAGAGATGTTGCTATTTAATCCTTGCTCCAAGTCATTTATAAAAATATTAAAAAGAGCAAGGCCCAGTACTGATCCCTGGGGGACTCCACTGATTACCTTTGTCCAATCTGAGCATAATCCATTTACTACTACTTATTGCTTCCTATCTTTTATCCAGTTATTTATCCATGAGCTAACATTTCAGCTATTCCCAGTCCCTTAATTTTGTGCATTAATCTTTCATGTGGCACTGTATCAAATGCCTTTGCAAAATCTAAGTATATCACATCAACTGCTTCCACTTTATCTATATTTTACTTACTTCCTCATAGAATCTAATTAGATTAGTTTGACATGATCTATTTCTCATAAAACCATGCTGATTAGAACTCATAATGTTGTTTTTATATTTTCTGTTATGTTATTTTTTTATGTAATGGTAGTTTTTTATGTAATGTTAGTTTTTTTATTTAATGTTAGGTTTTTATTTTTGTAACATAGGGGGTGTTAGGCTAGGGGTGTTAGGGGTTAGCTGTTAGAATGTTAGTGGGTACTTTGCAATAGGAGTTGTGGTGGTTTAGGGGTTAATTGTTTAGTGAGACAGTTTGCCATGTGGGGGTGTGGCAATTTAGGTGTTAATAATGTAGCGGAGTAGTTTGCGATGTGGGGGTGTGGCAGTTTTGGGGTTAATAGTGTAATGGAGTAGTTTGCAATTTAAGGGTGTGGCAATTTAGGGGTAAATAGTGTAGTTGGGTGGTGAATCAATCGAACTTGAAGAAATACAGACCGCAAAGACTAGATCACAAATAGTAAAGACACCCAGTGAACACCAGAGAAATAGATTAGTATCAGCTGGAGAGTTTACAAAAGTCCAACAAGTGAATTAATTTGGGAGGGTGTAAAGCAATATTAGCGAGAGATCATTTTTCCCCAAAAACATTAAGTGCTATGTGGACAATAAAATTGGTAATCCTTATTCTTACCCTGACATGCTTGGGAATCCAGATTAAATCCTCTAACAGAACATAATTTACAAGGCTGGTGCATGCTCTGAAATCTTCCACTTAGAAACATAGAAACATAGAATTTGATGGTAGATAAGAACCAAAAAGGCCCATCAAGTCTACCCATATTACGTTACTTTTTCCTTAAGATAGCCTTATGCATGTCCAAGGCATTTTTTAATTCCTTTACAGTCTTTGTGTTTACCACCTCAAATGGAAGTTTATTCCATGAATCCACCACCCTTTGTATAAAAAAATGCTTCCTCAAAATTCTCCTGAATCTGCTACCCTCTACCTTTAGATTGTGACCCATTGTTTTGGCATTTATTTTTTGTGAAAAATGCTTTCAGCTTCTTTTTTATTAAGTCCCTTCATATATTTGAAGGTTTCTATCATGTCACCTCTTTCCCTTCTATCCTCCAAAATGTACATATTTAGATCATAGAGTTTTATATTTTAGACCATGTACCATTTTAGTAGCCCTCCTTTGGACAGCTTCTAGTTTATTTATATCTTTCTGAAGATATGGTCTCCAGAACTGTACACAGTATTCCAGATTTTGTCTAACTAATGATCTGTAAAGTGGCATAAGAACCTTGCTATTTCTGCTACTAATACCTCTTCCAATGCAACCAACTTAGCCCTGCACATTTTTATTTAACACCATTAAATAACATATCTTTTTGAAGCTATACAATCATTATGGGCTAGATTACAAGTGGCGCACTATTGCATGAGGATCTTAAAGCAACTGCAGTGTTTTTTTACGCTCAAATCCATATTACAGGTGGCGCTCTATTTAAATAACCTTAAATTTGTTTACATTCCCCATATTTTCTATGGGGTGCATTGAGCGGCAATGTGCGTTCGTATTAAGTTAAAAGTAAATAGTTTGCTCAAACGCTATTGCTTTTAATGCTCAAACTTTTTACACAACTCGAAAGTTTGCTTAAAGAGTTTGGCTGGAGTTAAAATTTGCACTAAACTACACTATTAAAGGGATACTGATACATGCAATTTTAGGCAACTTTCTAATTTTGTCCTATTATCAAATTTTCTTCATTCTCTTGGTATGTTTATTTGAAAAGCAAGAACGTAAGTTTAGATGCCGGCCCATTTTTGGTGAACAAACTGGGTTGTCCTTGCTGATTGGACAGCATCAATAAACAAGTGCTGTCCATGGTTCTAAAGCAAAAATGTGCTGGCTCCTTAGCTTAGATTCCTTCTTTTTCAAATAAAGATAGCAAGAGAATGAAGAACAAATTAATAATAGGAGTAAATTAGAAAGTTGCTTAAAATTGCATGCTCTATCTGAATAATGAAAGAAAAAAATTGGATTCAGTGTGCCTTTAGGGGGATATCTGTCAATCCATCAACTTAGTTGCATTCAACGTCACTAATACGCTAGCCTAACATTGCCTAACATTGCCTAATATCGCAGCCACGGATCTGAATACGCTCTCCATATTTAAAGCCGGCAAAAAGCTGCGCACCAAGTTCGGGGCGATGAGCATCGGACTGTTGTTAACTAACAATCATCGATCTCGCTGCTATTCAGCTTTTAACCAACTTTATTTATACCCTGTCACTAAATGCCGCCACTGTACTAAAATGTTTAACCCATATTCCGCTGCTCTCGGACCCCACCGCAACTAAATAACAGTATTAACCCCTATTCCACCACTCCCGGACCCCACCGCAACTAAATAAAAGTATTAACCCCTATTCCGCCACTCCCGGACCCCACCGCAACTAAATAAACGTATTAACCCCCAAACCCCTGGCCTCCCACATCACTACCACTAACTAAACCTATTAACCCCTAAACCGCCGGCCCCCCACATCGCCATAAACTAAATTAAGCTATTAACCCCTAAACCTAAAAACCAGCTAACTTTACATTAAAATTACAACATCCCTATCTTATAATAAATTAAAACTTACCTGTAGAATTAAATTAAACTATATTAAACTATTAATTAACCTACCCTATTATACTAAAATTACATTAAACTACCAATTAAATTAACTATATTACATATTAAAAAACCCTAACCCTACCCAAATTATTTAAATATGCTATTAAAAATTACTAAATTACAAAAAAACAAGCGCTAAGTTACAAAACAAACAAACACTAACGCCTAGATTTAGAGTTCTGCGTTAGCCATCAAAAGCAGCGTTAAGGGCTCCTAACGCTTCTTTTTACCGCCCGCTGGTATTTAGAGTCAGCCAGGAAAGGGTCTAACGCTCACTTCCAAGCTGCGACTTTTCCATACCGCAGATCCCCTTACGCCAATTTCGTAGCCTATCTTTTCAATGGGATCTTCCTAACGCAGGTATAGAGTCTTGGCTGAAGTGAGCATTAGACCCTCTACCGACAAGACTCCAGCCTCAGAAAAAAGTCAGTAGTTAAGAGCTTTCTGGGCTAACGCTGGTTTATAAAGCTCTTAACTACTGTGCTCTAAAGTACACTAACACCCATAAACTACCTATGTACCCCTAAACCGAGGCCCCCCCACATCGCCGCCACTCTAATAATTTTTTTTAACCCCTAATCTGCCGACCGCACACGGCCGCCACCTACATTATCCCTATGAACCCCTAATCTGCCCCCCCAACGTCGCCGCTACCTTACCTACACTTATTAACCCCTAATCTGCCGACCGGACCTCGCCGCTACTCTAATAAATGTATTAACCCCTAAACCGCCTCCCTCCCGCCTCAAAAACCGTATAATAAATATTATTAACCCCTAATCTGCCCTCACTAACATCGCCGACACCTAACTTCAAGTATTAACCCCTAATCTGCCGACCGGACCTCTTCGCTACTCTAATAAATGTATTAACCCCTAAAGCTAAGTCTAACCCTAACCCTAACCCTAACACCCCCCTAAGTTAAATAAATTAAATATTATTAACTAAAGTCTTCCTATTTAAAACTAAATACTTACCTGTAAAATAAACCCTAATATAGCTACAATATAACGAATAATTACATTGTAGCTATTTTAGGATTTATATTTATTTTACAGGCAACTTTGTATTTATTTTAACTAGGTACAATAGCTATTAAATGGTTATTTACTATTTAATAGCTACTTAGTTAAAATAATTACAAAATTACCTGTAAAATAAATCCTAACCTAAGCTACAATTAAACCTAACACTACACTATCAATAAATAAATTAAATCAATTAACTACAAGTACCTACAATTAAATAAACTAAACTAAATTACAAAAAAACCCCACTAAATTACCAAAAATAAAAAAAGATTACAAGAATTTTAAGCTAATTACAACTACTCTAAGCCCCCTAATAAAATAACAAAGCCCCCCAAAATAAAAAATTTCCCTACCCTAATCTAAATTAAAATAGTTAACAGCTCTATTACCTTACCAGCCCTTAAAAGGGCTTTTTGCGGGGCATGTCCCAAAGAAATCAGCTCTTTTGCCTGTAAAAAAAACACAATACCACCCCCCAACATTACAACCCACCACCCACATACCCCTACTCTAACCCAAACCTCCCTTAAATAAACCTAACACTACCCCCCTGAAGATCTCCCTACCTTGAGTCGTCTTCACTCAGCCGAGCACCAATGGACCAAAAGAAGACATCCGGAGCGGCAGAAGTCTTCATCCTATCCGGGCAGAAGAGGACATCTGGACCTGCAGACATCTTCATCCAAGCGGAATCTTCTATCTTCATCCATCCGACGAGGAGCGGCTCCATCTTCAAGACCTCCGGCGCGGAACATCCTCTTCCTACCGACGACTAACGACGAATGAAGGTTCCTTTAAGTGATGTCATCTAAGATGGCGTCCCTCGAATTCCGATTGGCTGATTCTATCAGCCAATCGGAATTAAGGTAGGAAAAATCTGATTGGCTGATTGAATCAGCCAGATTCAAGTTCAATTGGATTGGCTGATCCAATCAGCCAATCAGATTGAGCTCGCATTCTATTGGCTGTTCCGAATAGAATAGCTTTAGGGGTTAATACATTTATTAGAGTAGCGGCGAGGTCCGGTCGGCAGATTAGGGGTTAATACTTGAAGTTAGGTGTCGACGATGTTAGGGGGGGGCAGATTAGAGGTTAATACTATTTATTATAAGGTTTGTGAGGCGGGAGTGCGGCGGTTTAGGGGTTAATACATTTATTATAGTGGCGGCGAGGTCCGGTCAGCAAATTAGGGGTTAATAAGTGTAGGTAGGTAGCGGCGATGTTGGGGGTGGCAGATTAGGGGTAAATAAATATAATATATGGGTCGTCGATGTTAGGGGCAGCAGATTAGGGGTACATAGGTATAATGTAGGTTGCGGAGGTGTACAGAGCGGAAGATTAGGGGTTAATAATATAATGCAGGTGTCAGCGATAGCGGGGGCGGCAGATTAGGGGTTAATAAGTGTAAGGTTAGGGGTGTTTAGACTCGGGGTTCATGTTAGGGTGTTAGGTGCAGACTTAGAAAGTGTTTCCCCATAGGAAACAATGGGGCTGCTTTAGGAGCTGAACACTGCTTTTTTGCAGGTGTTAGGTTTTTTTTCAGCCCAAACTGCCCCATTGTTTCCTATGGGGATATCGTGCACAAGCACGTTTTTCCAGCTAGCCGCTACCGTAAGCAACGCTGGTATTGAGAGTTGAAGTGGCGGTAAATATGCCTGTACGCTCCCTTTTTGGAGCCTAACGCAGCCCTTCAGAGAACTCTAAATACCAGCATTATTTAAAAGGTGCGGGGGGGGAAAAAACATGCGTAGCTAACGCACCCCTTTGACCGCAAAACTCTAAATCTAGCCGTAAGTTACAAAAACAAACAAACCACAGTATCAAAAATAAAAACGAATTACGTCTAATCTAATAGCCCTATCAAAATAAAAAGCCCCCCCCAAAATAAAAAAAACCTAGCCTACAATAAACTACCAATGGCGCTTAAAAGGGCCTTTTGCGGGGCATTGCCCCAAATAAATCAGCTCTTTTACCTGTAAAAAAAAATAGAAACACCCCCAACAGTAAAATCCACCACCGAACAATCAACCCCTCCAGATAAAAACCCTATCTAAAAAACCTAATATCCCCATTGCCCTGAAAAGGGCATTTGTGTGGGCATTGCCCTTAAAAGGGTTTTAAGCTCTTTTACATGCCCAGACCCTACTCTAAAAATAAAACCCACCCAAAAAACCCTTAATTAAACCTAACACTAACCCCTGACGATCCACTTACAGTTTTTGAAGTTCCGCTTGAAGGATCCATCCAGCCGGCAAGAAGTCTTCATCCGGGCGGCAAGAAGTCTTCATCCAGGCGGCCTCTTCCATCTTCATCCAGCCTGCAAAGTCTTCATCCATGCAACCTCTTCTATCTTTATTCAGGCTAGGTTTTTTTTTTTTTGGGGGGGGGGGCTTTTTTATTTTGATAGGGCTATTAGATTAGGTGCAATTCATTTTTATTTTTGATACTGTGGGGTTTTTTTGTAACTTAGTGTTTGTTTTTTTTGTAACTTAGCGTTTATTTTTTTTGTAATTTTGATAGTATATATAAATAATTTGTGTAGGGTTAACTTAATTGGTAGTTTAATGTAATTTTAGTATAATAGTTAGGGCAGGTTAATTAATAATTTAATATAGTTTAATTTATTTTTACAGGTAAGTTTTAATTTATTATAAGATAGGGATGTTGTCATTTTAATGTAAAGCTAGCGGGTTGTTAGGTTTAGGGGTTAATAGCTTAATTTAGTTTATGGTGATGTGGGGGTCTGGCGGTTTAGGGGTTAATACGTTTAGTTAGTGGTAGTGATGTTGGAGGCCAGGGGTTTAGGGGTTAATACATTTATTTAGTTGCGGCAGGGTCCAGGAGCGGCGGAATAGGGGTTAATACATTTATTTAGTTTTGGCGACGTCTGGGAGTGGAGGGATAGGGGTTAATACTTTATTTAGGTTGTGGCGGGGTCCAGGAGTGGTGGAATAGGGGTTAATAACATTACGTAGGTGGCGGCGATGTCAGAACGGCAGATTAGGGGTGTTTAGACTCAGAGCTTATGTTAGGGTGCTAGGTGTAAACGTTACTGGTTTTCTACCATAAAAATCAATGAGATATCTGGCATCATCGAACATAAGCTTTCCCTGCTTTCCGACTCCCATTGATTCCTATGGCATCAGCGGCCTCCAGGGTGGCAGATTGAAAACCAGGTACGCTGGGCCAGAATAGCTGTCAAATAGTGCCAAATGTGTATTCAGAATATCTGTAATGAGGTAAGCATCGATCTGTGTCGGATTGAGACCGGCGGATCGTTTGTTACGTTACAGATTTCAAGTTTTGCCGGTCTGTAGGCTTTGATAACTAGGTCGAATCAAGCTTGCCACAATTACGCTGTGGAATTCCAGCGTATTTGCGGTTAACGGCTTGATAGATATCCCCCTTAAACTCTAAACCACCAGATAGCCCACATTGCAAAGTACCCTACTACACTATTAATCTCTAAACTGTCACACGCCCACATCCCAAAGTCTATCTAAAAAAATGTACTGTAATAGTTGCCCTGATAAGGGAATTTGGTAGGACAGTGCCCTAAAGTCACTCGGATCTTTTGCTGCCCATAAAATAAAAAATAAACTATCCTATGGGCAATTGCTATAGTACATTTTAGTGTTAGTCTAGTATTTTTTATTTTTTATTTTTTTTAAGTGGGTTCTTTAGTTTTAGTAGGCATTAGTGATGTCGTGAATAGTTCGCCGGTGAATAGTTCCCGGCGAACATAGCATGTTTGCATTCGCCGCGGCAGGCAAGCATATGCGATGTTCGATCCGCCCCCTATTCGTCATCATTGAGTAAACTTTGACCCTGTATCTCACAGTCTGCAGACACATTCCAGCCAATCAGCAGCAGACCCTCCCTCCCAGAACCTCCCAGCTCCTGGACAGCAGCCATTTTAGATTCTTTCGGAAGCTGCATTGTTAGTGAGAGGAGGGACAGTGTAGCTGCTGGTGATTTTATAGGGAAATTGATAGCTAGGCTAGTGCATTCAGTGTCCACTAAAGTCCTGAAGGACTCATCTGATCTCTGCTGTAAAGACAGCACCCCAAAAAGCCTTTTTTAGGGCTAGAACATCATTTTTTTCCTGTGTAATCTAATTGCAGTTGCTTGCCTGCCAAGCCACTTGCCCAGTGCCACCACTCATATCTGGTGTAACAGTAGTGTAAATTTAAAAAAAAAAAAACTTTTTTGACTGTGAAACATCAGTCTGCTAGTGTAATCTAATTGCAGTTCCCTGCCTGCCAGCGTGTGTGCCAGGCCCACTTGCCCAGTGCCACCACTCATATCTGTTGTAACAGTAGTGTAAATTTAAAAAAAAAAAAAACTTTTTTGACTGTGAAACATCAGTCTGTGTCAGGTCTCCTGTCAGTCATTTCATAGCCCTTCCCACTTTGTCTTTAAGAGTATCCTGTTTCCTGTAAACAGGTGCTTAGTATTGAAACTGCTTCCTAGCAGGTGTATGTGCAGTTGTTTCTTAGGATACAAACCTAACATAATCTCCTTTCTCTAAGCCACTTGGACATCTGAACTAAGGATTAAAACTCCTCTCTACTACTGCAGTATTTATTGCCCCTGCAGTTTCTGAAGCTACATTGGACCGCAACATATTTCACAGCACACCTTCCTATTACA
The DNA here is from genome assembly GCF_027579735.1 of Bombina bombina. NCBI lineage: Eukaryota > Metazoa > Chordata > Amphibia > Anura > Bombinatoridae > Bombina > Bombina bombina. The sequence goes on from NC_069506.1 coordinate 212,672,850, forward strand.
AAATCTTGTGCTCCCTTCTTGCCACAACTCCACTGGCACTTAGTGGTTGTTTCCTGAGTACAAGTCAACTAACCAGAAGAAAACCAAAGCAATTACAAAGAGGAAAACTGGATTGTAAAACCGGAACTTAGCCACACACCCTTTTGTGACATCACTCTCTGTTCATTCAGCTTCATTGCAGCCTACTCTGATTCAGTGTGTCAGCAGCCTGTCAGCAAGTCTGAATAGGATTGTTTCCATCTCTACACTATCTGATACAAGGTAACACCTTGCCTGAACTAACTAACAGAGACTTTGTTTACTATAACACCAGAGCCTTTGTGTTGTTACATTGTGCCCAGTTTAACTTTAACCTTTAATAACTTTTCACTGAAAGTTAATCTGTATTCATCCACATTGAATACAGAAACTCAGGTGGAACAAACTCCTTTTATGCAACACTGCAATTGAGATCCAAAACTATATTCATAATTGTAACAGAGTATACACAGAATATCACATAATACTAAGCCAAACAGTGAAATGGATCCAGCAGAGCTGCCTCTGTATGTTTATTCACTTTCTCAACGTGTGGATCAACTTAATCAAGGGTTAAGGGAAATTCAGCTAGAAAATCAAACTTTGCATAAAATAATAAAGGATTCAATACAACAAAAATCATGTCATACTGAAACTATCCCAGAACCATTAGTATCTCAACCAGATATGTTTCATGGTGACAGGAAGCTCTATAGACAGTTTAAACATGCTTGCAATTTGTTTTTTGATTTAAGAAATAAAACATATAATACTGATAAAATAAAGGTATTAACGATAATATCCTTTTTACGTGTAAAACCCAGTGCATGGGTCGACCAATTCTATGAAAATGATGATCCTATTTTAAGCTCTCTTGATGAATTCTATGAAGCAATGGATGATCTGTATCAGGATAGCAACATCCAGAACACAGCTGAAACAAGAATGAGAGCATTAAAACAAGGAAAGAAAAATGCAGAAGAATACCTCACTGAATTTAAACATTACGCCACAGATTCACAGTGGAATTCAGTAGCGCTGAAAAATCAATTCAGGCTTGGGTTGTCTGATCCAATAAAAGACGAGCTAGCTCATATTGAACCTCCCAAGACGCTAGAAGATTTAATGAAGTTAGTTGTGCAAATAGATAGGCGTCTCAGAGAGAGGAAGGCAGAACGTCAATCCTCAGAGTACACGCCGCGGCTACCTCGACTTCACTATTCAGAGTCTCCTAATCCCCAAGCAATATCAAAAAGTAATTCAGAAGCAATGGACATCGGGGTTATTCGAGGACCCCTGACGTCAGAAGAGAGGAGCAGTCGGAGAGCACAACAATTATGTATGTACTGTGCTAACCCTAATCACAGTGTGAAGGATTGCCCACTACTTATCCGTACAAAGAGAAGTAAATTTACTTATATACATTCTGTTATGCCTAAAGATCTAAAACCAACTTACTGTCATCTATCTCTATTTTTACAGTGGGACCAAAACCGAACAAGGATTGATGCAATCATAGATTCAGGAGCGACAGGAAACTACATAATAGGACTTTCACTGTAAATAATAAAATTCCACTAGTGGTTAAGCAAACTCCTGTTGTAATTAGAGTTATTGATGGTACTACAATATCCACAGGTCCTATAACACACAGTACTATACCATTATTAGTTACAACTCACACTGGTCACACAGAGTATATTGTTTTCGATGTATTGCCTTCACCTTTGTTTCCCATTGTACTAGGCTTAGATTGGTTGCGGCTACACCAACCTGGCATAAACTGGAAAACTCTAGCTGTTGAACTAAACTCCACTTATTGTCAACAAACCTGTTACCCAAGGGATATACTAATACAAATTCCAGATCCTATTCCGACACTACCCCCTCAATATACTGATTTTCAAGACGTGTTCAGCAAAAAGATGGCAGAAACTTTACCACCTCATCGCAAGTACGATTGCCCAATTGAGTAAATGCCAGGGTCATCCATACCGTTTGGACACCTATACCCACTCAGCCCGCCAGAGTTGGCACATTTGAAAGAATATCTTGAAGAAAATCTGAGGAAAGGATTTATCAGACCGTCTACCTCACCCGTGGGAGCGGGAATGTTCTTCGTAAGGAACAAGGACTCGTCTTTAAGACCTATCATAGACTATGGAGAACTCAATAAAAGAACAATCAAAAACAGGTATCCGCTACCTTTGATACCGGAACTCATAGAACGCCTACAAGATGCTAAAGTATTCACAAAGCTCGATCTACATGGCGCATATAATTTAATCCGCATACGAGAAGGGGATGAGTGGCTGACGGCATTTAGAACCAGATACGGTTTATTCGAGTATCTGGTAATGCCGTTTGGTTTATGAAATGCGCCAGCCACTTTCCAGCATTTCATCAATGAAATATTCAGAGATCTATTTGATGTATGCATTGTCATTTATCTTGATGACATCCTTATATATTCAGACACTATGGAGCAACATGTTAAAGATGTCAGGAAGGTTTTGACAAGACTTCGATCTCATCAATTATACGCTAAGCCAGAGAAGTGTTTGTTCCATACTAAGGAGGTGTCATTTCTTGGATACCATATCAGTCCAACTGGGATCCAAATGCAAGACAACAAAGTCCAGACAGTCTTAGAATGGAAAGAACCCGCTACTAAAAAAGAATTGCAACGTTTTTTGGGATTTGCAAACTATTACAGAAAATTTATAAAAAACTACTCCAAGATTGCAAGACCTCTCAAACAACTTATCAGCTCGACTACTCCGTTCCGTTGGACACCTAGCGCTGCCGAAACATTTTCATACCTAAAACATTGTTTTACATCTGCACCTATATTACGTTTTCCAAACCCAAAGCTGCAGTATATCCTAGAAGTGGATTCATCTGACTTTGCAGTTGGTGCAGTACTCTCGCAAAGAGAAACAATAGATTCCCCCATTCATCCAGTCTCTTTTTATTCTAAGGTGATGACTGCTGCTGAGATGAATTACTCCATTGGAGACAAGGAGCTTTTGGCAATAAGAAACTCCTTGGAACACTGGAGACACCTGCTTGAGGGGACTTCTACTCCAATACTCATATACACAGACCACAGAAATTTAGAGTTTCTTCAACAAAACACTATCTGCAAGACAGGTTCGATGGAGCCTTTACTTTTCACGTTTTGATTTTCATATCATGTATCGACCAGCCAGTAAGAATGGCAAAGCCGATGCTTTGTCAAGAAAGGATACCAAACCAACACAAAGCACAAATCCATCTTTTATCATTCCAGCAGAACGTTTTATCCATCTGTCAACACAACAGGATTTCATAACATCTTTAAGCAAAGCACTTACCAATGACAAAGAGATTCCGCATTCTTTGGTAACAAAGCATACCAATGGATTATATTATCATGGTGAACAACTTTACCTACCTGACATATTAGTTGAACCTATACTTAAAATGTACCATGATTCTCCCATCTCTGGTCATCTCGGAGTGAATAAAACTATAGCAATCATAGCAAGACAGTTTTGGTGGCCAGCTATGAGGAGGTCCATTACAGAATATGTAGACACCTGTCATGTATGTGTTACTACCAAACCAGAAAGACAGAAACCTTATGGACTCTTAATGCCTATCGCTCCATCTACCAAACCTTGGGAACATATCGGAATGGATTTTATTGTCGACTTACCTCCTTCTGGCAAACAGAACACCATTCTGGTAGTCATAGATCTCTTTACGAAGATGGGTCACTTTATACCCTTCCACAAATTACCTACATCTACAGAAACTGCAGATTTATTCATGAAACATGTTGTCAAATATCACGGGATCCCACATAGAATCACCACTGATCGTGGAACTCAATTCACCTCTCAATTTTGGAGAAAATTGTGTGACAAACTCCAAATAGACCATAGATATTCCACTTCATTCCATCCTCAGACCAATGGCCAAACTGAGAAACTTAATCAATGGCTTGAACAGTACATTCGCTGCTATTGTTCTCAACATCAACAAGATTGGCTCCAACACATTCATCTAGCAGAATTCGCTTATAACAATAATACCAATTCTTCAACTAAATTATCTCCGTTCTTTGCGAATTATGGATATCATCCTCAAATACTACTGACTGATTCACTTCCATCACCTTCACCATTGGTCGATGAGTTCCATAATTCACTACTTGAAATATTCAAACAAATCCGACACAACATAATTGCTGCACAAGAGCCCCAAAAACGATACTATGATCTGCGTAGAAGACCATCACCAAACTATCAGGTTGGAGATCTTGTTTGGTTATCCCCCAAAATTTAAAAATGCAAGTACCCAGTAAAAAACGTGGTAGTCTGTTTATTGGACCCTTTCCTATTGCCAAGGTCGTTAACCAGAATGCAGTCACTTTGACATTGCCTCCATCATCAAAACTTCATCCAACCTTTCATGTATCACTACTGAAACCGGCAAAACCAACTAGAGTATCTACTCCAAATGCTTCATCTACTTCAGTTCCTTCCGATTTGCTGGAGTATGAAGTTGAAAGTCTGGTGAATTGTAGGATTTCCAGGGGTGAACTCCAGTATTTGGTGCTCTGGAAGAACTACATCGAGGAAGATGACACCTGGGAACCCTCCTCTAATCTTCCCGCTCCTAAATTTGTGGCACAATTCCATAGGCGAAATCTGGATCGTCCCCGGCCTCAAGCTGTGGGACAGCTTGCTTAGGTGGGGGGTCATGTCAGGTCTCCTGTCAGTCATTTCATAGCCCTTCCCACTTTGTCTTTAAGAGTATCCTGTTTCCTGTAAACAGGTGCTTAGTATTGAAACTGCTTCCTAGCAGGTGTATGTGCAGTTGTTTCTTAGGATACAAACCTAACATAATCTCCTTTCTCTAAGCCACTTGGACATCTGAACTAAGGATTAAAACTCCTCTCTACTACTGCAGTATTTATTGCCCCTGCAGTTTCTGAAGCTACATTGGACCGCAACATATTTCACAGCACACCTTCCTATTACAAAATCTTGTGCTCCCTTCTTGCCACAACTCCACTGGCACTTAGTGGTTGTTTCCTGAGTACAAGTCAACTAACCAGAAGAAAACCAAAGCAATTACAAAGAGGAAAACTGGATTGTAAAACCGGAACTTAGCCACACCCCCTTTTGTGACATCACTCTCTGTTCATTCAGCTTCAGTGCAGCCTACTCTGATTCAGTGTGTTAGCAGCCTGTCAGCAAGTCTGAATAGGATTGTTTCCATCTCTACACTATCTGATACAAGGTAACACCTTGCCTGAACTAACTAACAGAGACTTTGTTTACTATAACACCAAAGCCTTTGTGTTGTTACATTGTGCCCAGTTTAACTTTAACCTTTAATAACTTTTCACTGAAAGTTAATCTGTATTCATCCACATTGAATACAGAAACTCAGGTGGAACAAACTCATTTTATGCAACACTGCAATTGAGATCCAAAACTATATTCATAATTGTAACAGAGTATACACAGAATATCACAGTCTGCTTGTGTAATCTAATTGCAGTTGCCTGCCTGCCATTGTGTGTGCCAGGCCCACGTGCCCAGAGCCACCACTCATATCTGGTGTAACAGTAGTGTAAATTTAAAAAACTTTTTTAACTGTGAAACATCAGTCTGCTTGTGTAATCTAATTGCAGTTGCCTGCCTGGCAGCATGTGTGCCAGGCCCACTTGCCCAATTCCACCACTCATATCTGGTGTAACAGTAGTGTAAATTTAAAAAAAAAAACTTTTTTGACTGTGAAACATCAGTCTGCTAGTGTAATCTAATTGCAGTTGCCTGCCTGCCAGCATGTGTGCCAGGCCCACTTGCCCAGTGCCACCACTCATATCTGGTGTAACAGCAGTGTAAATAAAAAAAAAAAAACTTTTTTGACTGTGAAACATCAGTCTGCTTGTGTAATCTGATTGCTGTTGCCTGCCTGCCTGCCAGCCAGCGTGTGTGCCAGGCTCACAGCATATACTGTGCCCACTTGCCCAGTGCCACCACTCATATCTGGTGTAACAGTAGTGTAAATTTAAAAAAAAAAAAAATTTTGACTGTGAAACATCAGTCTGCTAGTGTAATCTAATTGCAGTTGCCTGCCTGCCAGCGTGTGTGCCAGGCCCACTTGCCCAGTGCCACCACTCATATCTGTTGTAAAAGTAGTGTAAATTTTTTTTTAAAAAGTTTTTGACTGCGAAACATCAGTCTGCTTGTGTAATCTAATTGCAGTTGCCTGCCTGCCAGCGTGTGTGCCAGGCTCACAGCGTATACTGTGCCCACTTGCCCAGTGCCACCACTCACATCTGGTGTAACAGTAGTGTAAATTAAAAAAAAAAATTTGGACTGTGAAACATCAGTCTGCTTTTTTGTGTCAGGCTCACAGCGTATACTGTGCCCACTTGCCCAGTGCCACCACTCATATCTTGTTTAATAGTAGTGTAAGTGTACATTTAAAAACAAAAAAACTTTTTGGATTATGAAACATCAGTCTGCTTTTTTTGTGTCAGGCTCTCAGCTTATACTGGGCCCACTTGCCCAGTGCCAACACTCATATCTTGTTTAATAGTAGTGTAAGTGTACATTTAAAAAAATAAAAACTTTTTGGACTGTGAAACATCAGTAGGCTTTTTTGTGTCAGGCTCACAGCATATACTGTGCCCACTTGCCCAGTGCCACCACTCATATCTTGTTTAATAGTAGTGTAAGTCTACATTTAAAAAAATAAAAACATTTTGGACTGTGAAACATCAGTCTGCTTTTTTGTGTCAGGCTCACAGCATATACTGTGCCCACTTGCCCAGTGCCACCACTCATATCTGGTGTAACAGTAGTGTAAATTTAAAAAAAAAAACTTTTTTGACTGTGAAACATCAGTCTGCTAGTGTAATCTAATTGCAGTTGCCTGCCTGCCAGCGTGTGTGCCAGGCCCACTTGCCCAGTGCCACCACTCATATCTGTTGTAAAAGTAGTGTAAATTTTTTTAAAAAAAGTTTTTGACTGCGAAACATCAGTCTGCTTGTGTAATCTAATTGCAGTTGCCTGCCTGCCAGCGTGTGTGCCAGGCTCACAGCGTATACTGTGCCCACTTGCCCAGTGCCACCACTCACATCTGGTGTAACAGTAGTGTAAATTAAAAAAAAAAAATTTGGACTGTGAAACATCAGTCTGCTTTTTTGTGTCAGGCTCACAGCGTATACTGTGCCCACTTGCCCAGTGCCACCACTCATATCTTGTTTAATAGTAGTGTAAGTGTACATTTAAAAACAAAAAAACTTTTTGGATTATGAAACATCAGTCTGCTTTTTTTGTGTCAGGCGCTCAGCTTATACTGGGCCCACTTGCCCAGTGCCAACACTCATATCTTGTTTAATAGTAGTGTAAGTGTACATTTAAAAAAATAAAAACTTTTTGGACTGTGAAACATCAGTAGGCTTTTTTGTGTCAGGCTCACAGCATATACTGTGCCCACTTGCCCAGTGCCACCACTTATATCTTGTTTAATAGTAGTGTAAGTCTACATTTAAAAAAATAAAAACTTTTTGGACTGTGAAACATTGGTCTGTTTTTTTGTGTCAGGCTCACAGCGTATACTGTGCCCACTTGCCCAGTGCCACCACAAATATCTTGTTTAATAGTAGTGTAAGTGTACATTTAAAATAAAAAAAAACTTTTTGGACTGTGAAACATCAGTCTGCTTTTTTGTGTCAGGCTCACAGCTTATACTGGGCCCACTTGCCCAGTGCCACCACTCATATCTTGTTTAATAGTAGTGTAAGTGTACATTTAAAAAAATAAAAACTTTTTGGACTGTGAAACAATCAGTCTGCTTTTTTGTGTCAGGTTCACAGCGTATACTGTGCCCACTTGCCCAGTGCCACCACTCATATCTTGTTTAATAGTAGTGTAAGTGTACATTTAAAAACAAAAAAAAAATTTTGGACTGTGAAACGTCAGTCTGCTTTTTTGTGTCAGGCTCACAGCTTATACTGTGTCCACTTGCCCAGTGCCACCACTCATATCTTGTTTAATAGTAGTGTAAGTGTACATTTAAAATCAAAACAACTTTTTGGACTGTGAAACATCAGTCTGCTTTTTTGTGTCAGGCTCACAGCTTATACTGGGCCCACTTGCCCAGTGCCACCACTCATATCTTGTTTAATAGTAGTGTAAGTGTACATTTAAAAAATAAAAACTTTTTGGACTGTGAAACATCAGTCTGCTTTTTAGTGTCAGGCTCACAGCGTATACTGTGCCCACTTGCCCAGTGACACCACTCATATCTTGTTTAATAGTAGTGTAAGTGTACATTTAAAAAAAAAAACATTTTGGACTGTGAAACATCAGTCTGCTTTTTTGTGTCAGGCTCACAGCTTATACTGTGCCCACTTGCCAAGTGCCACCACTCATATCTTGTTTAATAGTAGTGTAAGTGTACATTTAAAAAATAAAAACTTTTTGGACTGTGAAACATCAGTCTGCTTTTTTGTGTCAGGCTCACAGCGTATACTGTGCTCACTTGCCCAGTGCCACCACTCATATCTTGTTTAATAGTAGTGTAAGTGTACATTTAAAAAAAAATGACAGGCAGAGGCAGGCCACCCCGCAGATGCCATCGTGGTCGTGGTGCTGTGATTCCCTTTGGCCCTAGGATAATGCCTAGTGTTTAGAGGCCACGTACCATGAACTCGAAAAGTTATTAGGAGGACATAGTTGACTTTTTAACACAGGACACCCAATCTTCTATAGCTTCCGCTCCAAACCTTGACGCACCATCCTCCTTCAGCTTATCTTCGGACACTTCTCAAGTTACCACTCGCCCGCTACCGCCACCACCAACACTAGCACCACAGCCGCTTCACTTGATGTGTCAGAGGAGTTATTTACACATCAGTTGGAAGAAATGAGTGATGCGCAACCATCATTGACAGAGGATGTAGATAACAGTGATATGTCTCAGTCAGGCAGCATTACAGACATGGACGTACAGTGTGATGATGATGATGTTGTACCCGCTGCTGCTTCCTTTGTTGATTTGTCAGATACAAATGAAGCGGTTGATGATGACAATGCATCCGTTGATGTCACGTGGGTGCCCGCTAGAAGAGAAGAAGAAGAGGGGGAAAGTTCAGATGGGGAGACAGAGAGGAGGAGGAGGAGACGAGTTGGAAGCAGGGGGAGGTCATCGCAAGGAGCTAGTAGCACAGTCAGACAGCATGCATCAGCACCCGGGGTCAGCCAGACATCACGCCAATCAACGCATGCTGTTGCCACCACCAGAATGCCGTCATCGCAGAGCTCAGCAGTGTGGCTTTTTTTTGTGTGTCTGCCTCTGACAACAGCGATGCCATTTGCAACCTGTGCCAAAAGAAACTGAGTCGTGGGAAGTCCAACACCCACCTAGTTACAACTGCTTTGCGAAGGTACATGATCACACATCACAAATGCCTATGGGATCAACACATTAGTAGAAGCAGCACACAAACCACAAACTCAAAGTCGCCATCCTCCTCCTGGTCCAGCATCTTCAGGCATGTCAACCACTGCTGTCCTCCTTGCCCCCTCTCAACCATCCGCTACTCCGTCTCTCTTCCGGAGCAGTTCCTGCTCATCTGCCCACAGTCAGGTGTCTGTCAAGGACATGTTTGAGCGTAAGAAGCCAATGTCACAAAGTCACCCCCTTGCCCGTCGTCTGACCGCTGGCTTGTCTGAACTCTTAGCCCACCAGCTTTTACCATACAAGCTGGTGGAGTCTGAGGTGTTCAAAAAAATTTTAGCTATTGGGACACCGCAGTGGGAGGTACCCGGCCGAAATTTCTTTGCACAAAAGGCAATCCCCAACCTGTACTCGATTGTTCGAAAGGAAGTAATGGCATGTCTGGCACACAGTGTTGGGGCAAGGGTCCATCTGACCACTGATAGCTGGTGTGCAAAGCATGGTCAGGGCAGGTATATCACCTACACTGTGCATTGGGTAAACCTGTTGAAGGCTGCCAAGCATGGAATGCGTTGCTCTGCAGAGGAGTTGGTGACACTGCCACAACTTGCAGTCAGGCCTGCTGCCACCTCCTCTACTCCTCCTACTCCATCCTCTTCCATAACCTCCTCGGCTGAGTCCTCTTCTGCTGCTGCGTCTTGCTCCACATCAACGGTTCCCCCCCAGCTCCCCAGGTACTATTCCACATCTTGGATACGGCAGTTTCACGTCATATTGGGTTGACTTGCCTGAAACCAGAGAGTCACACCGGACGAGCACTCCTGTCCGCCCTGAACGCACAGGTGGATCAGTGGCTGACTCCAAACCAACTGGAGATCGGCAAAGTAGTTTCTGACAACGTAAGTAATTTGGTGGAGGCATTGAAATTGGGCAAGTTGACACATGTGCCGTGCATGGCACATGTGTGTAATCTGATCGTACAACGCTTTGTACATAAATACCCAGGCTTACAGGATGTCCTGAAGCAGGCCAAGAAGGTGTGTGGCCATTTGAGGCGTTCCTACACGACCATGGCACACTTTTCAGATATCCAGCGGCGAAACAACATGCCAGTGAGGCGCTTGATTTGCGACAGCCCAACACATTGGAATTCAACACTCCTAATGTTCGACCGCCTGCTCCAACAAGAAAAAGCTGTTAACGAGTATTTGTATGACCGGGGTGCTAGGACAGCCTCTGCAGAGCTGGGGATTTTTTTGCCACGTTACTAAACGCTCATGCACAAAGCCTGTAGGCTCATGCGTCCTTTTGAGGAGGTGACAAACCTAGTCAGTCGCACCAAAAGCACCATCAGCGACATCATACCATTTGTTTTCTTCCTGGAGTGTGCCCTGCGAAGAGTGCTGGATCAGGCTGTAGATGAGCGTGAAGAGGAAGAGGAAGAGTTGTGGTCACCATCACCACCAGAAACAGCCTTATCAGCATTGCTTGCTGGACCTGCGGCAACCCTGGAAGAGGATTGTGAGGAAGAGGAGTCAGAGGAGGAATGTGGCTTTGAGGAGGAGGAGGAAGACCAAGCACAACAGGCATCCCAGGGTGCTCGTTTTCACCTATCTGGTACCCGTGGTGTTGTACATGGCTGGGGGGAAGAAGATACCTTCAGTGAGATCACTTAGGACATGAGTAGCTCGGCATCCAACCTTGTGCAAATGGGGTCTTTCATGCTGTCGTGCCTGTTGAGGGACCCTTGTATAAAAAAGCTGAAGGAGAATGACCTGTACTGGTTGTCCACGCTACTAGACCCCCGGTATAAGCATAAAGTGCCTGAAATGTTACCAAATTACCGCAAGTCGGAAAGGATGCAGCAGTTCCAAAATAAATTAAAAAGTATGCTTTACACAGCGTATAAGGGTGATGTCACAGCACAACGGGAATCTAACAGGGGAAGAGGTGAAAGTAATCCTCCTCCTCCCGCGACCATGCCGGCAAGGACAGGACGCTTTACAGATGTGTTGTTGATGGAGGACATGCAGAGCTTTTTAAGTCCTATGCATCGCCACAGCCCTTCGGGGTCCACCCTCAGAGAACGACTCGACCGACAGGTAGCAGACTACTTCGCCTTAACTGCAGATCTCGACACTCTGAGGAGCGATGAACCCCTTGACCAATGGGTGTGCAGGCTTGACCTGTGGCCTGAGCTATCCCAATTTGCGATAGAACTTCTGGCCTGCCCCGCTTCAAGTGTCCTGTCAGAAAGGACCTTCAGTGCAGCAGGAGGTATTCTCACTGAGAAGAGAAGTCGCCTAGGTCAAAAAAGTCTAGATTACCTCACCTTTATTAAGATGAATGAGGAATGGATCCCGAAGCGACTGACATTTGGCGATACATTCGAGTAAAATAAGCCTGAGGAGATGAGCTGCCTTGGGCTAAAAATGGTCCACACGCTGCTGTATTTTATCTTCGAATGCCGGATGACTTGCATGACTTATCCGCCACCAACTAGGGTTCATGCCGCAATGTTTTCGGGCACTTTCTGCCTGGGAAACAAACATACATTTTTCTGGCCGCTGCTACAGCAGCGGCTGCAACAATACCTAATTTTTCAGGCATGTGTAAATGCCAAATTTTTCTGGCCTCTGGTGCTGCACTGTGGCTTCAAAGACCAAACAAAAAAAAAAGGCACGTAACAGGGATTAAACTGATAGGAATAGTACTACTTAACACACCACTCCTATCTGGTGGCACATTAGATTGCATGCGCAGTGCCCCAAATTTGAAGTAGGAGAACCGACCAAGCATCTTTTTCCATCTCCCAGTTCCTAAGATCCATGCCATATACACGTCCCCTGGCACCGCAACTGCCTCTGGGAACCTTACCATGGGTCCCAGACCGCACGTCTTGTAATTCTCTGTCTGGGAAATTATCTATCAAATCTATCTATTTATCTATCAAATCTATCTATCATATCTATCAAATGTATATTGCATCTATTGATCTATCTATCTAATCTATGTATCTATCTATCTATCTATCTATCTATCAAATCTATCTATCTCGTGGCCGGACTGTTTTGTGACAGCCACTTTTGTTTCGGCCAAATGTCCGTCGGCCAAATGTCTGTCGGCTAAAAGTCCGGCCACGATTGCACGCGCATGCCATATACACGTCCCCGCAACTGCCTCTGGGAACCTTACCATGGGTCCCAGACCGCACGTCTTGTAATTCTCTGTCTGGGAAATGATATATCTATCAAATCTATCTATTTATCTATCAAATCTATCTATCAAATCTATCTATTTATCTATCAAATCTATCTATCTACCTATCTATCGTATCTATCAAATGTATCTATTGCATCTATTGATCTATCTAATCTATCTATCTATCAAATCTATCTCGTGGCCGGACTGTTATCTGACAGCCACTTGTGTTTTGGCCAAATGTCCGTCGGCCAAATGTCCGTTGGCCAAATGTCCGTCAGCTAAAAGTCCGGCTATGATTGCACGCGCAGCGCCCCAAATTTGAAGTAGGAGGGCCGACCAAGCATCTTTTTCCATCTCCTGGTTCCTAAAATCCATGCCATATACAAGTCCCCTGATAGGGGATGTAACAGGGATTAAACTGATAAGAATAGTACTACTTAACACACCTTATAATAAAGCAGAGAGAGGCAACACAGAGAGAGGAGTCTGAAGAAGAGGAGTCAGAGGAGGAAGGTGGCTTTGAGGAGGTGGAAGACCAAACACAGCAGGCGTCCCAGGGGGCTTGTTGTCACCTTTCGGGGACACTTGGTGTTGTACGTGGCTGAGTGGAGGAAGAGACCTTCAATGACATCAGTGAGGACAAGGAATGGGACATGGCTAGCTTGTTATCCAACCATGTGCAAATGGGGAGTTTGCGGTTGTGCAAATGGACTGTTTGCGGTTGTTTGCAGTGCGTTAAACGTGGAGTTTGGTCTGTCACTGTGAAGTGGGAGTAACTCTTACACTACCTGATCAATACAACATCATACCTGATGTTTTAAAGCACGTTATTCCAAACAATTTAGGAATGTTAGGTGATTTATGTCCTTTATGGATTAAAACCAGACTCTGCATCAACTATGTAATTTTACGTGGGAGTTTTGCCATGGATCCCCCTCCGGCATGCCACAGTCCAGGTGTTAGTACCCTTGAAACAACTTTTCCATCACTATTGTGGCCAGAAAGAGTCCCTGTGGGTTTTAAAATTCGCCTGCCTATTGAAGTCAATGGTGGTTCGCCCGTTCGTGAACAGTTGCGGACGATCACGTTCGCCGTTCGCGAATGGAAAATTTTAAGTTTGCGACATCACTAGTAGGCATAACTGTGTTTTTTTATTTCTTTGTATATTTTTTTCTGTAATTGTAGTTTGTAGAAATCACACACAAAATATCTCTTCACTTGTAATCAAGGTCATGAGCCTATAAAATCAGTCCTAGCAGCTTTACGGCTAGATTACAAGTTTTGTCGGTAAAGCTGTGTGTTGCTAACACTCAGTTCCAGCTCACCGCTCACCTACAAACAACGCTGGTATTACAGTTTTTTTTAAACCCGGCGTTGGCCTCTAAAAAGTGAGCAGAGAGCAAAATTTAGCTCCACATCTCACCTCAATACCAGCGCTGCTTACGGTAGCGGTAAACTGGCTGAACGTGCTTGTGCACGATTTCCCCATAGGAAACAATGGGGCTGAGCCGGCTGAAAAAAAACCTAACACCTGCAAAAAAGCAGCGTTCAGCTCCTAACGCAGCCCCATTGTTTCCTATAGTGAAATACATTTTATGTCTGCACCTAACACCCTAACATGAACCCCGAGTCTAAACACCCCTAATATTACACTTATTAACCCCTAATCTGCCACCCCCGACATTGTCGCCACCTGCATAATATTATTAACCCCTAATCTGCCGCTCCGGACACTGCCGCCACCTACATTATACTTATGAACCCCTAATCTGCCGCCCCCAACATCGCCGAACACTACATTATATTTATTAACCCCTAATTTGCTGCCCCCGACATCACCGCATCTATATTAAATTTATTAACCCCTAATCTGCCACCGCCAACGTCGCCGCCACTATAATAAAGTTATTAACCCCTAAACCTATGTCTAACCCTAACCCCCCTAATTTAAATATAATTTAAATACATCTAAATAAAATTACTATTATTAAATAAATTATTCCTATTTAAAGGGACAGTCAACACCAGAATTTTTGTTGTTTAAAAAGAAAGATAATCCCTTTATTACCCATTCCCCAGTTTTGCATATGCAAGACAGTTATAATAATACACGTTTTACCTCTGTAATTATCTTGTATCTAAGCCTCTGCTGACTGCCCCCTTATTTCAGTTCTTTTGACAGACATGCAGTTTAGCCAATCAATGCTCACTCCTAGGTCACTTTACGTGCATGAGCTCAATGTTATCTATATGAAACATGTGAACTAATGCCCTCTAGTGGTCAAAATGTATTCAGATTAGAGGCAGTCTTCAAGGTCTAAGATATTAGCATATGAACCTCCTAGGTTTAACTTCCAACTAAGAATACCAAGAGAACAAAGCAAAATTGGTGATAAAAGTAAATTGGGAAGTTGTTTAAAATTGCATGCCCTATTTAAATCGTGAAAGTATTTTTTGGACTTGACTGTCCCTTTAAAACTAAATACTTACCTATAAAATAAACCCTAAGCTAGCTATAATATAACTAATAGTTACATTGTAGCTATCTCAGGGTTTATTTTTATTTTACAAGCAACTTTGTATTTTTTTTAACTAGGTACAATAGTTATTAAATAGTTATTAACTATTTAATAACTTCCTAGTTAAAATAAAGTCAAATTTACCTGTAAAATAAACCCTATCCTAAGTTACAATTACACCTAACACTACACTATAATTAAATGAATTACCTAAACTAACTACAATCAAATACTATTAAATTAAATAAACTAAATTACGAGAAAAAAACACTAAATTACAGAAAATAATAAAATAATTACAAGTTTTTTAAACTAATTACACCTAATCTAATCCCCCTAATAAAAAAAAAAAATGCCCCCCAAAATAATAAAAATCCCTACACTAAATTACAAATAGCCCTTAAAAGGGCTTTTTGCGGGACATTGCCCCAAAGTAATCAGCTCTTTTACCTGAAAAAAAAAATACAATACCCCCCCAACATTACAACCCACCACCCACACACCCAACCCTACTCTAAAACCCACCCAATCCCCACTTAATAAAACCTAACACTACCCCCTTGAAGATCACCCTACCTTGAGACTTCTTCACCCAGCCGGGCACAAGTAGTCCTCCAGACGGTCCAAAGTCTTCATCCTATCCGGGCAGAAGAGGACATCCAGATGGGCAGAAGTCTTCATCCGGGCGGCATCTTCTATCTTCTTCCATCTGGAGCGGAGCGGGTCCATCTTGAAGCCAGCCGACATGGAGCATCCATCCAGACAGACTACCCGACGAATGATGGTTCCTTTAAATGACGTCATCCAAGATGGCGTCCCTTGAATTCCGATTGGCTGATAGGATTCTATCAGCCAATCGGAATTAAGGTAGGAAAAATCCTATTGGCTGATGCAATCAGCCAATAGAGTTGAACTTGCATTCTATTGGCTGATTGGAACAGCCAATAGAATGCAAGCTCAATTCTATTGGCTGATTGGATCAGCCAATAGGATTGAACTTCAATTCTATTGGCTGATTGCATCAGCCAATAGGATTTTTCGTACCTTAATTCCGATTGGCTGATAGAATCCTATCAGCCAATCGGAATTCAAGGGACGCCATCTTGGATTACGTCATTTAAAGGAAACGTCATTCGTCCGGTAGTCGTCGATCTGGATGGATGCTCCGCGTCGGCTGGCTTCAAGATGGACCCGCTCCGCTCCGGATGGAAGAAGATAGAAGATGCCGCCTGGAAGAAGACTTCTGCCCGTCTGGATGTCCTCTTCTGCCCGGATAGGATGAAGACTTTGGACCGTCTGGAGGACCACTTGTGCCCGGCTCGGTGAAGACGTCTCAAGATAGGGTGATCTTCAAGGGGGTAGTGTTAGGTTTTATTAAGGGGGGATTGAGTGGGTTTTAGAGTAGGGTTGGGTGTGTGGGTGGTGGGTTGTAATGTTGGGGGATATTGTATTTTTTTTTACAGGTAAAAGAGCTGATTACTTTGGGGCAATGCCCCGCAAAAAGCCCTTTTAAGGGCTATTTGTAATTTAGTATAGGGTAGGGATTTTTATTATTTTGGGGGGCTTTTTATTTTATTAGGGGGATTAGATTAGGTGTAATTAGTTTAAAAATCTTGTAATTTTTTTTATTTTATGTAATTTAGTAATTGTTTTTTTTCTCATAATTGAGTTTATCTAATTTAATTTTATTGTAGTTAATTTAGGTAATTAATTTAATTATAGTGTAGTGTTAGGTGTAATTGTAACTTAGGTTAGGGTTTATTTTACTGGTAAATTTGTCTTTATTTTAGCTAGGTAGTTATTAAATAGTTAATAACTATTTAATAACTATTGTACCTAGTTAAAATAAATACAAACTTGCCTGTAAAATAAAAATAAATCCTAAGATAGCTACAATGTAACTATTAGTTATATTGTAGCTAGCTTAGGGTTTATTTAACAGGTAAGTATTTATTTTTAAATAGGAATAATTTATTTAATACTAGTAAATTTATTTTGTTTTATTTAAATTATATTTAAGTTAGGGGGTGTTAGGTTTAGGGTTAGACTTAGGTTTATATTTATTATAGTGGTGGCGACGTTGGGCGCGGCAGATTAGGGGTTAATAAATGTAGGTAGGTGTCGGCAATGTTAGGGACGGCAGATTAGGGGTTAATAATATTTAACTAGTGTTTGCGAGGCGGGAGTGCGGCGGTTTAGGGGTTAATATATTTATTTAAATGGCGCAATGTCCGGTTGGCAGATTAGGGGTTAAAAACCTTATTTAAGTGTTTGCGATGTGGGGGTTAATAGGTAGTTTATGGGTGTTAGTGTACTTTTTAGCACTTTAGTTAAGAGTTTTATGTTACGGCTTTAGCCCATAAAACTCTTAACTACTGACTTTTAAATGTGGGAGGAGTCTTGACAGGAGAGGCTGTACCGCTCACATTCTCCAAGACTCGTAATACCTGCGTTAGGAAAATCCCATAGAAAAGATAGGATACGCAATTGAAGTAAAAAAAAGTGAGGAAAAAAAAGTGAGCGGTACACCTGTACCTGCCAGACTCGTAATACCAGCGGGCGTTACAAAGCAGCGTTAGGACCCCTCAATGCTGCTCTTTAAGGCTAACGCAAGACTCGTAATCTAGGTGTTAGTTTAAAAATTATACTGGGTAATTATTTATTCAAACTGATGCTAATGAATATGGCCAGTTTTTTTGTTTTGTTTTTTACCAAAATAGGTGGCAATACTAGGAGGGGCCAATCCAGACTCATTCCTAAAGTAGACAAAGATTATCACAGATTTTTTTTTTTTTTTTTTAGCATAGCTTTCATTATTTTGCGTTTCATTATCAGATAGACCCAGCTGAGGCCAGTTAGGGACAGATACCTAGCAAATTTAGCTTTGAAAACCCTGACAGACAGATATGTAGCAAGCTTAGCCCTGAAAAGCCTGCCATGTGCTTTTCCAGTTCTGTTTATATAATCAAAAGTACAAATATATTAGGATTAATATATAATGTAAAATGAAACAGACAACATAAAAATGTTGTTTCTTAAAGGGACAGTCTACACTAAAATTGTTATTGTTTAAAAAGATAGATAATCCCTTTATTACCCATTACACTGTTTTGCATAACCAACAGGGTTATATTAATTAGAGATGTGCATTCATTTTCAGATAAATGAACATTCCTCACGGAAATCACATTTTTATTTAGTTTTAAGTAAATGAAAATCAGAAAGAATGCATCTTCAAAGAAAACAAAAAAATACTGACAAAAACCATCGGTATTCATTTGTTTCCTTTTTTTTTTAAGTGGTTAATACCTACATTACAGTAAGTATTGTAGCTGCAGGTGAACTTTTCACCTGTAGCTTTGAAACATTTATATTTTTTTTTTTTTTTTTTTTTGTTTAAATAATTTTTATTGAGGTTTATGATAAAATAACATACAAATATAATAACAGACGAAACTCATGTAACAACGGGAAACATCATTATACAGTAAAAGCTCAGTAGCTATCAGTTACAGGTCACTAGTAGCATATTGTACAATAGGTTCCAATGACAGAGTAATGTTAGACAATATGAAATCATAAGTAGAGTTCCAACATAAAACAAACCTCATATAATTTTTTACTTTTGTAGTACTGAACATAATGGTTCATTAACAGTCAGTAGACAACACTATATAATATAAACATGAATTAACGAGTTGGTTATTGATATCAAGCGAGAGAAAGAGCAACTCAACAAATGTATACCGCATAGTTTAGGAAAGAGGGGAAGGAAAAGAAGGGGAAGAGAGAGAAAAAAAAAAAAAAAGGGGGGGGAGGTAAAGGATGAGGAGGGCAGGTGGGAGGATGACTCCCCATCTCTGGTTCTAAGTGTCCCAAAAGCTCTAGATCCCTACAGGAGAACCCACCGGCGATCAGCTTCCACACCCTATGTCTGGTGTCATCTAGAATCCTATTACATAAAACACAAGGCATTGCTAGCACGTGATAATCTCTGCTTCTAGGCATTGTCGCCAAGCTTCCCAGCATAGACAGTGAATCGGAATTTTGTTGTTAGCTGCAAAGACCGCGCATTCCATAGCTTCAATATGTACCATTGTAGACTTAATCTGGTTCCACCTAGGGCCCTTAGGTTGGAGCCATGCCTTAGCGATATTTAGTTTAACAGACATCAAAATATAGATGCACAGGTATTTTAAGTGTCGAGGTATCTTGTCAGAGAATAAATGAAATAGTGCCACAACTGGCCGATTAGATTCCGCCAAACCTAGTTTGGTGCAGTAATAGAATGCCCTGGTCCAGATTCTCTGAATCTTAGGGCACTCCCACCACATATGGGCAGGGGATCCCACTTTGCCGCATCCCCTCCAACACATAGAAGAGTTTGTTTTGGAGATCTGAAATAGGCGTAAGGGAGTGTAATGCCATTGTGTCAGGATCTTAAAATAAAGTTCAAAATAGGTAGTACTATGAACCGCGTTTTTTGTTAACAGGGTTGCAAACCTCCACTCCTCTTCAGAAGCGTTAAAATGCAGAGCACCCTCCCAATGCATGATATAGAAAGATTTGTTATATATAGGTGCTTGTATGAGGGCGGAGTAGGCCAGAGAGAATACCCTTGGGGCGAGATATTTTGCATCCCAAAGCCTCTCCCACAAAGTTCGGGGTCTTAGAGGTCCCGAGGTAAAACCCCAAACACGCAGAAAGTTTCGTAATCGAAAGAACTCAAAACTCATCAGGGGTGAAGGGGAAAATCTGCTTTGAAAAAGAGTGACTGAGAGTAGACCCGTATCCGAGATCAAGTCCTCTACACTCCGAATCTGTAGTGCCTTCCACTCCTGGGGATGTGAATCTGCTAAGGCCCCCAAAAGGCCTGCGATAGAGTGGGTCGGGGAGGGATGTGGAGCTAATTTATATTTGTTTTAACAAAAACAAATGTAAATGTTCAATAAAAATTAAATTTTTGTTTCATTTTAAACTAAATGAAAACTGAATAGTACAGCCAACAAATATTCGGGGAAATGAATTTCCCTGAATATATATAAGGAAAAAATATTCTTCTCTGCACATGTCTAATATTAATTTACTTTTTACCTCTGTAATTACCTTGCATCTAAGCCTCCTAATCTAAGTTTTTTTTTTTTTTTTTTTACAGACTTGCATTTAAGCCAATCAGTGCTGAATCCTAAGTAACTCCAAGGGAATGAGCACAATAATATTTATATGGCAAACATAAACTAACGACCTCTAGGTGTGAAAAACTGTCAAAATAAACTGAGGTAAGAGGCAGTCTTTAAGGGCTTATACATTAGCATATGAGTCCACCTAGGTTTAGCTTTTAACAAAGAATACCAAGAGAAAAAAAGCAAATTTGATGTTAAAAATAAAATGGAAACTTGCTTACAATTGCATGCCCTATCTGAATCATGAACGTTTAATTTTGACTAGACTGTCCATTTAACAAAAATGCTTGATCAACAGGGATTTTCTTGATCCTTCTGAGATCATCAAGTAGCCACTTCAACAACAAAATTGACTCCATCAGAAGTGAAATCAGCTCTCAACATACTTCCAATCTCCCACCCCCTCAAAAGCTCACGATCACCCAAAACCCAAACATCCAAAAATGCAACTCTTTTTCCCCTGTTAATGAGGATGAAGTTTCTGCCCTTATACTGTCCTCCCACCTCACTACCTGTCCCCTCGACCCCATCCCCTCACAGCTCCCCTCCCTCTCTTCTACCCTCACCCCCATACTCACACACATTTTCAACCTCTCCCTCAGCACTGGTACATTTCCCTCATCCCTAAAACATGCACTGGTCATACCTATCCTCAAAAAACCTTCCCTCAATCCAACCTCCCCTTCCAATTACCGCCCTATTTCCCTACTCCCTCTTGCCTCAAAGCTCCTCGAAAAGCTAGTTTACGCACTAACACACTTACACTAAACTCTCTTCTAGACCCACTGCAATCTGGATTTCGTTCCCATCACTCTACAGAGACAGCAATTGTCAAGGTTACCAATGACCTACTTACAGCAAAATCCAAAGGCCACTTCTCTCTGCTTATCCTCCTTGACCTGTCTGCAGCCTTTGACACTGTTGACCACCCTCTTCTGCTCCAAACCCTCCAATCCTTCGGCATCTGTGACACAGCTCTCTCGTGGTTCTCTTCCTATCTGACTAACCATACATTTAGTGTAGCATTCTCCGGAGCATCCTCTGCCCCGTTACCACTTTCTGTTGGGGTACCTCAAGGCTCTGTCCTTGGTCCCCTTCTCTTTTCAATCTACATGTCGTCACTAGGTTCCATAATAAAATCCCATGGGTTTCAATACCATTTGTATGCTGATGACACCCAAATCTACCTCTCTGCACCAGACCTACCTCCTTCCTTACTAACCAGTGTCACTAACTGTCTTTCTCACATCTCATCTTGGATGTCCTCTCACTACCTTAAGCTAAATCTCTCCAAAACTGAACTCCTTATTGTTCCCCCTTCTTCCAATGTCTCTACCCCCAAAATTTCTTTAACTGTTGATAATTCCATCATTACCCCTACCCCCCCCGCACACCCAATGTCTTGGGGTCACACTTGACTCAGATCTTTCCTTCACTCCTCACATTCAGTCCCTGGCTGAAGCCCGCCGCTTCCACCTTAAAACATCGCTAAAATTAGACATTTCCTTACACAAGATACAACCAAGATTTTTATCCACTCTTTCATCCTTTCCCGCCTTGACTACTGCAAATCGTCCTCTCTGGTCTAACTAGCTGCCGCATAGCTCCTTTACAATCCATTATGAATGCCTCTGCCAGGCTCATCTTCCTTACTCGTCGCTCTTCATCTGCTGCACCTCTCTGCCAATACCTTCACTGCCTTCCTCTTGCCTCTAGGATTAAATATAAAATCCTCACCCAGACATATAAAGCTCTCAACTGCACTGCTCCCCCTACATCTCAGAACTTGTCTCTAGATACTCTCCCTCCCGTCCCCTTCGATCAGCTCAGGATCTCCTCCTCTCCTCCTCTATTGTTATTTCCTCACATTCCCGTTTACAGGACTTCTCCAGACTGGCCCCCATCTTGTGGAATTCCCTGCCTTGCTCCATAAGACTCTCCCCTAGTTTTAACAGCTTCAAGCACTCCCTAAAAACTCTACTATTCAGGGATGCATACAACCAACACTAACCTTTCCTAACTCCAATGCTTTCCCCTTGAACCCCTTAGAATGTAAGCCTATGGGCCAGCTGTTTACAGATTGCTTCATAAGAGCCAACTACAACTGTGAAACTCTCGGCAGGGCCCTCTACCCACTTGACCCCTACAAAAGCTATCCTGTACACGACTATGTTTACAGCGCTGCAGAATCTGTTGGCGCTCTACAAATACCTGATAATAATAATAATAATAATAATGATGTTACTGGGAGTTCCTCCCTCAGCCAGTGAGGGGTTCCCCTTGTTCTGCATTAGAAGGGGGGCCCCCCAGGAGGATGATCTGTTATCATCCACAGCATTCAGTACATAGTGCAGAGGAAGAAAATATGTTGCAATTAATACTTTAAAGTTAAAACTGTGAGTATCAAGAAATGGTTGATATTTATGTCCAATGGACATATTATTACTAAATATGAATTTTATTTCTCCTATTATTGGCCAGATTATGAGTAGTGCGATAACAATTGTGAGCAAGCGATATTGGGTTTATCATGCCTGTTTGTGCACGTCGGAAGCAGCATGCATATTACGTATAAAGTAATTCACTTAAGCCAATGTCCTCTATTTATCAAGCTGTCAACCGCAAATACGCTGTAATTCTGCAGCGTATTTGTGGCGAGCCTGATTCGCCTTAGTTATCAAACCCTACAAACCGGCAAAAGTAGAATATAGTGACGTAACATACGATCTGCCGGACTCAGTCCGACACAGATCGATGCTTAAGTCACTCCAGATTTTCCGAACAAAAGTTCGGCACAATCTGACTACTTTTGCTAGTTATCAAAGAACTAGCAGGTACCCACGGTACTTTTCCGGCCCAGCGTACCTGGTTTTCAATCTGTCGCCCTGGAGGCAGCGGATGCCATAGGAATCAATGGGAGTCTGAAAGCAGCGAAAGCTTATGTTCGCTGCTGCCCGATATCCCATTGATTTCTATAGGAACGTCTACACCTAACACCCTAACATGTACCCCGAGTCTAAACACCTCGAATATGCCCCCCCTACATTTCCGCCACCTACATTAAATTTATTAACCCCTAAACTCCCGCTCCAGGAGCCCGCCGCAACTAAAAAAACTGTTTAACCCCTAAACCGCTGCTCCCGGAGCCAACCATCACCTACATTATATATATTAACCCCTAATCTGCCACCCCCTATACCGCTGCCACTATAATAAACATATTAACCCCTAAACCTAAGTCTAACCCTAAACCTAACACCCACTAACTTAAATATAATTTAAATAAATCTAAATTAATATTCCTATAATTAACTAAATTATTCCTATTTAAAACTAAATACTTACCTATAAAATAAACCATAAGCTTGCTACAATATAACTAATAGTTACATTGCAGCTAGCTTAGGTTTTATTTTTATTTTACAGGCAACTTTGTATTTATTATAACTAGGTAGAATAGTTATTAAATAGTTATTAACTATTTAATAGCTACCTAGTTAAAACAAATACAAAAGTACCTGTAAAATAAAACCTAACCTAAGTTACAATTACACCTAACTCTACTCTATAATTAAATTAATTACCTAAATTAATAACAATTAAATACAATTAAACAAAATTAACTAAAGTACAAAGACAAACAAACACTAAATTACAGAAAATAATAAAATAATTACAAGAATTTTAATCTAATTACACCTAATCTAATCCCCCTAATAAAATAAACAAGCCCCCCAAAATAATAAAAATCCCTACCCTATACTAAATTACAAATAGCCCTTAAAAGGGCTTTTTGTGGGGCATTGCCCCAAAGTAATCAGCTCTTTTACCTGTAAAAAAATTACAATACCCCCTAATAAAATAAAAAAGCCCCCCAAAATAATAAAAAGTCCAACCCTACACTAAATTACAAATAGCCCTTAAAAGGGCTTTTTGCGGGGCATTGCCCCAAAGTAATCAGCTATTTTACCTGAAAAAAGTACAATACCCCCCAACATTAAAACCCATCACCCACACACCCAACCCTACTCTAAAACCCACCCAATCCCCCCCCTTAAAAAAACCTAACACTAACCCCCTGAAGATCACCTTACCTTGAGACGTCTTCACCCAACCGGGCCGAAGTACTCAACGAAGCCGGACAGAAGTGGTACTCAAGATGGGCAGAAGTCTTCATCCAAGCCGGGCAGAAGAGGTCCTCCAGACGGGCAGAAGTCTTCATCCAGATGGCATCTTCATCCATCCGGCCCATTTCCAAGACATCTGACACGGAGCATCCTTCCAGGCTGACGACTACCCGACGAATGAATATTCTTTTAAATAACGTCATCCAAGATTGCGTCCCTTGTCCCTTCAGCCAATCAGAAATAAGGTAGGAAAATTCCTATTGGCCAATAGGATTGAGCTCGCATTCTTTTGGCTGATTGGAACAGCCAATAGAATGAAAGCTCCATCCTATTGGCTGATTGGATCAGCCAATAGGATTGAACTTCAATCCTATTGGCTGATTGCATCACCCAATAGGATTTTTCCTACTTTAATTCCGATTGGCTGATAGAATTCTATCAGCCAATCGGAATTCAAGGGACGCCATTTTGGATGACGTAATTTAAAGGAACATTTATTTTGAAGAAGACGTTGCCAGAAGAGGATGCTCTGCGTCAGATATCTGGAAGATGGAGCTGCTCCGCGCTGGAGGGATGAAGATAGAAGATGCCGCCTGGATGAAGACTTCTGCCCATCTGGAGGACCTCTTCTGCCCGGCTTCGATGAAGACTTCTGCCCGTCTGGAGGACCACTTCTGCCCGGCTTCGTTGAGGATTTCGGCCCGGTTGGGTGAAGACTTCTCAAGGTAGGGTGATCTTCAAGGGGTTAGTGTTAGGTTTTTTTAAGGGGGGATTGGGTGGGTTTTAGAGTAGGGTTGGGTGTGTGAGTGGTGGGTTTTAATGTTGGGGGTATTGTACTTTTTTCAGGTAAAATAGCTGATTACTTTGGGGCAATGCCCCGCAAAAAGCCCTTTTAAGGGCTATTTGTAATTTAGTGTAGGGTTGGACTTTTTATTATTTTGGGGGGCTTTTTTATTTTATTAGGGGGATTAGATTAGGTGAAATTAGTTTAAAATTCTTGTAATTATTATATTATTCTCTGTAATTTAGTGTGTTTTTTTGTACTTTAGATAAATTTTATTTAATTTTATTTAATTGTAGTTAATTGTAGTTAATTTAGGTAATAAATTTAATTATAGTGTAGTGTTAGGTGTAATTGTAAGTTAGGTTAGGTTTTATTTTACAGGTACTTTTGTATTTATTTTAACTATGTAGTTATTAAATAGTTAATAATTATTTAATAACTATTGTAGCTAGTTAAAATAAATACAAACTTGCCTGTAAAATAAAAATAAACCCTAAGCTAGATACAATGTAACTATTAGTTATATTGTAGCTAGCTTAGGGTTTATTTTATAGGTAAGTATTTAGTTTTAAATAGGAATAATTTATTTAGATTTATTTAAATTATATTTAAGTTAGGGGGTGTTAGGGTTAGGGTTAGACTTAGGTTTAGAGGTTAATACATTTAATATAGTGGCGGCGGTGTAGGGGGGCGGATTAGGGGTTAATAAATATAATGTAGGTGACTGTGGGCTCCGGAAGCGGTGGTTTAGGGGTTAAACACTTTATTTAGTTGCGGCGGGGTCCGTTATCAGCGGTTTAGGGGTTAATAAGTTTATAAGAGTGGCGGTGGGGCGGTTTAGGGGTTAATAAGTATAATGTAGGTGCCGGTGTGTAGGGGGGCACAGATTAGTGGTGTTTAGACTTGGGGTACATGTTAGGGTGTTAGGTGTAGACATTACCATAGGAATCAATGGGATATCGGGCAGCAGCGAACATGAGCTTTCACTGCTGTCAGACTCCAATTGATTCCTATGGCATCTGCCACCTCCAGGGCGGCGGATTGAAAACCAGGTACGCTGGGCCGGAATAGTGCCGAGCGTACCTGCTAGTTATTTGATAACTAGCAAAAGTAGTCAGATTGTGCTGAACTTGCATTCGGAACATCTGGAGTGACGTAAGCATCAATCTGTGTCGGACTGAGTCCGGCGGATCGTATGTTACGTCACTAAATTCTACTTTTGCCGGTCTGTAGGGTTTCATAACTAAGGCGAATCAGGCTCGCCACAAATACGCATATTTGCGGTTGACAGCTTGATAAGTAGGGGCCAATGGGTAGAGAGACAAACAAGTATTTGTCTCCTATTCCTGGTGCAGCCCTCCTGCCTAACAATAAGTTTATTAAATAATTTTAGGTTGAAAAAAATAGGAGTAGAATTAGCAAGAAAAAATTGAGGAAAAATGAATAGAGGATCACGGCACAATCTGCAACCAATAGTAAAATACAAAACTTTATTAGTACAAAGTTTAAAAATATGTGATTTAAGAAACTTCTGATAAGGGACCAAAATATCATAAGGCCAGTGGGGATTAATAGATACAAGCAAAATTATTGGGGCTATAACTAAATGTCTGAAATAAACAAACATAAACCAAAAGCCACCATACACAATCATTTATTCCCTTTAACACTTGATCCGTGACAGAGCAACATCCCCTGAGTATGCCCGGCCGATACACTGGAATGTTGGCGTTGGTCTGGGGGATGTTTATGAAAACAGGTACAAGTGAACAAGAATACCACACATATCGACTGAGCCAGGTTTACACATGCGTTCACAAGGTCATGGTCATGGTTTTAGCACCCACCCATATTACAAGTTCAGCAGTGGTTAGATTATCTTGAACTAAGCTTTTTGAAAAATGACACATCCAATGTTTCCAATAGGTCCTGAAAAACGTTATTCTGCACTTCTATTACAAGTTGCTAGGTAATATACGCATGCACGCACTATTGAGAAGATTTCCAGATTTTTTAACCACATCTCCCACCTCTGGTTAAATAATTGTGCTTCTATGTTTTCAATATGTTTCATCTGCATATGGTCAAGAATCCTTACTAAGGTGCTCACATAGGTCTAGTATACTAGAAATTAAACAAACATCACAGCCAATATGTCCCAGATGACCAACTTTGCTTGTTCACTTGCTCCTGGACAACTCAGGGGCCTAGTTATCAAGCCATCAACCTCAAATACGCTGGAATTCCGCATCGTATTTGTGGCGAGGCTGATACGCCTTAGTTATCAAAGGCTTGAGACCGGCAAAAGTAGAATTTTGTGACGTAAGCATCGATCCGCCGGACTCAGTCCGACACAGATCGATTCTTACGTCACTCCAGATGTTCCGCACACAAGTGCGGCACATTCTCACTACTTTTGCTAGTTATCAAAAAATTAGCAGGTACGCTCGGCACTTTTACGGCCCAGCGTACCTGGTTTTCAATCCGCCACCCCTGGAGGCGGCGGATCCCATAGGAATCAATGGGAGTCTGACCATAGCGAAAGTACAAGTTCGCTGCTGACAGACATCCCATTGATTTCTATGGGAGCTGTCTACACCTAACACCCTAACATGTACCCCGAGTCTAAACACCACTAATCTGTCCCCCCCTACACCGCCGCAACTAAATAAAGTTATTACCCCCTAAACCGCCACTCCCAGAGCCCACCGCAAGCTACTCTATACATATTAACCCCTAAACAGCCGCTCCCGGAGCCCACCGCTACATATTAACCCCTAAACCGCCGCTCCCGGAGCCCACCACAACCTATATTAAATGTATTAACCCCTAATCTGCCCCCCCTACACCGTCGCCACCTATAATACATTTATTAACCCCTATCCTGCCCCCCACTACACCGCCGCTCCCGGAGCCCACCGCAAGCTACTCTATACATATTAACCCCTAAACCTAAGTCTAACCCTAACGCCCCCCCTAACTTAAATATTAATTAAATAAATCTAAATAAATTAACTCTTATTAACTAAATGAATCCTATTTAAAAATAAATACTTACCTTTAAAATAAACCCTAATATAGCTACAATATAAATAATAATTATATTCTAGCTATCTTAAGATTTATATTTATTTTACAAGTACCTTTCAATTTATTTTAACTAGGTACAATAGCTATTAAATAGTTATTAACTATTTAATAGCTTACCTAGCTAAAATAAAGAGAAATGTACCTGTTAAATAAATCCTAACCTAAGTTACAATTACACCTAACACTACACTATACTTTAATAAATTATTCCTATTTAAAAATAAATACTTACCTGTAAAATAAACCCGAAGATAGCTACAATGTAATTAATAATTATATTGTAGCTATCTTAGGATTTATATTTATTTTACAGGTAACTTTGTATTTATTTTAGCTAGTTAGAATAGTAACTACCTAGCTAAAAGAAATACAAAATTACCTGTAAAATAAATCCTAACTTAAGTTACAATTAAACCTAATACTACACTATCATTAAATTAATTAAATAAACTACCTACAAATAACTACAATTAAATACAATTACATAAACTAACTAAAGTACAAAAAATAAAAAAAAGCTGTTACAAAAATAAAAAAATAAGTTACAAACATGTTAAAAATATTACAACAATTTTAAGCTACTTACACCTAATCTAAGCCCCCTAATAAAATAACAAACCCCCCCAAAATAAAAAAAATGCCCTACCCTATTCTAAATTAAATAAATTTCAAAGCTCTTTTACCTTACCAGCCCTTAAAAGGGCCATTTGTGGGGGCATGCCCCAAAGAAAACAGCTCTTTTGCCTGTAAAAGAAAAATACAACCCCCCCCAACATTAAAACCCACCACCCACATACCCCTAATCTAACCCAAACCCCCCTTACAAAAACCTAACACTAGCCGGCCAGCAGCCATGCTAGAAGGGAAAAATGGGAGCTCCTCAATTACTCCACAATAAACCGCTAATTATCCTGGCTCTATGCGTCCTCAAACCTTTACATCCAAGGGTCAAGTAATGCCAACATGTGCTGCCCTGGATAATACTAATTCTATATAATTAAGCGATGCAGTGACCTCTATTTAAGCCTATTTCAGACTCCAACTGCGGCCTCTGTTTTGACCGCCAACCCCCCCATGTCACTTGGCGTAACGCAACTAACAGTGCATTGCAGAAATAACTTCAACCAGTCAAGGGAATCACTGCACATCAGCTAATCATTTTCATACTCCTGAAAGAGGAGGCAAAGAGACGAGACATTTAAAAAAAAAAAAAAAAATTAAAAAAAAAAGGAACACATGCAACATTTCTACAAAATGGAGGCGGAAATCATCGCGGCTCTTGCTGCATTAGAACGGACTATGGACCTGCAATTTGCTGACTTGTCGCATCATATACTCCTTCTGAGAACCGGAATGCCTAGCTGTTCTGACCATGGGGCTCCTCAAGCAACACCTCACTCTATGGTGATAGAAGACGTAAGTTACTCACCGCTAGCACACCTGACCGAAACATCTGACACCCGACCTCTCACCCAGCCCAGCATGTACTCTAAGCGGACCGAAGAGGTTCATCCTCGAGAGCTCCTCTCTATTGGTCTGGTGCCTAAGGCAGACTCGGGCCATGAGATTACGGCAGCCTTACTTGTACCTATTGCGACACAGCCAATTGAGACAGGTCCGGATCTTAGCGCAGTACAGTTCATTCAGGCCCCACGCCATACACCCGGTGCAAAAAACCCGCTGACTCTAAAGACAGGCAACCAAAGTTTACTGATGGCCACTTACTTTGACTGCTCAACTAGACAACAGCGCTTACAGCCTACTCTACTCCTAAAACTTGCACAGGCCGGTCACTGAAACCTGGTATATATCTACAGATTTGGCGAGAAATAGTCGGTTTTTGGGGTTTGGGGTCTCCTGGTTTTCAACCTCTCATCAAAGGCCTGATTGCAACCATTATGAGTCCCTCACCAGCTGCAGAAGGGGAATCGGTTAGAAGCGCGAGGTACTTCTTTTTGAGAGTTGTGATAACCAGGAACGTCCTGCTAAATACGATATTACATCGCACTCTCTGAACTTATTCATATGACCATTAAGCTGACTATCCCATGCTGTACTGGAGAACAAGTAGGACATACACTCTTTAATTTTAAGAATATGTTTGTGCAGTGAAAGCTCCAACATCACAGGTCTACATAACAAGGGACATACTTATGATGGTTAGCTTCCCACACCGCAGGTCCCCACGAGGCAAACACCAAGACAGTCTCCTTCTTTTAAAGGCCTGAACATTGATCCTGGGACATGTAGCAGCACACCCTTACGACACAAACTTTGTGTCACTAAAGTCTTCCCTTATGTTCTCCATACTACTGGGATTACCCACAGAATAGCTTAGTATCTGTTAAAGTTTATACAGTTTAATGCTTTGTGTACTTATTGTCTGCTTTGCATGTTGCAGTGTATTATATTTTTCAATCGAGCACAGTATACACCACGTCACTGACCGTTTGTTTTATATCTTACTAGATGATCTGTGTGATTTATAATAATATCCCATATGTATATTATGTACGCTCCCCTACTCTCTCTATAAGGAGTCAACCCAGAGAGATATGTGATGCCTCCCCCTACCTACTTTATAACATTTAACTTGCAGAACATGCCATATATCTTTCATCCAAAGTTCTTGAGAGCATAATACCCTTTCTCCTAGAGCATCTATATACTCTACTATGATAGTCTGAATTATTCACAGTTCAAAAAATGCTCCTGTTCATAAGATCTAATTAACCTGTGCAATACTCATGTCCTTAAGAGATTTCTCCTCTGTATTATCACCCTTTCACTCAGTCAAAAAGGTTATTAATGCTGTACATAACTGATAATGATTAGATGTATTCGCTTTCAATGTTAGAAAAGAACTGTAGGCGCCATTGTTTTGCTTTTCTTGTGCACACATCATAGGTATATATGGTTCACACTGTATTTTTATGCATCATTTATTTGCACGCTGAAGGGGGAATATAACTTAGTATAAGGGTCACTGTCAGTTTTATTTCCAGCTTATAAGACAGTTCTAAACTCTGCTAGAGACAGTAAGGTTGAGTAATTTCTATCTAACTTACATAGGACTCTCTAGCTTATTCGTTGAGTGTAGCAGTTTTCACTAGAGGGTGGCTAGAATTGTTTGCCCCTCCATATATGATGTTGTTTATTTCCAAGTGCTCTAGAGTTACTGTTCGCTCTGAATTTTACACTGATATTTAACCTTGCTCTCATAAAACTATATGCTCTTAATAGCCTTATAAAGGAAGATTGTATTCCCTATGTTATCGCTTAAACCTTTTCTGTCCTTGCATAAGGCCCACGTTATGGAAATTAGCTCAACTCTTAATATATTAGCTATCATGTGTAGCCTTTTAGCTTTCTATTGGTGGCTTTTGTCCATTTAATATCTTTATCCTCATAATTGTTTCTTGGCCGAGAACTAAAGCACAAATGCCATGGTTATGCAGGTCACAGAGTAGCTTTTTATGTGCTCAATATGTGGGAATTTCTAGAGCCTCAAGTCCTACTCTTCATATAAACTGTAGAGCCCACATTTAGGTTATTAGACATTAATATATGCTCTGGTTTCAGACATTAAGTTGCCCTATATTCAAACTAGAGTGCTTAACTTATCCACTACTAAGTATCCCCCTGCAGGCCCCTACACATCTTACCACTAGATGGTTTTTGCACTGTTGTTTATGACTATCTAACGCTAATATATAATATCAACTGTATTTTTTTCCTCTATCGTATTAGGGGCTAACCTCCAACCAATCCTCTCCTGGGCCACATAATGATCCCTTTATATGGCAATTCCTTTATATTTAGTTAATAAGTTTGGTATGACCTGAGAGTAGATATAGATATCCTATGAGGAACCTGTCCCCCAACCACCCTGTTGCCCGTCCCATCAAGTTTATCATCTGCTCAATTGTGACCCATCTAAACCATACTATAACAATTGAGTTGTATCTCTCAATGCTCAATTGTGACCCATCTAAACCATACTATAACAATTGAGTTGTATCTCTCAAATACCCGGACATGCCCCCCCCCATCCCCTTTATTTTTAACCAGAGCGGCTCTTGCCCGCTGAATCCCTCTCCCCCAAAATAAACCCATGACACTCTCCCCCATCATACCACGACTCGCTTTGAGTAGACAACTTACTTAATGGTTTTTACAGTAATTTGGGGACCATTCTTACTTTCACTAAGCCAAAGGTTATAAAATGAGGTTTTTCCATCCGATAAAGTCATCATCCAGGCGGCGCTGAAGAAAAGTCTTCGATCCGGCCGATGTCATCTTCAAAGAGGCGCTGAAGAGGTCTTCTATCCGGGCAAAGTCATCTTCCAAGCCGGGTCTTGAATCTTCCTTCCGCCGACGCGGAACCACCTTCTTCACCAACGGACTACGACGAATGACGGCTCCTTTAAGGGACGTCATCCAAGATGGCGTCCCCTCAATTCCGATTGGCTGATAGGATTCTATCAGCCAATCGGAATTAAGGTAGGAAAATTCTGATTGGCTGATGAAAACCCAGATAGAAGACCTCTTCAGCGCCGCCTGGATGATGACTTCATCGGATGGAAGATTTCTTCAGCGCCGCTTGGAGGATTAACTTCTTCCTCTCCGGATGTCCACTTCGGTTCCATCGGTGGCTCGGCTGAGTGAAGACAACTAAAGGTAGGATGATCTTCAGGGGATTAGTGTTAGGTTTTTGTAAGGGGGGTTTGGGTTAGATTAGGGGTATGTGGGTGGTGGGTTTTAATGTTGGGGGGGGTGTATTTTTCTTTTACAGGCAAAAGAGCTGTTTTCTTTGGGGCATGCCCCCACAAATGGCCCTTTTAAGGGCTGGTAAGGTAAAAGAGCTTTGAAATTTATTTAATTTAGAATAGGGTAGGGCATTTTTTATTTTGGGGGGGTTTGTTATTTTATTAGGGGGCTTAGATTAGGTGTAAGTAGCTTAAAATTGTTGTAATATTTTTAACATGTTTGTAACTTATTTTTTTATTTTTTGTATCTTAGCTTTTTTTATTTTTTGTACTTTAGTTAGTTTATGTAATTGTATTTAATTGTAGTTATTTGTAGGTAGTTTATTTAATTAATTTAATGATAGTGTAGTATTAGGTTTAATTGTAACTTAGGTTAGGATTTATTTTACAGGTAATTTTGTATTTCTTTTAGCTAGGTAGTTATTAAATAGTTAATAACTATTTAATAACTATTCTAACTAGCTAAAATAAATACAAAGTTACCTGTAAAATAAATATAAATCCTAAGATAGCTAAAATGTAATTATTAATTATATTGTAGCTATCTTCGGGTTTATTTTACAGGTAAGTATTTATTTTTAAATAGGAATAATTTATTAAAGTATAGTATAGTGTTAGGTGTAATTGTAACTTAGGTTAGGATTTATTTAACAGGTACATTTCTCTTTATTTTAGCTAGGTAAGCTATTAAATAGTTAATAACTATTTAATAGCTATTGTACCTGGTTAAAATAAATTGAAAGGTACCTGTAAAATAAAAATAAATCCTAAGATAGCTAGAATATAATTATTATTTATATTGTAGCTATATTAGGGTTTATTTTAAAGGTAAGTATTTAGTTTTAAATAGGATTCATTTAGTTAATAAGAGTTAATTTATTTAGATTTATTTAATTAATATTTAAGTTAGGGGGGCGTTAGGGTTAGGGTTAGACTTAGGTTTAGGGGTTAATAATTTTATTACAGTGGCGGCGGTGTAGTGGGGGGCAGATTAGGGGTTAATACATTTATTATAGGTGGCGACGGTGTAGGGGGGGCAGGATAGAGGTTAATAGGTTTAATATAGGTTGCAGCGGGTTCAGGGAGCGGCGGTTTAGGGGTTAAACTATTTATTTAGTTGCGGAGAGGTGCGGGATCAGCAGGATAGGGGTTAATAATTTTATAATAGAGGGCGACGGTGTAGGGGGGGCAGGATAGGGGTTACTAGGTATACTGTAGGTGGCAGCGGTGTCCGGGAGTGGCGGTTTAGGGGTTAATACATTTATAAGAGTTGCGGCAGGGTCTAGGAGCGGCGGTTTAGGGGTTAGTAACTTTATTGAGTTGCGGGAGGCTCCGGGGGCGCCGGTATAGGGATAGAACAGTGTAGTTTAGTGTGAGTGCTTAGTGACAGGCTAGCAATAAAGCTGGGAAAAAGCCAAAGAGCAGCGAGATCGGATGAGTGATAACTCTCACAGTCCGCTGCTCATCGGCCGCGGCTTTTTGACAGCTTTATTTGATAACTTAGGCGTATTTTTTCAGGTCTGCGGCGGCGATGTGAGGCGAGCTTAGGCGGGCGTATTGGGCCGGCGAAGCCAGAAAAGTAGACGGCTTGATAACTACCCCCCTTCGTCTCAGCACAATCATATGTGCCAGCCGTTTTGCCCATCTACAGCATATATACGCAGCACTTTATAAGTTTATTCCATGTCAAATAGGATGACTCAATGCACTTTCACTGTTGTAATCAAGAAGTTTAGGTATGCCATCCTTAACAAGTGACATCCTGTCATAGGAGTTCTTCACACAGGCGATGCTTGGCCTGATCTCAAGAGGGGCTAATAGAATATGGGGGGCATACCTAATGTGTGGGGGACAATGCACCGTCCCCATATTGCTCGGCAGCCACTGTGGAACCAGCAAATGGCATATTGCATCCACCAACACTTCCATTCTATCAATGTCAACTTTGTGTGCAATGGCAACATGCACATTATGAACGTGTTTGCAGAGTATCCTGTACCACTCACAACTAACTTATTATCTGATACTCATATGTGTGGGCACAGTTGGAGACAACAAATTGGCATCATAGATCGATTGGTGTTCAGTACTAATGCACAGCACACATACAAACATTTACAATTTACAGTACAGCATTGGGATCCCATTAAATGCACTTAGACATCTGTGTGTACTAAATATGTGACAGTTAAAGTTTATTTTGATCTTTGAAATGTCTCTAATGTTCTCTACATAAATTAGCACACTGCCATGTAATGTTCCTTGTCAAGTTTGTGGGAGCACAGCTGCACATGGATTCTGTAGACCCCGCACACTGACAAAAAAAATCAGTGCATGACACAGCAAGAGAGATATTTTAACACTCTGCCCACCAAATGTACACTCAATTACTGACAGCAAGGAAAGCCAGTGGCAGGGTCAGAAGCAACAGCGGAAACTCCAAACAAAGGACATTGACATTGCCAAACCTGAAGATTGTTGATTTAATCTTTATGGAACCAAAGACCTTCATAAGGTAATCATACCCTTTTATGTTAAAAACTAATAGGAGAGTGCCACCTATTGATTTAAAGTGTTGATATGAATCTAAACCAAAACCACAAAATAGCTGCTGTTTTGCTGAAGATGGAAACAGTATGGACAAGGGAAAAAAGGAAACAGCACTGATTCTCTGTACACTTAAAATTGGACTATCTACTCAAATAAAAAATATATAGTAAAATAAAATAAAACCCAACAAGTGAAAATATATAAATATTTATGTAATAAAACAAATATTATTAAATAATATGCAGAGTTGTACAAAAATATTAATGCCCTGTGCTGGTGCAGTTAAACATTTCTACAGTAGCAGGGTTACATAAATGTGAGAATAGACATGTTGGGGGATATTTATCAAAGCGTCAACTATATTGCATTCGCGGGTGTCAATACGTTTGCCAAACATCGCCAAACATCGCGGCCGTGGATCTCAATATGCACTCCTTATTTATAAACAAAGCCAACAAAAACCCACACATCAAGTACGGGACGATGAGCATAACACTGTTGTTAACTAACAGTCATCAATGACGCTGTAATTCGAGTTTTTTCCAACTTTATTTATACCAACTAAACAGCTACAAAGTACACTAACACCCATAAACTACCTATATACCCTTAAACCGACACCCTCCCACATCGCGCCACTATAATAAACCTAATAACCCCTATTCTGCCACTTCCCGCCACCGCCACCACTAAATAAACTGATTAACCCCTAAACCTCTGGCCTCCCACATCACCACCACTAACTAAACCCATAAACCTCTAAACCGTCAGCCCCCCACATCGCAAAAAAACTAAATTAAGCTATTAACCCCTAAACCTAACAACCCCCTAACTTTTAATTAAAATTACAAGATCCCTATCTTAATATAAATTAAAAATTACCTGTAGAACATAGAACATAGTAGATAAGGTTGAAAAAAGACTGAAGTCCATCGAGTTCAACCTATACAAATCTAAAATACTTACAAAAAGCTCCAGTTAAGCTTAAATAACCCCATTAAAATGTGACCCATTTAATACTAGCAATCATATCCATGAATTTTGTTTATATACAGAAATGTATCCAGACTATTTTTAAATGTATCTATGGTATTGGCATTCACTACCTCCTTTGGTAATGAGTTCCACAATTTTATTGCTCTTACAGTGAAATTACAGTGTACAGTGTACAGTGTAGAATTAAAATAAACCAATTTTAAACTATTAATTAACCTACACTAACTATTACACTACAATTAAATTAAACTACCAATTAAATAAACTAAATTACATATTAAAAAACCTAACCCTACTAAAATTATTTAAATATACAATTAAACCTTATTAAAAAGTACTAAATTACCACAAAAAAAATAAGTTAAAAAACAAACAAACACTGAGTTACAAAAAATAACAATCCAAATTATAAAAATTATTTTTTTACACCTAATCTTATAGCCCTATAAAAAAAATAAAGTCCTCCCCCCCAAAAAAAACCCTAACCTACAATAAACTACCAAAGGCCCTTAAAAGGACCTTTTGTGGGGCTTTGCCCCAAAGATATCAGCTCTTTTACCTGGCAACAAAAATACAAACACCCCCCCAAAAGTAAAACCCACCACCCAAACAACCCCCCCAAATAAACACTCTAACTCTAAAAAAAACCTAAGCTACCCATTGCCCTGAAAAGGGCATTTGTATGGGCATTGCCCTTAAAAGGGCATTTAGCTCTTTTACTATCCAGACACTAATCTAAAAATAAAACCCACCCAAAAAACCCTTAAAAAAAACTAACACTAACCCCCGACGATCCACTTACAGTTGTTGAAGTTCCGCTTGAAGGATCCATCCAGCTGGCAAAGTCCTCATCCATGTGGC
This sequence comes from Bombina bombina, assembly GCF_027579735.1. Classification (NCBI taxonomy): domain Eukaryota; kingdom Metazoa; phylum Chordata; class Amphibia; order Anura; family Bombinatoridae; genus Bombina; species Bombina bombina. Next base: position 212,710,422 of record NC_069506.1, read on the forward strand.
AAGAAGTCTTCATCCATACGGCCTCTTCTATTTTCATCCAGCCAGCGAAATCCTCATCCATGCGGAAAGAAGTCTTCATCCAGACGGCCCCTTCTATCTTCATTCAGACGGCGTGGAGCGGGTCCATCCTGAAGCCATCCGACATGGAGCTCCTCTTCTTACGGTCGCCGCCATAAAATGAAGCTTCAATGCAAGGGACCCGATTCTAGATGGTGTCCCTTGCATTCCTATAGGCTGATTTGAGTGTTAAATTCAAATCACCCAATAGGAGCCTAGTTTCTGAAATACTATTGGCTGTTCAAATCAGCCAATAGGATGAGAACTACTGAAATTCTATTGGCTGATTTTACAGCAGTGAACGTAAGAAGAGGATCTCTGCGTTGGATGGCTTCAGAATGGAACCCGCTCCGTGCCGGCTGAATGAAGATAAGGGTAAGTGTTAGGTTTTTTTAAGGGTTTTTTGGGTGGGTTTTATTTTTAGATTAGGGTCTGGGCAGTAAAAGAGATAAATGCCCATACAAATGCCATTTTCAAGGCAATGGGTAGTTTAGGTTTTTTTAGAGTTAGTTTTTTTGGGGGGTTTGGTTGGTTGGTGGGTTTTACTGTTGGGGGGTGTTTGTATTTTTTTTGCCAGGTAAAAGAGCTGATATCTTTGGGGCAATGCCACATAAAAGGCCCTTTTAAGGGCCATTGGTAGTTTATTGTAGGCTAGGGTTTTTCTTATTTTGGATTTTTTTTTTTTTGATAGGGCTATAAGATTATTTTTTGTAATTTAGTGGGGGGTTTTTGTAACTTAGATTTTTTTGGTAATTTAGTACTTTTTAATAAGGTTTAATTCTATATATTTCAATATTTTTAGTAGGGTTGGGTTTTTTTTAATATGCAAGTTAGTTTATTTAATTGGTAGTTTAATTTAATTGTAGTATAATAGTTAGGGTAGGTTAATTAACACTTTAAAATTAGTTTATTTTAATTCTACAGGTACGTTTTAATTTATATAAAGCTAGGGATCTTGTAATTTTAATTAAAAGTTAGGGGGTTGTTAGGTTTAGGGATTAATAGCTTAATTTAGTTTTTTTGCGATGTGGGGGGCTGACAGTTGAGGGGTTAATAGGTTTAGTTAGTGGTGGTGATGTGGGAGGCTAGAGGTTTAGGGGTTAATAAGTTTATTTAGTGGTGGCAGTGGCAGGGAGTGGCAGAATATGGGGTAATAATTTTTTTAATCAGTGTCCTGGTGGATTGCACAGTATAAAATACACGTTGAAGTAACTGAATTTGCCTACTTTGATTTTTTTAAGGATTCTTTTGAAATTATTCTGCACACATTTCCTTAAGTGGTACATGTTCTCAACAAATATTTCTCGCATATCTATAAAACTTGATTGAGTTTCTGTACACGCATCACATTTTGTAGGCTCAGCTTCAACATCCAGGATCTCATCCTTTTTCACAACATCTGTAAATGTTAAACAATGGGTTCATGTCATATACTTATTAATTTTAATAGTCTTAAAATTACCTTTCACAGCAGACACTTGTGCTTTATCAAAAGGTTGCTCTTCATCTATTAATTTGCACAATTTAAAAAAAAAAAAAAGGTTAAATCTGAAGGATTATCTGAAATGATAAATTTATGATTTTTGCAAACAATATTTATCCTTATTATACATTGCAGTTCTGACTTTATTTTAAAGAGTTAATAATAATATCATGCATAGTTGTTTATCTATCGAGTGACAAGCATTTTGTAATAAGTTAGGGTACTTTTCCATTAATGGAGCACCACTCTAGTACAATACAGTTTTTTTCAGTTATTGCCAAAGTACAGTAGAAGCTGAAATTTCCTCATCTCCACTCTCTTTGTTGTCCCCCCCTGGGGGATTCAAGGGGAGACAAAGCATCAATCCATGAGTTTTACTTGGGATGGATGCTGGAGTATTGGCAGTGCTCTGCACCAATCCTATGGCATCCACCCCAAGTTGAACTCGTGGATTGATGCTTTACCCCCTTGATTCTCACAGACGGTGGAGATGGGGAAATTACACCTTTTACAGTACTTTGGAAATAAAGGACAAAAAACGATAGCGTGATTTGCTATTAGTTTGTAGTTCATAGATATTAGTAAATAGTTAAAAAGAGTTAAAAGCAAGTAGTTTGTGTTTAATAAGAACTAGTTAATAGTAGGTTACATTAATAAATAGTAAATAAGAAATAGTTAATAGTTATTAATGGCTAGATTACGAGTTTTGCGGTATAAGTGAAAAAGCAACGTTAAGGTTCATAACGCTGCTTTTTTACTACCGCTGCTATTACGAGTCTTGCAGGTTTAGAGGCACCGCACACTTTTTTGGCCTTAACGCAAATTAACTTACGTAATTTGCGTAAAGTATTTTTTCAATGGGACTTCCATAGCGCAGATATTACAAGCTTTTTCTGGGAGGCCAAAAAGTAAGTGGTACAGCCTATCCCGCAAGATTCATAATGCAATCTAAAGTCAGATCAAAGCATGTAGCATAAAACTCATAACTAAAGTGTTAAAAAGTACACTAACACCCATAAACTACCTATTAACCCCTAAACCGAGGCCCTCCCGCATCAGAAACACTAAAATAAAATTATTAACTCCTAATCTACCACTCCCGACATTACCACCACTATAATAAACATATTAACCCCTAAACCACCGCACTCCCGCATCGCAAACAGGAGTTAAATATTATTAACCCCTAATCTGCTGCCCCAAACATCGCCACCACCTATGTACATTTATTAACCCATTATGTAATTTATTTAATTGTAGTGTAAGGTTAGGTGTTAGTGTAAGACAGGTTAGGTTTTATTTTACAGGTAAATTTGTATTTATTTTAGCTAGGTAGTTAGTAAATAGTTAATAACTATTTGCTAACTAGTCTACCTAGTTAAAATAAATACAAACTTGCATGTAAAATAAAAATAAACCCTAAGCTAGATACAACGTAACTATTAGTTATATTGTAGCTAGCTTAGGGTTTATTTTACAGGTAAGTATTTAGTTTTAAATAGGAATTATTTAGTTATTAATAATATGTTTTATTTAGATTTATTTTAATTATATTTAAGTTAGGGGGTGTTAGGGTTAGACTTAGGTTTAGGGGTTAATAAATTTAGTATAGTATAGTGGTGGCGACGTTGGGGGTGGCAGATTAGGGGTTAATAAATGTAGGTAGGTGGCGGCGATGTTAGGGGTGGCAGATTAGGGCTTAATAATATTTAACTAGTGTTTGCGATGCGGGAGTCTGGCGGTTTAGGGGTTAATATGTTAATTATTGTGGCAGCGATGTCCGGAGCAACAGATTAGGGGTTAATAAGTATAATGTAGGTGTCGGCGATGTCGGGGATGGCAGATTAGGGGTTAATAAGTGTAAGATTAGGGGTGTTTAGACTCGGGGTTCATGCTAGGGTGTTAGGTGTAGACATAAATTTTCTTTCCCCATAGGCTGCGTTACGGAGCTTTAGGCTGCTTTTTTGCAGATGTTAGACTTTTTTTCAGCCAGCTCTCCCCATTGATGTCTACTGTATAGGGAAATTGTGCACAAGCACGCAAAACCAGCTCACCGCAGCTTTCAGCAGTGCTGGTTTTGGAGTGCGGTATGGAGCTCAATTTTGCTCTATGCTCACTTCTTGCCTGATAACGCCGGGTTTTTATAAACCTGTAATACCAGCGCTGTAGGGAAGTGAGCGGTGACAATAACGTGCAAGTTAGTACCGCACCCCTCATACCGCAAAACTCGTAATCTAGCCATAAGTTAGATTTGTAAGTAGTTAATAGTAAGAAGTTCATAGCTAAAAAGATACAGTTGATAATAGTTAATATTTTGCAAACTTTTATCCTTTGTTATTTCTTTCTGCTCAGATATGAACAAAGTGTTATTTAACAAAAATCTGCATTCACAAATAAAAATATAAATATTTGTCTTTATCTGTGAATACATTTATATTTGTATTTGTTAGGGTTTGACATTTTACATTGAAAATAGTTAAATATCAAGTTACCAGAAGAATCAAATATCAGTATAGTGAAATCTGGCATTTTTGGAACAAATGAGTCCTGAATAATATTGCCATAATCCAGAACGTTTGAATTAAGCCTTAAGGGTCAAAATGTCAACATCGGAACAACGTTCTGATGTAGACAAATTGAAATCCTGCAATAGTGCACGCGATCGCAATTATGGGATCAGGTCATGGGGGCGTCCCTATGACGCTAGGCCTACCCTCTAGACCACAATCACATCCAAGAAGCGCCGTTGGCTTCAGGACAGCCAAACGGCTATGACGCTGCATTCCATCCTAACTGCTCTAAAGCCCAGCGCTTTTTGGATGGAATACAATGCCATAGCGGCGCTAAAAGGTTAAATATTTTTTTAAGCTAAATGATTTGTACATAATTTGACAATGGACATTGAAAAAAAAGTTCTTACCTGTTTTACGTTCATCTTCGCCGTGTACATTTTTTCAATATTTGCAGAATGGTGAGGGGGGACACAGAACACACATGAAAAGTATGTGATGGGTCCTCAGAACAAATATTAATCTGTTGCGAAATGTCAAAATCTGGATTTTCTGTCCTAAAAAGGTTCAGGAAGTCTTTTTTCATCCACATTTAAATATTGATCGCCAAATTTTTCCAATTATGTTCTTAGCTTTAAATTTTTTAAATTTGCCTAATTATTTTTTCTTCCTTAAAACCTTCCTTTTGATGTTGGAAATTAATTTCCGCCGTTGCTGAACAGATTTCTCATTCTGTGCAGTCAAGCTGACAATATCTGCAATGTCCCTCCACATGACATCCCTTTCATGTGGGTTCTTCTTCCTCCTCTGCGATCCCTTTAGGTAGATATATTGCGGCTCTAAGGTGGCCACAAGCACTTTATTTTCTTCCAGAGTAAAGTGTGATGCCACCATGGCAATATTTTTCAAGAATAATGGGATTTATGGAAGTGGTCCAATTTATATATTTTTTTTTTGTCATGCAATTAGTACAATGTGTTTTAAATTCTCACTGGCTGTTAATACGGATGATAATTTTTGCTAAAAATAAACTTTGCACTGAATTATGGTTGACTTGTGTTTGGTTAAAATAATTTTTGATTGGTTGAAAAGTGTGATGCAGTTAGAATTGCAAATTAATTGTATTACATTATGCATATGTCAGATACCTATAGACTGAATATATTATTTAGTAGTAAGTACAACAAAATACCCCATACAAATGTTGCTTATGGGTTATAAAACTGCAAGATAAGAACTCTAGACGATTTCCAAGCAAATAAAAAATCAGGGGGAAAAAATGCTTAATGAAATCATGATCACTATCATAATTCAGACTATCTTGAGATACCCTTACATCCAATGATGTTAACTAGGGAGGGACCATGTAATATTTCAGAACTGAATGGACACAGCATTTTTGCCTTAGTTTAGGTTGAACTCACAACACCCCATTTGGATTCCTAAGTGAGCACTGTCCTGTAACCTTATTTTCGAGTTTGTTCATTAAAATATGCCAATGATACAAATATGTAAAGACATGCTCCAAATGATAATACATCTGTGTCTTTATTTGGTTATGTTTATAATAATGGGACATTTTGAATAACAACAACTTAAGGTACAGTGTAGTGTACAACCGTTATGTGTTTGTAGTTGTTTTTTTTTAGCAGCTGCAGTGTATATCTATTTCTTAATAAAAGAAAAATATTAAGCTATATTTGCACAAAATATTTTTAGTAATCCATAACACTATGATAATGTTTAAATATCCTATATTATAAAAGGCCAGGTATGTTTGTCCGATGCAGTCAAGCGCAGTAGAGACTGCAGCGCAAGACATACATACCTAGCCATAAGGAAGGATCAGTCAAGGCCGAGAGGATCAGACAGCAGATTGGATGGACTGGAGCGGGTGTGACGGAGGCGTGGCCGGGCATTAGCAGGCGTGGCGGTGGGTGTGACTGGACGGGAGCAGGGCGCAGCGTTGATCCTGGCCGGCCGGGTAAGACTGCTGCACTGCAGAAAATGGCCCGTGTACACGGGCTTTAGGACTAGTTTAAAATAATCCAAGTCAATTTAATAGTACTAAATGAAAATGTCTAGTAGGATGTGTGCAATTATTGTATTACACTGTCCCTTTAAACATAACTGTCCCAAGTAGTGGCCTATGGGGGATATTTATCAACGCCTCAACTATGCTGCATTTGCCAACACCAATACGCTCGCCTAACATAGCCTAAAATCACGGCCGTGGACCTGAATAAGCTCTCCATATTTATTAAAAAAAGCCGGCAAAACACTGTGCACCAAGTACGGGGCGATGAGCATCGGACTGTTGTTAACTAGCAGTCATCGATCTTGCTATAATTCGACTTTTTACCAACTTTATTTATACCCAGTCACTAAAAGCCGCCACTATAATAAAATGTTTAACCCCTATCCCGTTGCTCCTTGAACCCGCCGCCACTAAATAAAATGTATTAACCCCTATCCCGCCACTACCGTCTGGATGGATCCTTCAAACGGAACTTCAAAAACTATAAGTGGATCGTTAAGGGTTTTTTGGGTGGGTTTTATTTTTAGAGTAGGGTCTGGGCAGGTAAAAGAGCTAAATGCCCTTATTTTAAGGGCAATGCCCATACAAATGCCCTTTTCAGGGCAATGGGGAGCTTAGGTTTTTTAGATAGGCTTTTTATTTGGGGGGGTTGGTTGGGTGGGTGGTGGGTTTTAATGTTGGGGGTGTTTGTATTTTTTTTACAGGTAAAAGAGCTGATTTCTTTGGGAAATGCCCAGCAAAAGGCCCTTTTAAGGGCCATTGGTAATTTATTATAGGCTAGGGTTTTTTTTTATTTTGCGGGGCTTTTTTATTTTGAGAGGGCTATTAGATTAGGTGTAATTCGTGTTTTTTTGTAAGTTAGTGTTTGTTTTTGTAACTTAATGGGTTTTTTTTGTAACTTAGTAATTTGTGATAGTAGATTTAAATAATTTGAGTAGGGTTCGGGTTTTTTAATATGTAATGTAGTTAATTTAATTGCTAGTTTAATGTAATTTTAGTATAATAGGGTAGGTTATTTAATAGTTTAATATAGTTTATTTTAATTATAAAGGTAGGTTTTAATTTATTATAAGATAGGGATGTTGTAATTTTAATGTAAAGTTAACAGGTTGTTAGGTTTAGGGGTTAATAGCTTAATTTAATTTATGGCAATGTGGGGGGCTGGCAGTTTAGAGGTTAATAGGTTTAGTTAATGGTAGTAATGTGGGAGGCCAGAGGTTTAGGGTTTAATACGTTTATTTAGTGGTGGCGGGGTCCGGGAGCGGCGGGATAGGGGTTAATAACATTATGTAGGTGGCGGCGATGTTGGGGCAGCAGATTAGGGGTGTTTAGACTCGGGCTTATGTTAGGGTGTTAGGTGTTTATGTTACTTGTTTTCTACCATATACATCAATGGGATATCTGGCAGCATCGAACATAAGCTTTTTCTGCTTTCAGACTCCCATTGATTCCTATGGCATCCGCGGCCTCCAGGGTGGCGGAATGAAAACCAGGTATGCTGGGCCATAATAGCCACGAGCGTACCTGTTAACTATTTGATAACTTTGAACAAGTGTCAAATAGTGCCGAATGTGTATTCGGAACATCTGTAATGATGTAAGCTTCGATCTGTGTCAGATTGAGACCAGCGGATCATATGTTACGTCACAGATTTCAACTTTTGCCGGTCTGTAGGCTTTGATAACTAGGTCGAATCAAGCTCACCGCAATTACGCTGTGGGATTCCAGCGTATTTGTAGTTGACGGCTCAATAAATATCCCCCTATGTATTTACATAGAGGTGATTTCTTTGTGCTATATAGCAAATGTAAGAATAAAAACTCCATTGAATATAAGCATTTTGATTACATAAACGTATTTGCGTGCGCACAATTTGAATATGTTTGAAATATTGTTCATGCGTTCTAAAGAAATCTCTATAAATGTGTTGCTTTTTTTAATGTGTGCATGAAGCTATGTCCACTTTTTATTGATGTTAATGTAACCAAATCATCATAAAATATTGCCCATGTAATTGCTGTCTAAACAGTTGTTTGCAAACTATAATGCTCCGCAATGTTTAACACGTAATCATTTATGTAGTAGTCTCCGACATGAAGTTTACTCAATGTACTAATTTCAGTAGCAGTGTTCTAAGTTACCCATGTTTCAGTGTGTACATATGGTAACATATTGCCGGCCCCCAGGACAGTACAAGTATATTGAGGCTGAAGAGCACTGTTCCTGATCCCCTTTGCAGACCTTGCAGCATGTACAAGTCATAAGTATCTATTAAAACATGGCCGAGGTGTCAACCCTAGGCACACTCCAGCAATCATTGTAAACTATGATAAAGATGCAAATCAAAGTAAAGTGACTATTGTCCTATCTTGTGCTAACCCTATAATTTAATTTTGTATATACTGTACATATGCACATTGTTATTCTAAGTGGTTTTCTACTTTCAACTTGTAGTCCCACACCAAAACACCATTAACAAGCTCATTACAGAAAAATTTCTCTAGCACAATTTATGGCTTCATGTAAACGTTATATTACAATCTATCTGTAATCTAATTCTGTAATGTGTGCCAACCTAATGTTAAATTATTTTAAAACATTTACTTTTACAATGCACAGCTTAATTGCTGATATATGCTGTGAATTTACTGTCCCTTAAAATTTCATGTTATCTAGAAATAGCTTTAAAATCTAATATACCTCCAAAGACTAGAGGATGCAATACTTTTACTTTTAGCCATGAATCGTTTTTTCTATGTCTTGCGATTATTTTCATTTGCATTATGTCATTTCACTTGGTCTGTGTTTGTAAATAACATACATTATGCTTACCTGATAATTTCATTTTCATCTGTATGGGAGGAGTCCACAGCTGCATTCCTTACTTGTGGAAAATACTGAACCTGGCCACCAGGAGGAGGCAAAGACACCCCAGCCAAAGGCTTAAATACCTCCCCCACTTCCTCATAACCCCAGTCATTCTGCCAAGGGAACATAAACAGTAGGAGAAATATCAGGGTGAAAAAGGTGCCAGAAGAAAAAAATTGTCAAATTTAGGGCTGCCCATCGGAGAACACGGGCGGGAGCTGTGGACTCTTCCCATACAGATGGAAATGAAATTATCAGGTAAGCATAATTTATGATTTCCATCTTAATATGGGAAGAGTCCACAGCTGCATTCCTTGTGGGGAACATATACCCAAACTCTAGAGTACATGGAATGCTAACGGGATGGAAAAAAGAGAGGTGGACCCTAATCTGAGGGCACCACAGCCTGCAAAACCTTTCTCCTGAAGGCTGCTTCAGCAGAAGCAAAAACATCAAACTTGTAAAATTTTGGGAGAAGTATGTAAGGAGAACCAGGTAGCCGCCTTACAAATCTGATCCATAGAGGCCTCATTTTTGAAGGCCCAAGAGGAAACCACTGCTCTTGTAGAATGAGCCGTAATCCTCAGAGGAGGCTTATGTCCCACCATTTCTATGCTAAACAGATGACACTCCTCAGACAAAAAGATAAGGAAGTCAAAGAGGCCCTCCAATCCCTACGCTTCCCGGAAAAGAGAACAAACAGAGAAAGAGGTTTGACTAAATTCCTTTGTGGCCCGAAGATAGAACTTCAAGGCATAAACCACATCCAGAAATACATTGTAAATGATTAGGACATAAGAAAGGAACCACAATCTCTTGATTGATGTTACGAATTGACACAATCTTTGGAAGAAACCTAACTTGGTTCGTAGAACAGCCTTATCGGCATGAAAAGCCAGATAAGGAGGGATGCATTGCAAGGCAGCAATCACAGATACTCTGCGCGCAGAAGCAATAGCCGGTAGAAAAGGAACGTTCCAAGACAACAATTTAATGTCTACTTTATGCATAGGCTCCAATGGAGCCTGTTGCAAAACCTTAAAGGGACAGTCTACACCAGAATTGTTATTGTTTAAAAAGATAGATAATCCCTTTATTACCCATTCCCTAGTTTTGCATTTCCAAAACAGTTATATAAATACACGTTTTACCTCTGTGATTATCTTGTATCTAAGCCTCTGCAAACTGTCCCCTTATTTCAGTTCTTTTGACAGACATCTATTTTAGCCAATCAGAGCTGGCTATCTGGAACTCCACGTGCGTGAGTACAGTGTTATCTATATGACACACATGAACTAACACCCTCTAGTGGTGAAAAACTGTCAAAATGCCCTGAGAAAAAGGCGGCCTTCAAGGGCTTAGAAATTAGCATATGAACCTCCTAGGTTTAGCTTTCAACTAAGAATACCAAGAGAACAAAGCAAAATTGGTGATAACAGTAATTTGGAAAATTGTTTAAAATTACGTTCCCTATCTGAATCATGAAAGTTTATTTTGGACTAGACTGTCCCTTTAAGGACCATATTTAAACTCCAAGAAGGAGCCTAAGATCTAAACACATGCCTGATCCCAGCAAGCCTTAACAAATGGCTGCACATCTGGAAGCTCTGCAAACCTCTTGTGCAGTAACACAGACAGGGCCAAAAACTGTACCTTCAGGGGACTTTGCAGAAAAACCTTTCTCCAGTTCATCCTGGTGAACAGAATAAGTAGGTCCTCCACACCTTATGAAAGATATGACAAGCAACCAGCTTCCCTCAAAACTAGGGAGCTTTTCGTTCCCCCCTGATAGTTGATGTAAGCCACCAAGGATATATTGTTTGATTGGAATCTGATTAACTGGGACGAACCTAGTAGAGGCCAAGCCTTCAGAGCATTGTATATTACCTAAAGATCCAAAATGAAATCAGGAGGGAGTTTTACCTCCTGAGATCAGAGGCCCGGTGCCTTCCTGGCACCCCAAACAGCTACCCATCCTGACAGACTTGCAACCATAGTCACAATAACCCAGGCTGGTCTTGAGACAGACGTCCCTCAGGACAAGTGATCCAGAAAAACCACAAAGAGAGCGATTCTCCCAATTGGTTGTCCAGAGAAATCATTTGAGACAGATCAGAATGATCGCCATTCCACTAGATCAGCATGTTCAGTTGCAACAGTCTGAGGTGAAACCTGGCAAAGGAAATGATATCCAAGCTGGACACCATGAGACCAATCACCTCCATACACCAAGCCACAGATGGCCTTAAGGAGATCTGGAGGACAAGACATGTTGAAGCTAGCTTGCAACATCTCTGGTCTGTTAGAAATATTCTCATGGGTCAGGGTTTTTTCCCGGCTTTGTTTGCCATGTGCTGCTGGCAGCCATTTTACTCACCTCTCTTGCTGACTCTGGTGCATACTGTGTGATGCTGCTCATATCCTGCACTTCCTTTTATGGCCAGACTGGTGTACATCATCCGTGTGAGACAGGATGCAGTTTCAGAATTGTGATGTCATCACTTATTATTTAAAGGGCCTCTGTTCAGTATGCTTTGCTCCTGTGTATTACCTGACATCCCACCTGGTTCCTGATCTCTGGCTTGTTCCTGACTCTGCTGTTCTTCTTGTTCCTGATTCCAGCTCATCTGACTACTCGCTTTGGCTCCTGACTCGGCTCGTCTGACTATTTGCTTTGGATCCTCACTTGGCCCATCTGATTACCAGCTCTGGTTTTGATTCCTGGCTTGTTATTTGACTTGTGGACATTTTATTATTTTTTGCTATTAATAAAGGTGTGATTATATTTGCACTTCTCGTCTCAGTCTTATTCCTGGCATCCTGACATTACGCATGGTACTAATAATCCACATTTACCTGTCATAATTTCCAGGATGGATGAACAAGATCGCCGCTTGGATCAATTTGCACTAGCCCTGCAAACACTGCTGACTCACACTGCACATTTAGACCAAAATGTCCCGCAAGTTATGGCTGCTCCTGTTTCCGCTGCTGCACCTAGTCCTAACAGGAGCATGTCCGGTTCTGCACCTTTCTACTCAGCGATTTGGAGGTGATCCTAATCAGTGCAGAGGGTTTTTGAACCAGGTGGGCATTTACTTTGAGATGTTACCTCAGGCGTTTCCCTCTGACAGAGCTAAGGTAGGATTTCTCATCTCGTTACTCTCTGACACAGCTCTTACCTGGGCTAATCCTTTGTGGGAGACTAATAAACCTGTGATTTCAAATTACCCTGAATTTGTGGCCTTCTTTCAAAGGGAATTTGATGTTCCAGCTCGCTCCTCCTCTGCTGGTAAACGACTCATGCCCATTCAGCAAGGTAGAAGATCTGTTGTTCAGTATGCAATTCAGTTCCGTACGCTTGCCACAGAGGTAGGTTGGAACAATGAAACCCTTGTTGCTGCCTTCTTTCATGGGCTCTCTGATGCAATTAAAGACAAAGTTGCTGCCAGAGATTTACCAGAGGATCTCGAGACATTGGTGTCTTTTTTGATCCTAATTGACATCAGACTCAGAGAGAGGCCCTCTTTCAAGGAGTGTTTGCGGAAGCCTCTTTTCCGTTGTCTCCTACGTGTTTGTTCCCACCCAAACCTCCCACTCCTCTCATGTCTCCTGGTCCTGAGTCACCAGGTACTGCTGAGCCAATGAAGTTGGGATCCCCGCGTCTCTCCGCAGTGGAGAGGGCCTTTAGGAGGAGGGAGGTGCTCTGTCTCTATTGTTGGTTACAGGGCCACCTTTTGAAGTCTTGTCCTACACGGCCGGGAAACGCTCACACCTAAGGTCCTGTCGGGGGCAGACCTTGGGTGGTTTATCCGCGTCCCTGGAACTGCTAAAGGAGAAATCTTTGGTTACGGTTGTCCTTTCCTGGGTGGACTCCTCCATAGTCACCCAGGCTCTTGTTGACTCCGGTGCTGTGGGCTATTTCATTGACAGTGCTTTTGTATCAAAGCACTCCATTCCTGTTTTGCCTCGGTTCGTTCCGCTTGCTATTGAGGCCATTGATGGCGGGCCCCTTCAGCCCACACTCGTTACTCACAAAACTGCTCTGTTATCCATGGCTGTTGGGGCTCTCCATTTTGAAACCCTCCAGTTCCAGGTGATAAACTCTCCGCATTTTCTGGTTGCTCTAGGTTATCCCTGGCTCCAAAAGCACAATCCCAGTCTCGACTGGCGCAAGTCCGAAATTTTGTCGTGATCTCCGCAATGTATTTCCACTTGTCTTCGGAAACCAGTTAAAGTCTTGTGTACTTCTTTGGTATCTCAATTGCCAGAGGAGTACCGAGAGTTCCTAGATGTTTTTGACAAGATGCTTGCCGGTACGTTGCCTCCTTACCGGTCTTACGATTGTGCCATAGACCTGCAACCCGGAGCCATTCCTCCTCGGGGCTGGGTGTACCCTCTGTCTGTTGCAGAGAATTGTGCTATGGAGGAGTATGTTGCCGATGCTCTGTCACGGGGGATCATCTGCAAATCCTGCTCTCCTGCAGGGGCTGGCTTCTTCTTTGTGAAGAAAAAGGGTGGCGAGTTAAGACCATGCATCGATTATAGGGGTCTTAATCGTCTTACTATTAAGAATGCTTACCCTATTCCGCTCATTACGGAACTCTTTGACCACCTCAAGGGAGCTACGGTCTTTACTAAACTTGATTTGAGAGGAGCATACAATCTTGTTAGGATTAATGAGGGCCACGAATGGAAAACAGCATTTAACACCAGGAGCGGGTATTATGAGTATCTTGTAATGCCCTTTGGCCTATGTAATGCTCCTGCTGTTTTTTCAGGAATTTATTAATGATGTCCTACGAGATATGTTGCAACAGTGTGTTGTGGTGTACTTAGACGACATCCTCATACACTCACCCACACTTGAGGCTCATTTTTTTGTAAGTTAGTGTTTGTTTTTGTAACTTAATGGGTTTTTTTTGTAACTTAGTAATTTGTGATAGTAGATTTAAATAATTTGAGTAGGGTTCGGGTTTTTTAATATGTAATGTAGTTAATTTAATTGCTAGTTTAATGTAATTTTAGTATAATAGGGTAGGTTAATTAATAGTTTAATATAGTTTATTTTAATTATAAAGGTAAGTTTTAATTTATTATAAGATAGGGATGTTGTAATTTTAATGTAAAGTTAACAGGTTGTTAGGTTTAGGGGTTAATAGCTTAATTTAATTTATGGCAATGTGGGGGGCTGACAGTTTAGACTTTAATAGGTTTAGTTAATGGTAGTAATGTGGGAGGCCAGAGGTTTAGGGTTTAATACGTTTATTTAGGTGGCGGCGGGGTCCGGGAGTGGCGGAATAGGGGTTGATAACTTTATTTAGTGGTGGCGGGTCCGGGAGCGGCGGGATAGGGGTTAATAACATTATGTAAGTGGCAGCGATGTTGGGGCAGCAGATTAGGGGTGTTTAGACTCGGGCTTATGTTAGGGTGTTAGGTGTTAATGTTACTTGTTTTCTACCATATACATCAATGGGATATCTGGCAGCATCGAACATAAGCTTTTTCTGCTTTCAGACTCCCATTGATTCCTATGGCATCCGCGGCCTCCAGGGTGGCAGATTGAAAACCAGGTATGCTGGGCCATAATAGCCACGAGCGTACCTGTTAACTATTTGATAACTTTGAAAAAGTGTCAAATAGTGCCGAATGTGTATTCGGAACATCTGTAATGATGTAAGCTTCGATCTGTGTCAGATTGAGACTAGCGGATCATATGTTACGTCACAGATTTCAACTTTTGCCGGTCTGTAGGCTTTGATAACTAGGTCGAATCAAGCTCACCGCAATTACGCTGTGGGATTCCAGCGTATTTGTAGTTGACGGCTCGATAAATATCCCCCTATGTATTTACATAGAGGTGATTTCTTTGTGCTATATAGCAAATGTAAGAATAAAAACTCCATTGAAGATAAGCATTTTGATTACATAAACGTATTTGTGTGCGCACAATTTGAATATGTTTGAAACATTGTTCATGCGTTCTAAAGAAATCTCTATAAATGTGTTGCTTTTTTTTAATGTATGCATGAAGCTATGTCCACTTTTTATTGATGTTAATGTAACCAAATCATCATAAAATATTGCCCATGTAATTGCTGTCTAAACAGTTGTTTGCAAACTATAATGCTCCGCAATGTTTAACACGTAATCATTTATGTAGTAGTCTCCGACATTAAGTTTACTCAATGTACTAATTTCAGTAGCAGTGTTCTAAGTTACCCATGTTTCAGTGTGTACATATGGTAACATATTGCGGCCCCCAGGACAGTACAAGTATATTGAGGCTGAAGAGCACTGTTCCTGATCCCCTTTGCAGACCTTGCAGCATGTACAAGTCATAAGTATCTATTAAAACATGGCCGAGGTGTCAACCCTAGGCACACTCCAGCAATCATTGTAAACTATGATAAAGATGCAAATCAAAGTAAAGTGACTATTGTCCTATCTTGTGCTAACCCTATAATTTAATTTTGTATATACTGTACATATGCACATTGTTATTCTAAGTGGTTTTCTACTTTCAACTTGTAGTCTAACACCAAAACACCATTAACAAGCTCATTACAGAAAAATTTCTCTAGCACAATTTATGGCTTCATGTAAACGTTATATTACAATCTATCTGTAATCTAATTCTGTAATGTGTGCCAACCTAATGTTACATTATTTTAAAACATTTAATTTTACAATGCACAGCTTAATTGCTGATATATGCTGTGAATTTACTGTCCCTTAAAATTTCATGTTATCTAGAAATAGCTTTAAAATCTAATATACCTCCAAAGACTAGAGGATGCAATACTTTTACTTTTAGCCATGAATCGTTTTTTCTATGTCTTGCGATTATTTTCATTTGCATTATGTCATTTCACTTGGTCTGTGTTTGTAAATAACATAAATTATGCTTACCTGATAATTTCATTTTCATCTGTATGGGAGGAGTCCACAGCTGCATTCATTACTTGTGGAAAATACTGAACCTGGCCACCAGGAGGAGGCAAAGACACCCCAGCCAAAGGCTTAAATACCTCCCCCACTTCCTCATAACCCCAGTCATTCTGCCGAGGGAACATAAACAGTAGGAGAAATATCAGGGTGAAAAAGGTGCCAGAAGAAAAAAATTGTCAAATTTAGGGCCGCCCATCGGAGAGCACGGGCGGGAGCTGTGAACTCTTCCCATACAGATGGAAATGAAATTATCAGGTAAGCATAATTTATGATTTCCATCTTAATATGGGAAGAGTGCACAGCTGCATTCCTTGTGGGGAACATATACCCAAACTCTAGAGTACATGGAATGCTAACGGGATGGAAAAAAGAGAGGTGGACCCTAATCTGAGGGCACCACAGCCTGCAAAACCTTTCTCCTGAAGGCTGCTTCAGCAGAAGCAAAAACATCAAACTTGTAAAATTTTGGGAGAAGTATGTAAGGAGAACCAGGTAGCCGCCTTACAAATCTGATCCATAGAGGCCTCATTTTTGAAGGCCCAAGAGGAAACCACTGCTCTTGTAGAATGAGCCGTAATCCTCAGAGGAGGCTTATGTCCCACCGTTTCTATGCTAAACAGATGACACTCCTCAGACAAAAAGATAAGGAAGTCAAAGAGGCCCTGCAATCCCTACGCTTCCCGGAAAAGAGAACAAACAGAGAAAGAGGTTTGACTAAATTCCTTTGTGGCCCGAAGATAGAACTTCAAGGCATAAACCACATCCAGAAATACATTGTAAAGGATTAGGACATAAGAAAGGAACCACAATCTCTTGATTGATGTTACGAATTGACACAATCTTTGGAAGAAAACCTAACTTGGTTCATAGAACAGCCTTATCGGCATGAAAAGCCAGATAAGGAGGGATGCATTGCAAGGCAGCAATCACAGATACTCTGCGCGGAGAAGCAATAGCCGGTAGAAAAGGAACGTTCCAAGACAACAATTTAATGTCTACTTTATGCATAGGCTCCAATGGAGCCTGTTGCAAAACCTTAAAGGGACAGTCTACACCAGAATTGTTATTGTTTAAAAAGATAGATAAACCCATTCCCTAGTTTTGCATTACCAAAACAGTTATATAAATACACTTTTTACCTCTGTGATTATCTTGTATCTAAGCCTCTGCAAACTGTCCCCTTATTTCAGTTCTTTTGACAGACATCTATTTTAGCCAATCAGAGCTGGCTATCTGGAACTCCACGTGCGTGAGTACAGTGTTATCTATATGACACACATGAACTAACACCCTCTAGTGGTGAAAAACTGTCAAAATGCCCTGAGAAAAAGGCGGCCTTCAAGGGCTTAGAAATTAGCATATGAACCTCCTAGGTTTAGCTTTCAACTAAGAATACCAAGAGAACAAAGCAAAATTGGTGATAACAGTAATTTGGAAAATTGATTAAAATTACGTTCCCTATCTGAATCATGAAAGTTTATTTTGGACTAGACTGTCCCTTTAAGGACCATATTTAAACTCCAAGAAGGAGCCTAAGATCTAAACACATGCCTGATCCCAGCAAGCCTTAACAAATGGCTGCACATCTGGAAGCTCTGCAAACCTCTTGTGCAGTAACACAGACAGGGCCAAAAACTGTACCTTCAGGGGACTTTGCAGAAAAACCTTTCTCCAGTTCATCCTGGTGAACAGAATAAGTAGGTCCTCCACACCTTATGAAAGATATGACAAGCAACCAGCTTCCCTCAAAACTAGGGAGCTTTTCGTTCCCCCCTGATAGTTGATGTAAGCCACCAAGGATATATTGTTTGATTGGAATCTGATTAACTGGGACGAACCTAGTAGAGGCCAAGCCTTCAGAGCATTGTATATTGCCTAAAGATCCAAAATGAAATCAGGAGGGAGTTTTACCTCCTGAGATCAGAGGCCCTGTGCCTTCCTGGCACCCCAAACAGCTACCCATCCTGACAGACTTGCAACCATAGTCACAATAACCCAGGCTGGTCTTGAGACAGACATCCCTCAGGACAAGTGATCCAGAAAAACCACAAAGAGAGTGATTCTCCCGATTGGTTGTCCAGAGAAATCATTTGAGACAGATCAGAATGATCACCATTCCACTAGATCAGCATGTGCAGTTGCAACAGTCTGAGGTGAAACCTGGTAAAGGAAATGATATCCAAGCTGGACACCATGAGACCAATCACCTCCATACACCAAGCCACAGATGGCCTTAAGGAGATCTGGAGGACAAGACATGTTGAAGCTAGCTTGCAACATCTCTGGTCTGTTAGAAATATTCTCATGGGTCAGGGTTTTTTCCCGGCTTTGTTTGCCATGTGCTGCTGGCAGCCATTTTACTCACCTCTCTTGCTGACTCTGGTGCATACTGTGTGATGCTGCTCATATCCTGCACTTCCTTTTATGGCCAGACTTGTGTACATCATCCGTGTGAGACAGGATGCAGTCTCAGAATTGTGATGTCATCACTTATTATTTAAAGGGCCTCTGTTCAGTATGCTTTGCTCCTGTGTATTACCTGGCTGTCTGACATCCCACCTGGTTCCTGATCTCTGGCTTGTTCCTGACTCTGCTGTTCTTCTTGTTCCTGATTCCGGCTCATCTGACTACTCGCTTTGGCTCCTGACTCGGCTCGTCTGACTATTTGCTTTGGATCCTCACTTGGCCCATCTTATTACCAGCTCTGGTTTTGATTCCTGGCTTGTTATTTGACTTGTGGACTTTTTATTATTTTTTGCTATTAATAAAGGTGTGATTATATTTGCACTTCTCGTCTCAGTTTATTCCTGGCATCCTGACATTATGCATGGTACTAATAATCCACCTTTACCTGTCATAATTTCCAGGATGGATGAACAAGATCGCCGCTTGGATCAATTTGCACTAGCCCTGCAAACACTGCTGACTCACACTGCACATTTGGACCAAAATGTCCCGCAAGTTATGGCTGCTCCTGTTTCCGCTGCTGCACCTAGTCCTACCAGGAGCATGTCTGGTTCTGCACCTTTCTACTCAGCGATTTGGAGGTGATCCTAATCAGTGCAGAGGGTTTTTGAACCAGGTGGGCATTTACTTTGAGATGTTACCTCAGGCGTTTCCCTCTGACAGAGCTAAGGTAGGATTTCTCATCTCGTTACTCTCTGACACAGCTCTTACCTGGGCTAATCCTTTGTGGGAGACTAATAAACCTGTGATTTCAAATTACCCTGAATTTGTGGCCTTCTTTCAAAGGGAATTTGATGTTCCAGCTCGCTCCTCCTCTGCTGGTAAACGACTCATGCCCATTCAGCAAGGTAGAAGATCTGTTGTTCAGTATGCAATTCAGTTCAGTACGCTTGCCACAGAGGTAGGTTGGAACAATGAAGCCCTTTTTGCTGCCTTCTTTCATGGGCTCTCTGATGCAATTAAAGACAAAGTTGCTGCCAGAGATTTACCAGAGGATCTCGAGACATTGGTGTCTTTTTTGATCCTAATTGACATCAGACTCAGAGAGAGGCCCTCTTTCAAGGAGTGTTTGCGGAAGCCTCTTTTCCGTTGTCTCCTACGTGTTTGTTCCCACCCAAACCTCCCACTCCTCCCATGTCTCCTGGTCCCGAGTCACCAGGTAAGAACTTACCGGTCTTATGATTGTGCCATAGACCTGCAACCCGGAGCCATTCCTCCTCGGGGCTGGGTGTACCCTCTGTCTGTTGCAGAGAATTGTGCTATGGAGGAGTATGTTGCCGATGCTCTGTCACGGGGGATCATCTGCAAATCCTGCTCTCCTGCAGGGGCTGGCTTCTTCTTTGTGAAGAAAAAGGGTGGCGAGTTATAGGGGTCTTAATCGTCTTACTATTAAGAATGCTTACCCTATTCCGCTCATTACGGAACTCTTTGACCACCTCAAGGGAGCTACGGTCTTTACTAAACTTGATTTGAGAGGAGCATACAATCTTGTTAGGATTAATGAGGGCCACGAATGGAAAACAGCATTTAACACCAGGAGCGGGCATTATGAGTATCTTGTAATGCCCTTTGGCCTATGTAATGCTCCTGCTGTTTTTTCAGGAATTTATTACTGATGTCCTACGAGATATGTTGCAACAGTGTGTTGTGGTGTACTTAGACGACATCCTCATACACTCACCCACACTTGAGGCTCATCATTCTGATGTTACAAGGGTTCTTCAGAGGCTACGTGAGAACAGCCTGTTTTGTAAACTCAAGAAATGTGAGTTCCATCAGACTCAAGTAACCTTCCTATGTTATGTTATCTCTGTTGCAGGGTTCTCCATGGATCCTGACAAGTTATCTACAGTTCTGCAGTGGCCTCACCCAGTTCGTCTTCGGTCTATTCAATATTTTTTGGGGTTTGCCAATAACTATAGAAAGTTTATTAAAAACTTTCCTTCCTGGGGGCGGAGCCAGCAGCCGTGCTAACTAGTCGCATAGAGCAGGAGCTCTCCCAACTAAAAGCTAGTAAAAGCGGCTGTAACCCCTATACAGAAGTTTTATTTTTACTAAGCTGATAGTTACCCTATTTTAATATATAAACTAAAGGATCTTGACTGAAAAAACACGACTTCCTACCTCAAAATTGGCACATATCAACCTGACGCCTCTCTGGGGCACAGCCCGCCAGTCTGCATTGCCGCTCCCGGAGTATAAGAGGCTAATCTCAACAGTCCTCACTTAGCGATCTAACCCAGCGATCTTACCCGGTCCTTACTCTATCGCTACCTGCCTCACCCGCACACGGACACAGAGCCCCGGACCACCTTGCAGAGACACTGCAGCCTCTCCTGCCTGTCATCCACACAGCAAGGAGCGCCACCTCCTAAGGCTTTCACACCCGCTGAACGCTCCTCCGGATACACACTTCGGGCCACATCATTTGTAATCAGGGTAAGAGAGCCCTGACACTTACTGGCCTTTGCAGCAGTCAGCGGTTGCAGCCAAAGAAGAGGCCAATTTACTTTTGCGCCCTCAGCGACCATCTTGAGTGGGGCAGTGTGTCGCAACTCTGGGTCCTTCCCACATACCCTGACAGACTGTATAGGCCTACAACTCACCGGGCCATCTGTAAGTGACATCTCTCACCGCAACCCACAACGGCACAGAGTAAGTACCAACTTCATTCATCCTTATCCTGGGGGCTTAAATAGCGCAAGGGGATTAATTATTTACAGCAAAGTACATGACTCTGCCAAGCATACTTCCTAACACCGGTCTGCAGTACTAACTTTATTGATACAGACTTTAGGCAAGTGGTCAGTCCTAAGGCTACATAGAAGCCCCACAGCTTTTACTTTATTGTGCACAGTCACTTCCTATAGGCACCAGCAATATAAAGACATTGCAGCACATCTTATATACTTTTTCAGCTGCACTTGCAGACAAAGCCTGTTACCACAGACTGGAGAGGCTGTTATAACACCTGGAACACTCAAAACCTAATTGGGACGCTCTGAATTGGTTTAAGTAACAGTTAACTCAGCCTCAGGCTCAGGGACCCTCTCCTCCCTTTCCCGCTGCTACAGGTTGGCAGCGGGTCATAACCAATTTCCTTTTTCCCACTTCGCCCAAGAGGGGGCACTTCCCCAGGAGAGAGGCCCCTGACAGAGGTCATCTCACATCACTCTCCATTGTTTACTATAAAATATTTTGAGCCTCTCCTGTTACTGACCTCCACCAGCTACCTTTCTAAACCTTGTCCTCAGATTCCATCCTTACACATCCAAGAAACAATGCAGGGCTAAGGGCTGCAGTGCCGGTGTGGGTGGAACCCCCTCTAGCCCCTCTTTCTAAAGTGGAAACCACTTGCTGCTTCTCTTATAATCCTAACGCAAACTGCAGCATAGGGTGAGCCCTGGCCTTAACCAGGTGTGTTTATTAACCCATATCACTATGTCGCAAGCTATGGGAAAGAAACAGAAACGTCAAGAAAACCCCAAGAGAACTCTCACAGACCATTTCCATAGCAGAAATGTATCAGACCAAGATCTATCAGAAGATGAGTCCAGAGATGTTCCTATGATTAGCGGCAAAATCAACAAGGCAGATGGCCCACGTAGGGATCAATCAGCATTGTCGCAATCCACATTCCTAGACACAATTAAGTCTTTATCGGACAAGATGGATACCCACTACACCTCCCTACGTCAGGAACTAAAGCAGTCTGTTGGCGAACTGAGGCGCGATCTTTCATCCTTAGGAGAGCGTACAGAAACGCTTGAAAAGAAACACGAAGATCTGGCAGTAGATCACGCAAACCTCCTTGCTTATGCTCAAACGCTGGCAGAAATAATAACAGATCTGGAAGGAAAAGTAGCGGACCAGGAGGACAGATCCCGACGGAAAAATTTGAGATGTCGAGGGATCCCAGAATCCATATCCACAGCAAGTCTACCGGACTTCTTGAATGGTTTGTTTAAAGAACTACTAGGGTCACCTCAGGCACAAGAGCTTCTACTCGACAGATCCCACAGAGCTTTACGCCCCCGCAACTCAAATGCCGACACCCCTAGAGATGTTATTGTAAGACTCCACTACTACTCCACTAAAGAGAAAATCCTTAGAGCTTCTTTCTCTAATAAATCCCTACAGGAACCATATAAAAATTTGCAGATATTTCCAGACCTCTCGCAACACACCCTGGTGAGAAGGAGAACATTTCAACAATTTACTCAAATCCTACGACACAACAACATAAAATACCGGTGGGGATTCCCGGTAAAACTATTCCTCCAGCATCAAGAACGCTCATACGTCATCACTTCTCCAGAACAAGGCATGAAACTCCTGAGCTCCCTAGGCCTGTCCTCTACTCAGGATACACAGCGAAAGTCCTCTGCAACGGCTGCGAACTTGAACCCTTCAGCACCTGACTGGGGTCCTCGTCAACTGAGAATACCGCTTCCTCCAGACAGACAAGCCCCGGACAATTAGGTAAAGCTTGAATTTTTGTATCTATCTTTGTTTCATATTCACCTGCATACCCCCCCAATGTAGGGGTTTGCCTGTAACTTTGAAGCTTATAATTTATCTTCAGAAACTTTAGTCATATAGTTTTCATTTGCCTGAGGACTTGCTGATTTCCCCTTCTTCCCTAATCCTCCTTTATGGGAGGCCCACCTGGACTTAGACTTTTACTGGGCTTATGTACGGGTACAGCTCTTACCCCCATAAAATCCCAGCACCTGGCTCCACCAACTAGAGATTACTTTTTACTCCCTACTCAACTTGGTGAAGCAATTGAACCTAATTGACTCTATTCCCTTTATGTTTTACGCTTAACTGCATCATGTTCGGGATGTTTTTCTTTTTACCCCACTACATAGCATTTGAAATTCTGAAGTTTATGTACCTGGCGGGAAGCAGTTACTCGAGCAGTTACTATTATGTTGAATTATATCTGTGTTCATGTTAAAAATTGTTTACTAGAATGTTATTAATTTTACAGTTATCTACATTATGTTCCATGCTTGTTACTAACCTACTTCACAAAATCCACTCCTCACTTAGAGAGTTACATCAGGGAACCCCACTGTCACCCAGCACGTAGACACCTTCATTTAATAATTTACACATTCCTATATCAGTCTGCGTTTCCCTCATAAAACAACGATATACCACAAATATCCCCCTAAACACATACTTTACTCTTCCACCGCGCATCCTTAATACTTCTATCGAAACAGCTCTGAAGATACCCTACATAACCCATACAGGCTTTATGCTTGGGAACTTATCCTCACCCGCTCACTTCCACCAGTCACAACAGTTACTTCTATCTAGAGGGGTGTTCTCACCCCACCAACTGAAACCTTCTTTGCCCACCCTTTATAAAACTTGCTTGGACAATCCAGCATTTCCCCCAACTGTACTCCCCGCACTTCCAAGCCGTTAGCACCACTTTAAGGAAATTTGGTCTTTCCTTTTCCCTCTTGGCTCCGCCCCCCTCCTCTCTTCCTTTTTCTCTCTCCCATCTCCTTTCTTTCTCTATTACCCTTTCCCTTCTTCGCTAAGGTCTCCTGGCTTAAGCTTTCTCTCTTTCTTTCTTACCGAACTCTCATCCCCTCTTTCTCTTCTCTTCAAATCTAAGCGGCTCCTGTCCACTGTAACTCTTTATTTTCTCTTCTTCTCCTCACATAACACTTACACCGCCAGACTAATATTAATAACTTGACCGCCTCCCGAAATCAATTTAAACAGCTCCCCCCCTTGCCGTCCCCAGAGGTGGGACCCACTAAACCACTCGATTTCCCTCTTGCATAGCCCTTTTGCACATATAGCCTTCTTCTCCAGCATCTATCCCCTCCCCTAATCTAGATTGAGACATGGAGAGCCTTAGGTTCCTATCTCTCAATACACAAGGGCTTAATTCCCCAACTAAACGTAGTCTCCTCCTAAATCACCTACATAAACACAAAATTGACATAGGTTGTATTCAGGAGACCCATTGGACGCAAGCTTCTCTCTTATCTCACACATCTAGGAGATTCCCCGTGGTACTTGAAGCATCATTTGACACGAAATCTAGAGGGGTAGCCATCTTCATCAGCAAAAATGTACAATATGAAGCCATATTTCTAGATTTAGACCCTCAAGCACGGTATGTCATTTTAGTATGTAAACTTAATAATCACATAGTCACTCTTGTCAATCTCTATGCCCCCAACATCAGGCAAATCCACTTTCTAAGAAAAGTCCTCCGTCGTATATCCGAGATAGCACAGGGTGAACTTATAATTGCAGGTGATTTTAACCTTGTTTGGAATCATGTTCTAGATAGACATGGACCCAAGGTCTCTACACACAACAGATCTTTAAAATCACTCTCTAAAACTCTTAAGATACTCATGTGCCAGCATAACTTATATGATGCTTGGAGGTCATGCCACCCACAAGAGAGAGATTATACCTTTTACTCCCCTGTTCATAAGTCACACACCAGAATTGACTACTTTTTTGTTCCACCAAAGTTCCTTGATAAAATCCTACATGTCAAGATCTCCCCTATATCTTGGTCTGATCACGACGCCCTGTGCCTCTCACTCACTGCCCACCTTCCATATACCCCTCCTCCACCTTGGCGACTCAAAGACGGGACACTGACGGACACCTTGACAAAACTAAAACTACATGAGACGATCCTCAGTTTCCTAGACCTTAATGATGACGGGCTCACTTCCACTGAAAATCTCTGGGCCACCCTTAAGGCCTTTCTTAGAGGTCATCTTATCCAGATTGACAATACGAAGCGCAGGGAGAAGGGCGCAACTCTTTCCGCACTAACAGTCCAGTCTAGAATTATTTGTGAGCAACTTCATAGTTCATATTCTGCCGCACTTAACGACCAACTTTCAGCTATATCCCAAAAGATACAAGATTTAGAACTTCTTAGAACACAGGCCATGCTAGAAAAATTTAAGAAACTTTACTACCATTTCAGTAACAAACCGTCTTCCCTTTTAGCTCAGAAGCTTAGACAACGCATGGCACAATCCAGGGTCCTCTCTGTCAGAAAGGAGGGAGGCGACTTAGTGCATTCACCCAGAGACATAGGGTCTTCATTTAGAGACTATTACCTTAAACTTTACAACTTAGAGACGGACCTAGATAGCACTCCTCCAAATGGGATAGAGATTTCTACCTTCTTATCCTCACTCCAACTCCCTACCCTTAGTCTGGAATCCATGACAGCTTTAACCAGAACCAATAACTATAACTGAGGTTCTAAATGTTATCAATTCCCTGAAACTAGGAAAATCACCGGGTCCTGACGGTTACACTCCTAGGTTCTACAAAAACTATAAAGACATCCTCGCACCTATTCTATGTAGACTGTTCCAAGAAATCATGCGGAGGGGAGCTTTTAGCCCTGAATTTCTAGAAGCCACGGTAGTCACTATCTTAAAGCTGGGAAAATCCCCAGAACTGTGCAGTAGTTATAGGCCCATATCCCTCCTCAACATAGACACTAAACTATACGCTAAACTTCTTGCCAACAGACTCTCAAAGGTGATCACTCAAGTAATACATGCTGATCAGGTAGGCTTTATTCCCCTCCGCGAAGGTCCTGATGCCACTAGGCGCATCTTAGATGTATTCGGTCTTGAGTCCAGGTGTGGAGATCCCTTTTTGGCTCTCTCCCTGGACGCAGAAAAGGCCTTTGATAGGGTTAGATGGGACTACCTTTGGGAAACAATGAAAAGTTTTAACTTCCCGGCCCCCTTCATAAAAGCCACACAGGCCCTTTACTCTACCCCCACAGCCAGAATTAAGGGAGTTGGCTTTCACTCAGAGACCTTTTCTATAACCAATGGCACCCGCCAAGGATGCCCCCTATCACCACTGCTCTTCGCCCTTGCAATTGAGCCCCTCACCCAAGCCATAAGATCTAATCCCTCCATAAAAGGCGTTCCCTCAGCAGGTTCAGAACATAAAGTATCCCTTTACGCGGATGACATCACCCTTTTCCTTACTTCCCCAACAGCCTCCCTTAAATAAATTTTTAGCATTATCAAGATATTTGGTGATATCAGCTTTTACAAACTTAATGTAACAAAAACAGAAGCACTCCCGTTCAATATCCCCACTCAGGAGCTTCAAACGTTACAGAGACTCTATCTCTTCCAATGGAATACCACCTCTATAAATGTTTTGGGGGTACATCTGGCCCTAGATATAACACTAACTATAACCAAAATCTACACAGATAGGCTTCCAGACTTCCGTAGACTCTTGAATTCTTGGGAGTTTAGGGAGATCTCCTGGTCAGGGAGAATCGCAGCGGTAAAGATGTCCTTCTTGCCAAAAATCATATATCTATTTAGATGCATCCCCTACAATATCCCTAGACCAATTCTGAACAAACTACAAAGTCTACTTACAACATATGTTTGGAAAGACAGAAGGCCTAGAACCTCTAGACATACCCTAGAAAGACCAACAGACCAGGGCGGACTTGCACTACCTAACATTATTACATATTATAATGCGGCCAGGCTCTCCCACCTTCTCGCTTGGAATGATAAAACCCATGTCACACGATGGCATCAAATTGAAGCTTCTCTTCTCCCTCGTACCCTAGAGCTATCAGATTTACTCTGGATACCTTCCCATTATGGACAAAGCCTGAGAGATCTACATCCTCTCTTTAACGACGCCCTTCTTTTTTGGGACCAGATTAGACATACCCAGTGTATAGCTCCCCACCCCTCTCCTTTTTTTTTTTTTTTATTATATTTTTATTAAAGAAAATCAAAAACAGATCATCATCAGCATCATACTATTCTTGTGTCACACAGGACACATTGTAATATATAATAATATACAGTAGAGCAAAAGAAAAAAAAATGCATACATTAATCACATACATATATACGCCCATATGACAGCAATTAATATCATTCATATTGTCATCATGAAGCTGCTTTTTATAATGATCCCTACTCAGTTTAGTATAACAATGTATATTCTAGATTTCCTTATTATTTCAAACATAAAAGAAAAGGGGGAGAGAAAAAAAGAGAGCAAGGGAGAAAAAAAAGAGAAAGAAGAGAGAAAAAAAAAAAAAAAAAAAAAAAGAAAAAAATGAACCCCCACCTCCTCACTCTGGTTAGTCATTCTTGCTCCAGCCCGGCTAAACCCGGGTCCACTAATCTTTTTAACCATCTCTATAATTCCTAATCCACGTATGTGGGAATATTCCCAATATAACCAATTCTGCAAAGCTACTAGAAGAAAGAAAGGGGGACAGGATTTGCTTCTGAACTGTAATTGGGTATGTTGTGATCACCGAGGCCCACCTGATCAGAAATTTTTGATTCTAGTCTCCTTTACATACTGTAAATGAAAAGATTCATAGATAATCTGTTCTCTAATACCTTTCATAATAGAGGCCAAACTGGGAGCTTTGGGAGCAATCCAATTTTTAAAAATAATATGTCTGGTTGTAAGTATAATTGTATTAACTATATGCCTATCTATATTCAGTCTGGCATCAGTAACCAAAAAGAAAATGTCTTCCAGAGAAAAGGAGTAAGATCCATTCAAAATTTTATTTATCCAGAATTGGATTTTATACCACAACTGTCGAATCTTTGGACAAAACCATAGCATATGAGACAAATCCGCATAAGGACATGAGCATCTATGGCAGACTGCAACTTGTGCTGGATAGAATCTGGATAGTTTAGCCGGAGTTAAGTAAAAATTGTTGATTAATTTCAAGTGAGATTCTTTCCAGCCAACTGATACAGGATATCCAGAAACCTGGGACAGACTGAGTGCCAACAGATCTGTATTAATCGTTTCAATGTTCGCCTGCCAAAAAATACATAATTTCTCCAGAGCTAGAACGCCTTGTTTGGAAAGCATTACATCGTAGATAAGAGATATAGATGCCTCTCCTGCTCTAAATTTCTGTATACACATCTTTATGTCTGACCAATCAGGCATGACAGACGCATACCATTTCTGAGATGCAATATAATGTCGTATCTGAAAGTATGCATATTGATTCCTGCGTGGAAGATCGTACTTTTGACATAGGGTGGCCCATGGACATATTCGAAGATCAGCAGTCAATAATTGATATATATCTTTAAGCCCCTTATCTCTCCAGTCCCTAAATACCTTTTGATCTGTACCCGGAACAAATAATGGATTCCCTGTAATTGGTAAGAATTCAGAAAATGCTGAATCAATTTTAAGGACATGACCGACTTTCTGCCAAGCAGATATTATGTTCCTAAATGACCATAGTTTCTTAATTTGTATCGGTAGATTTACAGATGAGCAATGCAGAAGAGCACTTAATGACCAAGGAGCAACCATATACTCTTCAAGGGCATATGACGAAATTATATTAGATTGGGCAATCCAATCAAATGCAAATTTCAATAGAGTTGCCAGATTATAAAGTTTAATATTTGGAAGAGCCAACCCGGCAGCAGAAAATGTATTAGTCAATCTATTAATCGATAACCGTGGTTTTTTACCTTTCCAGATAAAATTGGAAATCCACGACTGCAAACTCTTTAAATCTTTGTTTAATATATATAATGGCAAATTTTGCAATACATATAAAATACGAGGAAAAATTATTGTCTTGATAAGACTTATAGAAGCTGAAATAGATAATGGAAAGGCCCTCCAAAGTTGTAAATCCACTTTAGATGCATCCCCTACAATATCCCTAGACCAATTCTGAACAAACTACAAAGTCTACTTACAACATATGTTTGGAAAGACAGAAGGCCTAGAACCTCTAGACATACCCTAGAAAGACCAACAGACCAGGGCGGACTTGCACTACCTAACATTATTACATATTATAATGCGGCCAGGCTCTCCCACCTTCTCGCTTGGAATGATAAAACCCATGTCACACGATGGCATCAAATTGAAGCTTCTCTTCTCCCTCGTACCCTAGAGCTATCAGATTTACTCTGGATACCTTCCCATTATGGACAAAGCCTGAGAGATCTACATCCTCTCTTTAACGACGCCCTTCTTTTTTGGGACCAGATTAGACATACCCAGTGTATAGCTCCCCACCCCTCTCCTAACCTGGGCCTGCAGATTACACAAGTCACAGACTTTTATGACCATGGTACATGGATCACACACCACCAGCTCTGCACCAAATTCCTGATACCCACAAGACTACGATTCGAGGCCTTCCGGCTCAGTTCTCTGTTACGATCCTGGGGTTACCCTAAACAGTCTCTCAGACCCCCCTCAATATGGGAACACGCCTGGAATAAAGCCCACCTCATTAAACACCCCTTATCCTTTCACTACAATTTATTGTCCAATACTAAAACACTACAAAAGATCCCTCCGGCACAGGCTTGGGAGAGAGAGATGGGCTTTATAGTAGACAACTTCACCTGGCACAAAAGA
Organism: Bombina bombina; assembly: GCF_027579735.1. Taxonomy (NCBI): domain Eukaryota; kingdom Metazoa; phylum Chordata; class Amphibia; order Anura; family Bombinatoridae; genus Bombina; species Bombina bombina. The sequence goes on from NC_069506.1 coordinate 212,740,243, forward strand.
ATCCAGATCACTAGAAAGCTCTTACACTGCGCCTCCTTATGGGAGTTATTCTATAAGCTAATAGTGAGATGGCATCTGGTACCTTCCATACTACATAAAATTTACAACTCACAGTCCCCCATGTGTTGGAGGCTGTGCGGACAGACGGGCACACACCTCCACATCTGGTGGTCCTGCCCTAAAATTCAGCCACTATGGAGAGATCTTTTCCACGCCCTCAACTCCATAAATATTAATCCCCCTTTTCTCCCAGAAATCACCCTCCTACATATACAAGACCCTAATCTATCCAAGGCTTCAGAGGCACTAACAATCTATGTCTTCATGGCAACAAAATTGGCAATTACTAGAGAATGGAAAAAAAAGAAACCACCATCCCTAGCGCAAGTACTTAATATCATCAGGTACATTAGGAATATGGAGCAATACTCTCACAGAGTTTTAGATAAAACAGATTTCTATGACGAGACATGTTCCCCCTGGCTAACACTCCATCCAGACTGAAATCTTCCACGTCAACCACCCCTTACCTAATCCATTCTTCCCACCTCATGCTAGTCCTCCCTCCCTCATATTCCCACCTCTGGGCCGACACTCTCAAGACGGCACTCGCAAGATGGTCAAGATTTACTCTCCCAGTCCATGACTTCTACAGTCATTATTGTCTTATTCAATCCTTCGGACCATATCTCTAGGTTCATGTAATCATCATTAAAACTTACTTCCTATCTATCTCTCCATATTAGAAAATTAAGACATCCTCTTCAGCTTTAACGCATACACCATGGGTCATTATAAGGAGAAACAGAAAAAGAACAGACTAACTAATGCATTATACATACATAGCATTATATAAATACCTCTCTTCCCATGATCTGTATTGAACTACCTCTGAAATCTACAAATGCCTGTCTATGAAGACCATAATGTATTCCATAATGTTATTTACGTGCTTGTTGTACGTTTTTCTTTTTTTGGTCTTTGTACCTGCAAATGTCTTAATAAAAACCTTTAAATAAAAAAAAAAAAAAACTTTCCTTCCTTGGTCAAACCTATTACAGACATGACCTGTAAAAAGAATGATCCACTTCATTGGTCACCTACTGCCATTAAGGACTTTGATAGTCTTAAGACTGCCTTTGCTGCCACTCCAGTTCTGGCTCATCCTAATCCCTGCCCTGCCTTTCATTCTTGAGGTCGATGCGTCTGAGACTGGAGTAGGTGCCCTCTTGTCTCAATGTCCTACGCCTGACGGTTCCTTGCATCCGTGTGGTTTCTTCTCTAAGAAATTGTCTCCAGCAGAGTGCAATTATGAAATTGGTGACAGGGAATTACTGGCCATAATTTTGGCACTCAAGGAATAGAGGCATCTTCTCGAGGGTACTAGAGTGCCAGTGCTCATTCTTACTGACCACAAGAATTTAACATATCTATCTGAAGCAAAACGTTTTTCACCCCGACAGGCTAGATGGGTGCTATTTTTGTCTCAGTTTAATTATGTGGTCTCCTACCTGCCTGATAGTAAGAATGTTAGGGATGATGCCCTCTCTCGACAATTTTCGCCTCTGTCCAAAGAGGAGTCTGTACCCACTCCAGTTATACCTCCTGACCATATTTTGGCTACCATACGTACTAATTTGACTTCTCCCTTGGGGGAGGAGATCCTGGCTGCACAAACCAATTCACCTCTTGAGAATCTTTGAACTAAACTTTTGCACACTTACCCAGGTAAGAACCAAATGATTTGGTCTGTCACTCAACAATTCTGGTGGCCAGGTCTTCGTTCTGAGTATGTTGCCTCCTGCTTAGTTTGTGCACATAATAAGACTCAACGTCTTCCTGTGGGTCTTCTTCAACCTATTGCTAATGGTGAGTGTCCTTGGACACATCTTTCCATGGACTTCATTGTCGAGCTCCCTGTTTCCAATGGCAATACTGTTATCCTTATGGTGGTTGACCGTTTTTCTAAAATGTCACATTGCATTCCCTTGAAGAAGTTGCCTACCGCTCAGGAGCTTGCTTCAATTTTTTGCCCGGAAGGTTTTCCATTTACATGGGTTACCCAAGGAGATAGTGTCGGACCGGGGTAGCCAGTTTGTCTCCAGATTTTGGCGCTCCTTTTGTGCTCAAATGGGGATCCAACTTTCCTTCTCCTCGGCTTATCACCCTCAATCCAATGGGGCTGCGGAATGGTCTAATCAAGCTCTGGGACAGTTTCTCCATTGCTATGTCTCAGATCACCACAATAATTGGTCTGAACTATTACCTTGGGCAGAGCTTGCTCGTAATAGTGCTATTAATGCTTCCTCCAAATTATCCCCGTTCATGGCGAATTATGGGTTTCAACCATCCTTGTTGCCCGATTCATTCATGTCTCAGTGTATTCTGGCTTTGGAGAAGCATCTCTGGCAACTCCGTTCCACGTGGGTGCAGATTTAGGATTGCCTTCATCGTTCTATGCAGCGGCAAAAGTTCCAGGCTGATTGTAGGCGTCTGCCCGCGCCTTCCTACCAGGTTGGTGAGAGAGTTTGGCTGTCCTCCCACAACTTGAACCTTCAATAAACTGGCTCCCCATTATGTTGGTCCTTTTTGAATACTCCGACAGGTCAATCCTGTGGCCTATGCTCTTGACCTTCCTCCTGCAAAGTGCATCTCCAATATTTTTCATGTTTTTCATGCCTCCCTCTTGAAACCATTGGTTTGTAATCGGTTTACCACTTTGTTGCCTCATCCCCATCTTATCTTTGTTGACAACCATGAGGAGTATGAGGTCATCAGCATTATTGACTCTCGTATGTCCAGGGGCTGCGTACAGTATTTGGCTCACTGGAGGGGCTACGGTCTGGAGGAGAGTTCATGGGTTCCCTCCTCTGATGTTCATGCTCCTGCCCTCCTCCATGCCTTCCATGCCCGTTTCCCCAATAAGCCTTTTGTCCTCCCGTGGGGGAGGGGTCGTTGAGGGGAGGGTACTGTCAGGGTTTTTTCCCTGCTTTGTTTGCCATGTGCTGCTGGCAGTCATTTTACTCACCTCTCTTGCTGACTCTGGTGCATACTGTGTGATGCTGCTCATTTCCTGCACTTCATTTTATGGCCAGACTGGTGTACATCATCCGTGTGAGACAGGATGCAGTCTCAGAATTGTGATGTCATCACTTATTTAAAAGGCCTCTGTTCAGTATGCTTTGCCCTTGCGTTGTCTCAGACCTGTTTGTGAGAGCTCCTGTGTATTACCTGGCTGTCTAACGTCCCACCTGGTTCCTGATCTCCGGCTTGTTCCTGACTCTGCTGTTCTCCTTGTTCCTGATTCCGGCTCATCTGACTACTCGCTTTGGCTCCTGACTCAGCTCGTCTGACTATTCGCTTTTGCTCCTGACTTGGCTTGTCTGACTACCAGCTCTGGTTTTGATTCCGGGCTTGTTATTTGACTTGTAGACTTTTTATTATTTTTTGCTATTAATAAAGGTTTGATTATTTTTGCACTTCTCATCTCAGTCTGATTCCTGGCATCCTGACATCATGTCTATAGAGACTATTATAGTACCCGATAATTCTACCTTGGTACTTGATACAAGAGAAATCTCTCTAGATTATCTGCCATCCATGGGATCGAAGAGGACAAAGGAGATATTCTGAATGGTCCACTCTTCAAAAATTTTATTTAGCTAGACCAAACAGAAGGGCAATAAACTGGAAGTGATGGTCCAATAATGCAAACCTTAGGAACTGGAAGTGTTCATTGAGGATTGGTAGGTCCAGAATCGGACGGAAAGTTCCCTCCTTCTTAGGGACCACGAAAGGTTTGAATAGTATCCTTAACCACTTACTGCAATAGACACCAGGACAATAAATCCTAGAGAACAGATCTCGAACACACTCCAGAAAGGCTTCCCTCCTTTCTGGTCAGGAAGACAGGAGGAATCTACCCTTGGGTGGCTGAGACTTAAAACCTATTTTGTAACCCTGAGCTTTGACCTCCAGGACTCATGGATCCTGCACGTCCCTGAACCAAGTGACTGAAAAGAGCGAGATACTGCCCCCTACTCAATCCAGAAGAGGACCAGGGACTGCTCATTCATGCCGATGTTGTCTGAGCCAGCTTCCAAGAGCTCTTGGTTTGCTCTGGCTTAGAAGAGGACATGGGCTTTATCAGAATGAAAAGAACGAAAATCATCCCTTAGATTAGTTCATGTACTCTTGGGGTAGGAGGGCACCCTTGCCCCCTGAGACCATGGAGATAATTGAGTCCAGACATGGACCAGACAAAATCATTTCCTTAAATGGAGGGAAGAAGTCTAGACTTAGAAGTCATATCTGCAGACCATGACTTTAGCCAGAGCCCGATGGGGCTGAACGGAAAAAGCTGAAGCCATAGCATTCAAGTGAATAAACTGCCTAATAGCAGCACAGATAAAAGAATTAACAACCCTCAAGGTCTTAAATCTTTTCTGAGTAACATTGAGGGGACCCTACACCCCGATCAATCCTATAAGGAGTCACACCTGAAGGTAGTTTCTCCAGTAACCGCGGCAACAACCGCCGCAGGTTGAAACAAATATCCTGTATGTTGAAACATCCTTCTTAAGAGAGTTTCCATCTTTTATTTATGAGCTCTTCAAACAAAGAACTATCCTCAAGCGTGATAGTAGTACGTTCAGCAAGGGTGAAGATAACGCCATCCCATTTAGGGACGTAACCTTACTCCAGGACCGGGGACAATTTGTTAAAGGGAGAAGAGGGGGAAAATTAATCCCATCCTGTCCCATTCATTCATAATATGTTCGCCATCTAACAGGAGCAAGGAAGCATAAGGAACCACCCTGTCCTCAAATACTTCCAATTTAGGAATTAAAGGTTCATCAGGTAATTTGGCCTCTGGGACCTCTGTATTTGCCAAAAACTTTATTTAGAAGAAATGCAAATTCCTAAACTAAAGTCTGGTTCCTCTGCAGCCGGAGGTTTAGAGGCAGCAGCCTCCGACCCAGAATGTTCATACTCTGAAGTCTCAGAAAGAACTTCATCCTTGGATAACTCTCAGTTAAATCCAATAAATTATCTGATGTATTCTGGGAATGAGTGCAATATGTAACCTTTTGTTTGCGCTTAGCGGGGCAAGGTAAAGCATTAAAGGCCGCAGACACCGCCATCTGAACTGCGCAGTAACATCTGGTGAAAAAAGGTCCCCTCCAGATGGAGGATCAGCAAAGCTATGGGAAAACTGCATGTGTAGAAATATAAAAATGTAGGGTATGCACCTCACTGGATGACAACTTCTCAGAGGTGGAAGGCTCTGTGGTATCAAACATGTTTGATATTATCACATTATCAAGGCATATGGAACATAATTGAGAGGGCGGAACTAAGGCCTCCTCACCATATAAAACAGGAATTACTCATTAGGAATAGAGGGAGTGCCCTCTAAAGTAACAGAATCCTCTATTGCTAGTGCAATAACCAGAGGACTAGAGAAATAAAACATCTTATTTTATTGAAAAAAACGGCACCCTTATACCCCAATGGCTGGGGCACTCACCACCTCCTATGATCCAGACAGTACAGAGATTTATGACTCCTCTCTGATAGACCCTCGGTCAGGAAAAAGGGAATCAATCACATGGTGCACAATGCAGGACCATCCCTGCTATGAAAAGGCGTGCCAAGTTTGTAGGCTGCATGGCTCTCAAAGTGAAAGTGAAACCTGTATATTCCATAACAGCCTATGAGCCCATAACATCTCACACATAAAAGCAGCATAAAATTAAATAAGCATATAAGACTATTTTCCCCTGTTCAATAATTTCCCTAAGGAGATATTAACCCTTGATTCTATACAGATAAAAGGAGTCACACTGTTACCCTGTCTTCTTGCATTATCATACATGTATAAAATAATGATCTTACCAGAATCTACGCCATAGAACAGAAACACAGCCCTGTGACAGTGTGACAGATAATAGCATCACTTCTGACATGGACTTGAGTGAAGAAAGCAGGCAGCCAAACTCATCAACGTTCATTGCCTATGGAGCTGTTGATATGAGTCGGGATGGTTTCACAGAAAGACTCTCCCTGTATCTCCAGACTCTAACTTTCATCCATGCTCTCACTGAGAGACTGACAGGACTACTTAAAACTCCAGTCCCATCTCGAAGAGTACTACCCTCCATAAGAGACTACTCTGAAATCTTCTAACACTTCTCTGCCAACCTCCTGTGATGAAAGGCAAAGAATGACTGGGGTTATGAGGAAGTGAGGGAGGTATTTAAGCCTTTGGCTGGGGTGTCTTTGCCTCCTCCTGGTGGCCAGGTTCAGTATTTCCCACAAGTAAGAAATGCAGCTGTGGACTCTTCCCATATTAAGATGGAAATGGGAGTCAATCACAATCTTGTGCTTGTTTTTGGTAGATCATTTTGCAACAATTTTTAGTGATTACAATCACAAAATGCTTCTGTCGTTAATGTCCTTCATACTTGAAACCTCCTGAAATCAATGCCAAATAAATATTGTCATCCAACATCTGCATGGTTAATTTCCTGATTTTGTAACCTAAACACCAAATATGCACAATTACTTGTAAAAAAAGGTGATTTGGTAGTTACATAACAGGTTGAAGGGCCTGTATTTTTATTAAAACCTTTTAATAGTGTTTAGTGGTCCTAATAGGTGATGTGTGCAATTAATATGTTGTGTATGTTTTTCAAGGATTTGAACAGGTGCATTATGGGTATAGTGGTCATGTGAGTTTACAGGGTCTAATCTTTATTAGTGTAAAAGTGTTTTTTTAATCTTTAATTGGTTAAGCAGGTATCATTTGTATCTGTTTGGGGAGGTTGCTTTTTAACATAATACAGTATGGTGCTGGGTAATGTCAGTGAGTTTTGTGCTTGTGTATAACCAATGTTAAATTTGAAAAAAAATTAGGGTCCTAGATAATACGCATTGTTCTGCTGTTTGTCGAGTCCTTTTAGTTGGGGAAGCACTGATTGTGATCACTGAAAAGCTTATGTGCAGCTGTTAAATGCTGAAAATCATCAAACAATAGACTGTGATGAACTCAACTATGTCCAACAACTTCACAGTGCTTCAGAATAATGATCTTTAGGAATTAATTCTAAAACTAATATATAGTGACTAAGAAGAAGGAACTATGTTATCAGGAAAAATTTAGATGTGCATTTAATAACATTGAAAATAACTAAATTTTAAAAGATAGAGAAGTTAAATACAAACAGTACAGAGTCCAACCTAATGAGCAAACAAAGAAGTAGTAGCATAATAACCTTACAGAAACAAAAAGTTGACAATGTTTCCTATGTTTAAAATAAAACAAGTATTTTTTTTTTTTCAAGTTAAGACGTTTAATAAAATATTAAAAGCATAAAAAGACATGACACTTTATGAATTTATAGACCAAACATTTACTTAATCAGTTCTACAGGAGTCAGACCATCTACTGCCACTCTGTGTTCTTTCCCTGATATCAGAACTGGCGTTTAGTGTAGCATTGCGTTTATGTCCCTTTCTTTTTTTTTTTTTAATTGAGGATTAAAGTATACATCCAGGAATTCCAATATAAATAACATAAACAAACAAATAGTATGTTCCATGGCAATGAAATGACAAATGAGCGAATAGATGCATACATGAACAATAAAGTGGAACACAATAACTTAATCAATATATCTATATAGTATTGGTATGATAAAATAAAACAAAAACTATCCAATACTAATCCTAAGTTTTCTACCTCCGTGACAGAAATGAGGTCACTTTTGGACCTCCAGTACATCTATTAAACAAAAAAAAATAACAGGAGGGTTGCATTAATTAAAGGTCCCTTTTAGACCTTTTTAAGTGCTATTGTGACATAGTAATCGATACTATGAGGGGTAGTTATCAACGTGTCTACCTCAAATACGCTGGAATTCCACAATGTATTTGAGGCTAGGCTGATTCACCTTAGTTAACAAGCCCTAGATACCGGCAAAAGTAGAATTTAGTGACGTAAGTTTCGATCCGCCGGACTCAGTCCTACACAGATCGATTCTTACGTCACTCCAGATGTTCCGCACACAAGTGCGGCACTATCTGACTACTTTTGCTAGTTATCAAAAAACTAGCAGGTACGCTCGGCACTTTTCCGGCCCAGCGTACCTGGTTTTCAAACTGCCGCCCTGGAGGCAGCGGATCCCATAGGAATCAATGGGAGTCTGACAATAGCGAAAGTTCATGTTCGCTGCTGCCAGACATCCCATTCATTCCTATGGGAGCTGTCTACACCTAACACCCTAACATGTACCCCGAGTCTAAACACCCCTAATCTACCCCCCGCTACACCGCCGCAACTAAATAAATGTATTACCCCCTAAACCGCCGCTCTCGGAGCCCACCGCCACTATAATAAACTTATTAACCCCTAAACCGCCGCTCCCGGAGACCACCGCCATGCTGTTCCAATCAGCCAATAGAATGCGAGCTCAATCTGATTGGCTGATTGGATCAGCCAATCGGATTGATCTTGATTCTGATTGGCTGATTCCATCAGCCAATCAGAATATTCCTACCTTAATTCCGATTGGCTGATAGAATCCTATCAGCCAATCGGAATTCGAGGGACGCCATCTTGGATGACGTCCCTTAAAGGAGCCATCATTCTTCAGTTGGACGTCGCCGGATGAAGATGGGTCCGCGGTGGAGGTCTTCAGGATGGAGCTGGTCCTCATCGGATGAAGATAGAAGATGCCGCTTGGAAGATGATGGTTGCCGGTCCGGATCTACTCTTCTTCCCGGATAGGATGAAGACTTTGGACCCTCTTCTGGACTTCTTCAGTGGATGTCTAGCCCCCGCTTGGGTTGGATGAAGATATCGGAGCCAGGACGGATCGGTGTGATACCCAGTGAGGTGAAGACAAGGTAGGATGATCTTCAGGGGCTTAGTGTTAGGTTTATTTAAGGGGGGTTTGGGTTAGATTAGGGGTATGTGGGTGGTGGGTTGTAATGTTGGGGGGGGGTATTGAATGTTTTTTTTTACAGGCAAAAGAGCTGAACTTCTTGGGGCATGCCCCGCAAAGGGCCCTGTTCAGGGCTGGTAAGGTAAAAGAGCTTTGAACTTTAGTAATTAAGAATAGGGTAGGGCATTTTTTTATTTTGGGGGCTTTGTTATTTTATTAGGGGGCTTAGAGTAGGTGTAATTAGTTTAAAATTGTTGTAATATTTTTCTTATGTTTGTAAATATTTTTTTATTTTTTGTAACTTAGTTCTTTTTTATTTTTTGTACTTTAGTTAGTTTATTTCATTGTAGTTATTTGTAGGTATTGTATTTAATTTATTTATTGATAGTGTAGTGTTAGGTTTAATTGTAGGTAATTGTAGGTATTTTATTTAATTAATTTATTGATAGTGTAGTGTTAGGTTTAATTGTAACTTAGGTTAGGATTTATTTTACAGGTAAATTTGTAATTATTTTAACTATTTTAGCTATTAAATAGTTCTTAACTATTTAATAGCTATTGTACCTGGTTAAAATAAATACAAAGTTACCTGTAAAATAAATATTAATCCTAAAATAGCTATAATATAATTATAATTTATATTGTAGCTATATTAGGATTTATTTTACAGGTAAGTATTTAGCTTTAAATAGGAATAATTTATTTAATAAGAGTTAATTAATTTCGTTAGATTAAAATTATATTTAATTTAGGGGGTGTTAGTGTTAGGGTTAGACTTAGCTTTAGGGGTTAATACATTTATTAGAATAGCGGTGAGCTCCAGTTGGCAGATTAGGGGTTAATGTTTGAAGTTAGGTGTCGGCGATGTTAGGGAGGGCAGATTAGGGGTTAATACTATTTATTATAGGGTTAGTGAGGCGGATTAGGGGTTAATAACTTTATAATAATAGCGGTGCGGTCCGCTCGGCAGATTAGGGGTTAATAAGTGTAGGCAGGTGGAGGCGACGTTGTGGGGGGCAGATTAGGGGTTAATAAATATAATATAGGGGTCGGCGGTGTTAGGGGCAGCAGATTAGGGGTACATAGCTATAATGTAGCTGGCGGCTCTTTGCGGTCGGCAGATTAGGGGTTAATTATTGTAGGAAGCTGGCGGCGACGTTGTGGGGGGCAGATTAGGGGTTAATAAATATAATATAGGTGTCGGCGGTGTTAGGGGCAGCAGATTAGGGTTACATAAGTATAACGTAGTTGGCGGTCGGCAGATTAGTGGTTAAAAAATGTAATCGAGTTGCGGCGATGTGGGGGGACCTCGGTTTAGGGGTACATAGGTAGTTTATGGGTGTTAGTGTACTTTAGAGTACAGTAGTTAAGAGCTTTATAAACCGGCGTTAGCCCAGAAAGCTCTTAACTACTGACTTTTTTCCTGCGGCTGGAGTTTTGTCGTTAGATTTCTAACGCTCACTTCAGACACGACTCTAAATACCGGAGTTAGAAAAATCCCATTGAAAAGATAGGATACGCAATTTACATAAGGGGATCTGCGGTATGGAAAAGTCGCGGCTGAAAAGTGAGCGTTAGACCCTTTTTTGAGTGACTCCAAATACCGGAGGTAGCCTAAAACCAGCGTTAGGAGCCTCTAACGCTGGTTTTCACGGCTAACGCCAAACTCTAAATCTAGGCCCCAGTTAGTAGTATAGCAGAAGAATCCTTGCTGGTCCTTGTCTTATCTGATTATAATAAATCGTGTGACAAGAAGGCCACACATAGTAGAATAATCATTAAAGGCTATTAGACGACCTGCAGAAAGGGATACTAGGCATAAAAGTAGATTCCGCCGTAGCGATAAATATAGACCAATCCTTAGCTTCAAGACACTGTGTGAAGTAACATATTCCGCCATAGTGGTAAGCATTAACCAGTTCTGGTAATCAACAGTATCCCATATTGTGTTTCACCTTAGCGGTAAGTATTAACCAGTTCTTGGCTTTATGGCAATTTTGTAGCAAACACTGTGTCTGAGCGTGTGGTCCGCCGTAGCGGTTATACTTGCTGTTTGAATTGAGAGTCCCACTGTGGCGGTGCTGCACCTCCTGTGTCCCTTCTGTCCACGCTGTAAGACAGGTAAATCCTGGGGTGCTCCTCTCAAGTACTTCGTAACCCTTTGTGTCTGCGGTTGTGTTGTGGCCACCTTAATCACTTCAATCTGAATATACAGGCAGTAAATTGTGTGGTCTCAATGTGTTCCAACAAACACTCCAGCCAGCTACACGCGTTTCACCCCTAAGGCTGTGGGGCTTCTTCCGGCTCCAAAATACAATCAGTGATCAACAGGTGTGTATGAAGTTCCTTTTAAAGAATGACATTACGGAGGAAAACTCCTCCCTCACTGAAGCCTTTGTTAAATTGCATTCAATACTTGGGGTAAAATAGTAACTTTGTTTAACTAGAACAATATATCTTTGTTATCGATACATATTTAAGTGTTAAACATTTAAGTATTATAACTACGGAAATATAAAGATACTGCAATAATGACAAATAAAGATACTCCTTTTTGGTATAGTATTACTTAAGATTGTTTTATTAATTGTTACTGAAAAAACTTTTGTTTTAAAACATGAAAAATCAGACGATTTATACTCGCTTATATTAATTCAAGTGAAAGCAGTACATAGCTGCTGATATGGCAGGTTTTAAATTTATGAAAAAATGATACTTAGTCTTTAGATGTTCTTATTATTATTATGAACAATTTTTTTATCAAGTTCAGGTAAGGGATCCAGGCATGGATTAATCCTTAACTTCCAAATTTTTTTAGTTAACTGAAGAAAAGAAGAATAATTGGCAAACTTGTGCAATATTTATTCACCCAAAAAGCATGCGTAATTAATTTCCTCATTCATGCCTAGAGGGACAAGTGCTTTTAAATTAAAAATCCATTTACATTCATTCTGCAATAATTTTTTATCCAAGTCACCACCTCTCTCTCTGAGGTCAATTTTTTGCAGGCCTCTAAATTTTAATTCATGTTTATTGCTATTATGAAAATGGAAGAAATGTCGTGCTACACTGCTAGTATCAATAAGTTTGTTCTTTATATCTCTCTTGTGTTCTTTTATTCTCTCCTTTAACTCTCTATATGTTTTTCCAACGTAATAACAGGGACAGTTACAGTAAACTAGATATACTACTCCTTCACTTGTACAATTTATGTGTCCCTGGATATACCACTGTTTACCAAATTTATCAATGAATTTGTTTCCTATGGTCATATTCGAACAGACTGAACATTTTGAGCATTTAAAGTTGCCATCCTTAGTTTTGTATTGTGACAACCAATTGCCAGGTTTATTATGACGAAAAAGGCTTTTAACTAGTTTGTCTTTTAAATTGGGGGCTTTTTTGGCTGCCATTTGCGGAATATTGCTAACTTGCTTCGCTATGGAATTATCTAAAGTTAAGATTTGCCAGTGTTTTAACAAAATTGCTATAATTTTTGCCCAGGAATCATTGTAAGTACTAATAAATCTTACTGTGTCTCCTTGTAGTTTTTCTTTTGACTTATATAGTATTTCCTTTCTATCCCTGTATCTTGTTTTTCTATATGCCTCTTTTAGGCTGTTTTGAGAATACCCTCTTTCTTGAAATCTTTTTTGTAAATCACTGGCTTCTATTTTGAATCTGTCAATTTGAGTGCAGTTCCTCCTGTGTCTTAAATATTGGCCATGTGGTATATTAAATAGTAGGTGTGTTGGATGATGGCTGTCAGCACGTAGTAATGTGTAGTGATGTCACAAACTGTTCGCCGGAGAACAGTTCCCGGCGATCTTATCTTGTTCGCGTTCGCCGCGGCGGGCGAACATATGCGATGTTCAATCCGCCCCCTATTTGTCATCATTGAGGAAACCTTGACCCTGTATCTCACAGTCTGCAGACACATTTCAGCCAATCAGCAGCAGACACTCCCTCACAGACCCTCCCAGCTCCAGGGCAGCAGCCTTTTTAGATTCATTACGATCCTGCATGCTGAGAGGAGGTTTAGTGCTGCTGCTGCTGATTGTATAGGGAAATAGACAAATAGGCTAGTGTATTTAGAGTCCACTACAGTCCTGAAGGACTCATCTAATCTCTGCTGTAAGGACAGCACCCCAAAAGCCCTTTTTAGGGCTAGAATTTCAGCCCAAAAAGCCCTTTTTAGGGCTAGAACTTCACTTTTTTTTTTTTTTTTTGTAATTTTATTTGCATTTGCCTGCCTGTCAGCCTGTGTGTGAGGCTCACAGCATATACTGTGATTAGTGCCACCACTGATATCTGCTTAACATTAGTGTAAATTTAAAAAAAAAAAATGTTTACATCATTTTGCTAGTGTAATCTGATTTCATTTTCTATCAGGCCTGTGTGTCAGGCCCACATCATATACTGTGATTAATTCTTCTGTGCCACCACTGATATCTGGTTAACATTAGTGTAAATTTAAAAAAAAAAAACTTTTACATCAGTCTTCTAGTGTTATTTAATTTTAGTTGCCAGGCCAGCCTGCCACTAGTGCCAGCCTGTGTGTCAGGCTGCCAGCATATACTGTGCCTACTTCCATCCTCAGTGCCACCACTCCTATCTGGTGTAACATTAGTTTAAATTTTGTAAAAAAAACCTTTTACATCAGTCTTCTAGTGTTATTTAATTTTAGTTGCCAGGCCAGCCTGCCACTAGTCCCAGCCTATATGTCAGGCTGCCAGCATATATTGTGCCTACTTCCATCCTCAGTGCCACCACTCCTATCTGTTGTAACATTAGTGTAACTTTAAAAAAAAAAAAAAAACTTTTACATCAGTCTGCTAGTGTTATTTAATTGCAGTTGCCTGTCTGCCAGCGTGTGTGCCAGGCCCACTTGCCAACTAGTGCCACCAATCATATTTGTTATAACAGTATTGTAAATATTTAAAATAAAAACTTTTTTGACTGTGAATCATCAGTCTGCTAGTGCAATTGAATTGCAGTTGCCTGCCTGCCTACGTGTGTGCCAGGCCCACTTGCCAACTAGTGCCACCAATCATATTTGTTATAACAGTATTGTAAATATTTTAAAAAAAAACTTCTTTGACTGTGAAACATCAGTCAGCTAGTGTAATCTAATTGCATTTGCCTGCCTCCCAACGTGTGTGCCAGGCCCACTTGCCAACTAGTGCCACTAATCATATTTGTTATAACAGTAGTGTAAATATTTAAAAAAAAAAAACTTTTTTGACTGTGAAACATCAGTCTGCTAGTGTAATCTAATTGAAGTTGCCTGCCTGCCAGTGTGTGTGCCAGGCCCACTTGCCAACTAGTGCCACCAATCATATTTGTTATAACAGTATTGTAAATATTTAAAATAAAAAACTTTTTTGACTGTGAATCATCAGTCTGCTAGTGCAATTGAATTGCAGTTGCCTGCCTGCCAGCGTGTGTGCCAGGCCCACTTGCCAACTAGTGCCACCAATCATATTTGTTATAACAGTATTGTAAATATTTAAAAAAAAACTTTTTTGACTGTGAAACATCAGTCAGCTAGTGTAATCTAATTGCAGTTGCTTGCATCCCAGCGTGTGTGCCAAGCCCACTTGCCAACTAGTGCCACCAATCATATTTGTTATAACAGTAGCGTAAATATTTTAAAAAAAACTTTTTGACTGTGAAACATCAGTCTGCTAGTGTAATCTAATTGAAGTTGCCTGCCTGCCAGCGTGTGTGCCAGGCCCACTTGCCAACTAGTGCCACCAATCATATTTGTTATAACAGTATTGTAAATATTTAAAATAAAAACCTTTTTGACTGTGAATCATCAGTCTGCTAGTGCAATTGAATTGCAGTTGCCTGCCTGCGTGTGTGCCAGGCCCACTTGCCAACTAGTGCCACCAATCATATTTGTTATAAAAGTATTGTAAATATTTTTAAAAAAACTTTTTTGACTGTGAAACATCAGTCAGCTAGTGTAATCTAATTGCAGTTGCCTGCCTCCCAGCGTGTGTGCCAGGCCAACTTGCCAACTAGTGCCACCAATCATATTTGTTATAACAGTAGTGTAAATATTTAAAAAAACCTTTTTTGACTGTGAAACATCAGTCTGCTAGTGTAATCTAATTGAAGTTGCCTGCCTGCCAGCGTGTGTGCTAGGCCCACTTGCAAACTAGTGCCACCAATCATATTTGTTATAACAGTAGTGTAAATATTTAATAAAAAAACTTTTTTTACTGTGAAACATCAATCTGCTATTGTAATCTAATTGAAGTTGCCTGCCTGCCAGCGTGTGTGCCAGTGCCACTTGGCAACTAGTGCCACCACTCATATTTGTTATAACAGTAGTGTCAATATTTAATAATAAAACTTTTTTCACTGTGAAACATCAGTCTACTATTGTAATCTAATTGAAGTTGTCTGCCTGACAGCGTGTGTGCCAGGCCCACTTGCCAAGTTAGTGGCACCACTCATATTTGTTGTAACAGTACTTATAATATTTAAAAAATAAACATTTGTGACTTTGAAACATCAGTCTGCTTTTTTGTGTCAGGCTCACAGCGTATACTGTGCCCACTTGCCCAGTGCCACCACTCATAATTTGTTTAATAGTAGTGTAAGTGTACATTTTAAAAAAAATGACAGGCAGAGGCAGGCCACCCCGCAGGTGCCGTCGTGGTGCTGTGATTCCCTTAGACCCTACAACTATGCACAGTGTTCAGAGGCCACGTGCCATGGACGCGAAAAGTTCTGAGGAGGACCTAGTTGAATAGCTAACACAGGACACCCAATCTTATAACACAAGACACCCAATCTTCTACAGCTTCTCCTCCTAAACTTGACACACCATCCACCTCCAGCTTAGCTTCGGGCGAGTGACCAGTGCCACTCGCCCGCCTGCCGCCACCACCAACACTAGCACCACAGCCGCTTCACTTGATCTGTCAGAGGAGTTATTGACACATCAGTTGGAAGAAATGAGTGATGCGCAACCATCATTGACAGATGATGTAGATAACAGTGATATGTCTCAGTCAGGCAGCATTACAGACATGGACGTACGGTGTGATGATGATGATGATGATGTTGTACCCGCTGCTGCTTCCTTTGTTGATTTGTCAGCTACAAGTGAAGCGGTTGATGATGATGTGTCCGTGGATGTCACATGGGTGCCCTCTAGAAGAGAAGAAGAAGAGGGGGAAAGTTCAGATGGGGAGACAGAGAGGAGGAGGAGGAGATGAGTTGGAAGCAGGGGGAGGTCGTCGCAAGGAGTTAGTGGCACAGTCAGACAGCATGCATCGGCACCCGGGGTCAGCCAGACAGCACGCCAATCAATGCATGCTGTTGCCACCACCAGAATGCAGTCATCGCAGAGCTCAGCAGTGTGGCATTTTTTGTGCGTGTCTGCCTCTGACAACAGCGATGCCATTTGCAACCTGTGCCAAAAGAAATTGAGTCGTGGGAAGTCCAACACCCACCTAGGTACAACTGCTTTGCGAAGGCACATGGTCTCACATCACAAACGCAGATGGGAAGAGCACATGAGTAGAAGCAGCACACAAACTCAAAGCCACCATCCTCCTCCTGGTCCAGCATCTTCAGCCACATCAACCACTGTTTTCCTCCTTGCCCGCTCTCAACCATCCTCCACTCAGTCTCTCTTACGTAGCAGTTCCTGGTCATCTGCCCACAGTCAGGTGTCTGTCAAGGACATGTTTGAGTGTAAGAAGCCAATTTCCCAAAGTCACCCCCTTGCCCGGCGTCTGACAGCTGGCTTGTCTGAACTCTTAGCCCGCCAGCTTTTACCATACAAGTTGGTGGAGTCTGAGGCGTTAAAAAAGTTTGTATCTATTGGGACACCGCAGTGGAAGGTACCTGGCCGAAATTTCTTTTCACAAAAGGCAATCCCCAACCTGTACTCGATTGTGCGAAAGGAAATAAAGGCATGTCTGGCACACAGCGTTAGGGCAAGGGTCTATCTGACCACTGATAGCTGGTCTGCAAAGCATGGTCAGGGCAGGTATATCACCTACACTGCGCATTGGGTAAACCTGCTGACGGCTGACAAGCATGGAATGCGTGGCTCTGCAGAGGAGTTGGTGACACCGCCACGACTTGCAGGCAGGCCTGCTGCTACCTCCTCTACTCCTCCTACTCCATCCTCTTCCATAACCTCTTCCTCAGCTGAGTCATCTTCTGCTGCTGCGTCTTGCTCCACATCAACGACACCCCCCCAGCTCCCCAGGTACTATTCAACATCCCGGATACGGCAGTGTCACGCCGTCTTGGGGTTGACTTGCCTGAAAGCCGAGAGTCACACTGCACCAGCACTCCTGTCTGCCCTGAACGCAAAGGTGGATCAGTGGTTGACTCCGCACTAACTGGAGATTGGCAACGTTGTTTCTGACAATGGAAGTTATTTTGTTGGCGGCATTGAAATTGGGCAAGTTGACACATGTGCCGTACATGGCACATGTGTGTAATCTGATTGTACAATGCTTTGTGCATAAGTACCCAGGCTTACAGGACATCCTGAAGCAGGCCAAGAAGGTGTGTGGCCATTTCAGGCGTTCCTACACGGCCATGGCGCACTTTTCAGATATCCAGCATCGAAACAACTTCCAGTGAGGCGCTTGATTTGCGACAGACCGACACGGTGGAATTCAACACTCCAAATGTTCGACCGCCTGCAACAACAAGAAAAAGCTGTTAACGAGTATTTGTATGACCGAGGTGCTAGGACAGCCTCTGGGGAGCTGGGAATTTTTGCCACATCACTGGATGCTCATGCGTAATGCCTGTAGGCATATGCGTCCTTTTGAGGAGGTGACAAACCTAGTGAGTCGCACCGAAGGCACCATCAGCGACATCATACCATTTGTTTTCTTCCTGAAGCGTGCCCTGCGAAGAGTGCTGGATCAGGCCGTAGATGAGCGTGAAGAGGAAGAGGAAGAGTTGTGGTCTCCATCACCACCAGAAACAGCCTTATCAGCATTGCTTGCTAGACCAGCGGCAACGCAGGAAGAGGATTGTGAGGAAGAGGAGTCAGAGGAGGAATGTGGCTTTGAGGAGGAGGAGGAAGACCAAGCACAACAGGCATCCCAGGGTGGTTGTTGTTGTCCCCTATCTGGTACCCGTGGTGTTGTACATGGCTGGGGGGAAGAAGATACCTTCAGTGAGATCAGTGAGGACGAGGAACAGGACATGATTAGCTCGGCATCCAACCTTGTGCAAATGTGGTCTTTCATGCTGTCGTGCATGTTGAGGGACCCTCGTATAAAAAAGCTGAAGGAGAACGACCTGTACTGGGTGTCCATGCTACTAGACTCCTGGTATAAGCATAAAGTTACTGAAATGTTACCGAATTCACGCAAGTCGGAAAGGATGGAGCAGTTCCAAAATAAATTTAAAAAGTATGCTTTACACAGCGTATAAGGGTGATGTTTCAGCACAACGGGAATCTAACAGGGGAAGAGGATGAAAGTAATCCTCCTCCTCCTCCCACAACCACGCCGGCAAGGACAGTATGCTTTCCAGATGTATTGTTGATGGAGGACATGCAGACCTTTTTAACTCCTATGCATCGTCACAGCCCTTCGGGATCCAGCCTCAGAGAAAGACTCAACCGACAGGTAGCAGACTACCTAGCATTAACTGCGGATCTCGACACTCTGAGGAGCGATGGACCCCTTGACTACTGGGTGTACAGGCTTGACCTGTGGCCTGAGCTATCCCAATTTGCAATCGAACTTCTGGCCTGCTCCGCTTCAAGTGTCCTGTCAGAAAGGACCTTCAGTGCAGCAGGAGGTATTGTCATTGAGAAGAGAAGTCACCTAGGTCAAAAAAGTCTTGATTATCTCACCTTTATTAAAATGAATGAGGGATGGATCCCAAAGGGACTGACATTGTGCGATACATTAGAGTAAAAAAGGCCTGATGAGATGAGCTGCCTTGGGCTACAAATGGTACACACGCTGCTGTATTTTATCTTCGAACGGCGGATGACTTGCGTGACTTACCTGCCAACAACTAGGGTTCAAGCTTTAGGGCACTTTCTAACTGTCAAACAAACATCAATTTTTCTGGCCACTGCTACAGCAGCGGCTGCAAAAATACCTAATTTTTCAGGCATTTTTACATGCCTAATTTTTCTGGCCTAGGGTGCTGCACTGTGGCTACAAAACCCAAACCAATAAAAAGGCACATAACAGTGATTAAACTGTTAAGAATAGTAATACTTAACACACCACTCATATCTGGTGGCACAGATAGGGGGAGTAAAAGGGATTAAAGTGCTAAAAATAGTACTACTTAACACAACCTTACCATGGGTGTCAGACCGCATGTCTTATTGTTATATTTTGTAAGGGTCATTATTTATCATGCAGGCCATATAGACCTCCCCCGATAGGGGGAGTAAAAGGGATTAAAGTGCTAAGAATAGTACTACTTAACACAACCTGACCATGGGTCCCAGCCCACATGTCTTATTGTTATATTTTGTAAGGGTCATTATATATCATGCAGGCCATATAGACCTCCCCTGATAGGGGGAGTAAAAGGGATTAAAGTGCTAAGAATAGTACTACTTAACACAACCTTACCATGGGTCCCAAACCGCATGTCTTATTGTTATATTTTGTAAGGGTCATTATATATCATGCAGGCCATATAGACCTCCCCCGATAGGGGGAGTAAAATGGATTAAAGTGCTAAGAACAGTACTACTTAACACAACCTTACCATGGGTCCCAGTCCGCATGTCTTATTGTTATATTTTGTAAGGGTAATTATATATCATGCAGGCCATATAGACCACCTCCCCGGATAGGGGGAGTAAAAGGGATTAAACTGCTAAGAATAGTACTACTTAACACAACCTGACCATGGATCCCAGACCGCATGTCTTATTGTTATACTTTGTCAGGGTAATTATATATCATGCAGGCCATATAGACCGCCCCCCCCCCCAGTAGGGGGAGTAAAAGGGATTAAACTGCTAAGAATAGTACTACTTAACACAACCTTACCATGGGTCTCAGACCGCATGTCTTCTTGTTATACTTTGTCACGGTAATTATATATCATGCAGGCCATATAGACCTCCCCCAATAGGGGGAGTTACAGGGATTAAAGTGCTAAGAATACTACTACTTAACACAACCTAGTTAACACGGGTCCCAGACCACATGTTTTGTTGTTATACTTTGTCAAGGTATTCATGCAGGCCATATAGACCTCCCACGATAGGGGGAGTTACAGGGATTAAAGTGCTAAGAATAGTACTACTTAACACAACCTAGTTACCATGGGTCCCAGACCGCATGTCTTGTTGTTATACTTTTTCAGGGTAATCATGCAGGCCATATAGACCTCCCCAGATAGGTGTAGTAACAGGTATTAAAGTGCTAAGAACAGTACTACTTAACACAACCTAGTTACAATGGGTCCCAGACCACATGTCTTGTTGTTATACGTTGTCAGGGTAATCATGCAGGCCATACAGACCTCCCCCGATAGGGGGAGTAACAGGTATTAAACTGCTAAGAACAGTACTACTTAACACAACCTAGTTACCATGGTTCCCAGACCGTATGTCTTGTTGTTATACTTTGTCAGGGTAATCATGCAGGTCATATAGACCTCCCCCGATAGGGGGAGTAAAAGGGATTAAAGTGCTAAGAATAGTACTACTTAACACAACCTGACCATGGGTCCCAGCCCACATGTCTTATTGTTATATTTTGTAAGGGTCATTATACATCATGCAGGCCATATAGACCTCCCCTGATAGGGGGAGTAAAAGGGATTAAAGTGCTAAGAATAGTACTACTTAACACAACCTTACCATGGGTCCCAAACCGCATGTCTTATTGTTATATTTTGTAAGGGTCATTATATATCATGCAGGCCATATAGACCTCCCCTGATAGGGGGAGTAAAAGGGATTAAAGTGCTAAGAATAGTACTACTTAACACAACCTTACCATGGGTCCCAAACCGCATGTCTTATTGTTATATTTTGTAAGGGTCATTATATATCATGCAGGCCATATAGACCTCCCCCGATAGGGGGAGTAAAATGGATTAAAGTGCTAAGAACAGTACTACTTAACACAACCTTACCATGGGTCCCAGTCCGCATGTCTTATTGTTATATTTTGTAAGGGTAATTATATATCATGCAGGCCATATAGACCGCCTCCCCGGATAGGGGGAGTAAAAGGGATTAAACTGCTAAGAATAGTACTACTTAACACAACCTGACCATGGATCCCAGACCGCATGTCTTATTGTTATACTTTGTCAGGGTAATTATATATCATGCAGGCCATATAGACCGCCCCCCCCCCCAGTAGGGGGAGTAAAAGGGATTAAACTGCTAAGAATAGTACTACTTAACACAACCTTACCATGGGTCTCAGACCGCATGTCTTCTTGTTATACTTTGTCACGGTAATTATATATCATGCAGGCCATATAGACCTCCCCCAATAGGGGGAGTTACAGGGATTAAAGTGCTAAGAATACTACTACTTAACACAACCTAGTTAACACGGGTCCCAGACCACATGTTTTGTTGTTATACTTTGTCAAGGTATTCATGCAGGCCATATAGACCTCCCACGATAGGGGGAGTTACAGGGATTAAAGTGCTAAGAACAGTACTACTTAACACAACCTAGTTACAATGGGTCCCAGACCACATGTCTTGTTGTTATACGTTGTCAGGGTAATCATGCAGGCCATACAGACCTCCCCCGATAGGGGGAGTAACAGGTATTAAACTGCTAAGAACAGTACTACTTAACACAACCTGACCATGGATCCCAGACCGCATGTCTTATTGTTATACTTTGTCAGGGTAATTATATATCATGCAGGCCATATAGACCGCCCCCCCCCAGTAGGGGGAGTAAAAGGGATTAAACTGCTAAGAATAGTACTACTTAACACAACCTTACCATGGGTCTCAGACCGCATGTCTTCTTGTTATACTTTGTCACAGTAATTATATATCATGCAGGCCATATAGACCTCCCCCAATAGGGGGAGTTACAGGGATTAAAGTGCTAAGAATACTACTAATTAACACAACCTAGTTAACACGGGTCCCAGACCACATGTTTTGTTGTTATACTTTGTCAAGGTATTCATGCAGGCCATATAGACCTCCCACGATAGGGGGAGTTACAGGGATTAAAGTGCTAAGAATAGTACTACTTAACACAACCTAGTTACCATGGGTCCCAGACCGCATGTCTTGTTGTTATACTTTTTCAGGGTAATCATGCAGGCCATATAGACCTCCCCAGATAGGTGGAGTAACAGGTATTAAAGTGCTAAGAACAGTACTACTTAACACAACCTAGTTACAATGGGTCCCAGACCACATGTCTTGTTGTTATACGTTGTCAGGGTAATCATGCAGGCCATACAGACCTCCCCCGATAGGGGGAGTAACAGGTATTAAACTGCTAAGAACAGTACTACTTAACACAACCTAGTTACCATGGTTCCCAGACCGCATGTCTTGTTGTTATACTTTGTCAGGGTAATCATGCAGGTCATATAGACCTCCCCCGATAGGGGGAGTAAAAGGGATTAAAGTGCTACCATGGGTCCCAAACCGCATGTCTTTTTTTTTTTTTTTTTTTCTGCTGGGAGTTTTTGACTACCGGAGAATTAGTCTACTGGATGACTATACTGATCCCAGCTTGCATCTACTGCACCAAGGGAGGTGCTCTACTAAATGTGAGTGTATTTTATTCTTTACCATACCTCACTTGTACCAACAGTACTAGGCCATATAGACACCCTTGTGTTCTGCATTATCCTCTACAGATAACTGAATATCCACATGAAGTCAGTCTTCTGGGTGACTGCTATTGATCCCAGATCGCTCCTTCTACACCATTATGGGTGTCCTACTACATGTGAGTGCAACTGCCACACATACTATTTTGATTGTATCCAACAATATTGGGCCATGTGGCAGTTCTTTCCTTTTATATCTACTGCAGATCATTGATCCTGGATCGTGGCCTTGATCCTCTACAGATAGCTACCTCGACAAATTCAACCAATCACCTGTATTGACACCATCACATGGAATAAAACTCTATTACACCTAGCTACTAATGACGTTTTGTTTATATGGTATCATATTGTATGTCCTAATAATATAATTTAGTCTGTATGGTGATTATCATTATTGTGTTTATAGAAACACTACTGTCATATAACTGTCATCTTTTAGTGCCATACTTTCCTAACTGATCTACTTATTACAATATAAATTATTGTTTTAGCTTTAACAAGGGCGCCCCTATCAACTTTTTTGTCTCATAGTTTTGTTGCTATAGCAATTTTACTTTAAATCCCATTAAAGTTTATGGGCATTCAATTTTGTCATTTACCCTTGTCATTCCTTTTAGTACATCCTCATCTAAAAAGTGCATTCTTCAAGTCAGTATTTCCTGATTTAAATTCACTCTCTATGCATAGCACAGTAGCCCTACAAATTACTCTAATTAAAAGGACAGTCTAGTCAAAATTAAACTTTCATGATTCAGATAGGGCATGCAATTTTAAACAACTTTTCATTTTACATTTATCATCAAATTTGCTTTGTTCCCTTGGTGGTATTTTTGAAAAGCTAAACCTAGTTAGGCTCAAACTGATTTCTAAACCGTTGAAAACCGCCTCTTAGCTCAGAGCATTTTGAAAGTTTTTCACAGTTAGACAGTACTAGTTCATGTGTGGCATATAGATAACATTGTGCTCACTCCCGTGGAGTTATTTAGGAGTCTGCACTAATTGGCTAAAACGGCATGTCTGTCAAAAACAATGAGATAAGGGAGCAGTCTGCAGAGGCTTAGATACAAGGTAATCACAGAGGTAAAACATATATAACCATAATTTTGTTGGTTATGCAAAACTGGGGAATGGGCAATAAAGGGATTATCTATCTTTTAAAAAAAAAAAAAAAATCTGGTGTAGACTGTCCCTTAACACTCCATAGGGCATTCCCTTACATATTAGTGCAGTGCCATTGTAGTTCACCTAAGAATAAAATAACAAATGAGTGTTAAAAAGATGTTCCTTGATCTTCCTTATTTTTTCAACTTCTTTGTAATTTTGCTGTGTTGCATCGCCATTTAATAATAGTTTCGGGTTATAATCGAATTAGTGTGACGGGTAACTATTATTTTTACCATAAAATCTCGGTCACATTTGGGACCTCATCCCTGAGTCGCTTGTAATGTTTCTCACGCGTTACGTCTGTATTGATAGACGTTTAATTTATCATATGTGCTGATGCCTCTGGGGCTCTTTGTACCAGCCACTCCCAAACGTATTATCTTTATCTAGCAGATGTCTGCGTGTGGTTAGATGTGACTGCACATCTCTCCTTGCATTATTTGTCCTGCAGCTTTTAGCTTTTTTTTTTTTTTTTTTTTTTTAAACATATTTTTTCTTTATTGAGGGATTCAAAATCATATACAGCTTCAACATTGAGCATTCCAAAGATAATGAGAATATCAGCATTACATGAGTCATCACTTTGACAATCTTACTTCTAAAAAACACAATAATAATAGCTGACAACAGTACATATAATATCACCTTGGAATCTCCTCTAATTTCTCTCATTATTGGAGTTCCATACATACATAAAAGGAAAGAGAAGAAAAGAAGAAAAAGAAAAAGAAGAAGTAAAAGAAAGAGAAAAAAAAAAAAAAAAAGGAGAGAGGAGAAAAGAAAAAGGGCCTGTACTAACTCTCTTTCCTCCACCCGGGGCCCCCACCCCTTCGCCTCAAAGAAACCATTGTCTCCAGAGATCAGGGTAACTCTCTGATAGAATTAATTGTAAAAAAACTGGAGAGTTACGAAAAAAATTTAATATCTGTAACTGGACCTCACTAGGTCTGCTCAAAATTACCTTATCCCATTTAGCAAAATATTTTCTTAATTTATTTTCCTCAAATATTAGCGGATCATATAGTTCTAGTAACATTTGATAGTGAACATTGTTTATAACTGACGCTATACTAGGAGCATTTTTCTCCTTCCATGCTTTGAGTATCATCTGTCTGACTAGGAGAATTAGAGTATTAATCAGAGGCTTATTATATGTTTTATTCGACACCAAGAAGAAGATAGCCAAGGGCTTCAATACAATTCTATCTGGCAGAAATCTATTCAACCAATATTCCACTTGTTTCCAAAGTTTGATCATTTTTGGGCAGGCATAGAATAAATGAAAAATGTCTGCTGACGGAAAGTTGCATCTATAACAAGACATATCCCCCTTCCATTTAGCCATCTTACTAGGCGTTAAATAGGCCCTATTAAGAAGCTTACAATGAGATTCTCTGATTGCCATACTGCTTGAAAATTTCCTTGCCCTATCAAAACTCTGCTGGAAAAAACCCCTGTCCAATTCAGGAAAGTCAAATTTCCAGATGGAAAAAAGGTTATCCACCTTCATCTCTGCCTCCTTCAATAACAGCAGTCTATAAATATATGATATAGAATGGTTTCCCTGTAAAAATCTGTTAATAACAGAATCAAGTGGACCCAAGGTCCAGGGGTCCTCGACCATAGGTTTCTTACTGTAATAGAAGTGTCTTATTTGTAAATAAGCATAGAAGGATCTTTTATCCAACTGAAATTCTCTAGTTAGTAATTCGAATGTTTTTATATGATTTGAAACTGGATCTACTACCTGATTCAAAAACCTCAACTCATTGGCAGCCCAATTCCTAAAAGCTGAGGATTCGCAGCCACCCTTAAAATCAGGATTACCCCTGATCGGTAAATAGCGAGAAAGTGTGTTTTCTATTTTTAATAATTTGCAGATTTTATGCCACGCTAGAACGACATTATAGAAAGTATGTTTTAATAGGAGATCCCGTACCTTTGCTGGGTGGGCAGTGTGTAACAATGCCTTAAGGGCATATGGCGCTATGATACCCCCTTCCACATCAGAGCTAGCAATGAAATTTGCTCCTGTGAGCCAGTCTAGAGCAATTCGGGCGAGACATGCCAAATTGTAATTTGCTAAATTTGGCAGAGCAAATCCGCCCAGATCTTTGGGATGCATTAACCTCGATAATGAGATACAGGGTTTCTTTGGGGCCCAGAGAAAGATGGAACAGGCCGAATTAAACTTTTTAATATCAGCCCTCTTCAGAAATGAAGGGATATTCTGAATAAAAAATAATAATTTTGGAAGCGTTCGCATTTTGATCAATGCTATTTTTGCAGAGAGTGACAGGGGGAGTTTGCTCCATTTCTGGAATTCAGCTAAACAACTTCTCCAAATGGGGGCGAGATTCATATGGTACCATTGCTCTGGGTTTGCTGAAAGATTTATTCCCAGATATTTGATAGATTTATCAGTTACTTTAAAGGGGTTTTGAATATAACTCTTTCTATTCTTTATAATCCAGAGAATCTCGGACTTGGATAGATTTATTCTGTACCCAGCAAATTTACTGAATTCTGATAGAATATTAATTAAGATTGGGATATTTTTAGCAGAGTTTCTTATATAAAAGAGGATATCATCTGCGTAAAGAGAAAGCGTAACTTTATGTTGTTTTATTCTTATACCTTCCAAAATCTCTCGGCTCTTCACCGCCAGAGGTTCGATGGCAATATCAAATAATAATGGTGAGAGAGGGCACCCCTGTCTTGTTCCCTTATGCAGTATAATTGGGTCCGATAACAAATTATTAATATTAAGAAAAGATATTGGGTTCTGATAAAGGAGTGAGATATATTCATAGAAATGACCTGAAAAACCAAACTTGTTGAGAGCTGTTAACAAATGATCCCATAGGACAGAGTCGAAGGCTTTTTCTGCATCCACCGTTAACAACGCAAAATCTTGCTTCTGCCCTGACCCCGTCCTATGGGATGCTAAAATATATTCGATTATGGTCATAGCCCTTCTAATGTTTTTCTGTGCTGACCTGCCGGGAATGAATCCGGTTTGATCCGGATGAATCACATCCCCTATAACTTTTTTAAGACGGTTAGCTAATATATTTGCTAATAGCTTGTAATCGCTATTGAGAAGAGAGATTGGTCTATATGAGTCCATTAGATTAGGATCTTTTTCCTTCTTTAAGATAAGGGTAATATTTGAGGCGGTGAAAAACCGAGAGGGTCTAGAATGCAGCAGAAAATATTTATTGAACAGATCTGTGAGAGTCAAAACAATCTCCTCCGATAATATTTTATAAAATTCAATCGGTAATTGATCGGGCCCAGGTGCTTTCCCCAAAACTGCCTCTTTAATTGCGGTAAGTGTCTCCTCTGTGGTAATCTCATTATTCAAAACATTTAACTGATCTGAGGTGATTTTTGGTAGTTTAATGCTTTCCCAAAAAGACTTTTTCGCCTCTTGGTCAACTTCTGCAGGGGAGTATATTTTCTGAAAGAATAGTTGAAATTGCTCAACGATATCTTTCGGAGTATTATACTTTTTACCCTCTGATATGATTGTTCCTATATAATTGTTTTTCCTCTTACTTTTAGAAATATTTGAGAGCATTTTAGCAGTCTTCGGGGAGAAAGTACCAAATGTAGCTTTGTTTTTCATATATTCCTGTATCTGATTTTTAGATAGAAAAGTCTCTCTCTCACTCTTAGCCCTTTGATAACAGTCCCAGTTGTCCTTATTAGGATTATCAGTATATTTAACAAATTTATTTCTGAGATAATTGTTCAGTTGACTTTCCCTCGCTCTAATCTTCCTTTTCCTTTTAACCATATATGCCTTAATTTCCCCCCTTAGACAGGCCTTTGCGGCCTCCCAAAATATTTCTGTTTTAGGAATGTATTCCTTGTTCTGATATACATAATCCTTCCATTTCTGAGTCAGCCAATTTCTGAAGGGAATATTAGAATACAAAAAGCTAGGAAAGAAAAATTTAGCCTCAAGACCGGCCCCCCTGTTCCTCAACTGGATAGAGAGAGATATAATAGCATGGTCAGATAGAATTATGTTCTTAATATCTGTGTTCATCTCTAATTGCAGTAATCTTTCAGATACCAGAAACATGTCTATTCTTGAGAAGGTACGATGTACTTTCGATTCACATGTAAATAATTTCTCGTCCGGGTGTTGGATTCTCCAAATATCCTTTAATTTGAGACCTTTTGAAAAAGAGGTCAATATTTTGGCCTCTTTTCTTGATCTAGAAGAGCCCCCAGTTCTCAGTCTATCCAGCTGAGGGAGAAAAACACTATTAAAATCGCCCCCTATAATCAATTGAGAATCTATGTAATTAACTAATTTTGCGTATAATCCATCCCAGAAATGTGGCTGACATTCGTTCGGGGCATATAGATTGCACAGCGTATACTGACACTCGTTAATCTCTACTTTCAGAATAAGGTATCTTCCCTCCACATCTCTCTCTTGCGAGATTAAGTTAAAATCAAGATTTTTATTGAAAATACATGCAACTCCTCTCTTTTTTCTGACTGCTGGTGTCGCAATCACCTCCCCAATCCAACTGATTTTTAACTTTTCTGCCTCCTGCAGGCTCAGATGAGTTTCCTGCAGGAAGACAATATCCGATTTGTAACTTTTTAAATGATGAATGATCTTTTTCCTTTTAGCAGGGGAGGAGAACCCACCCACATTCCAGGATAATAAGCTAATTGATTTTTTCATCTATAAAAATTTATCACTTAAATCTCTTAATAGGTGCAACATCTTAACCGGGACATAGCAGTAGCCCCAGGAGGAGGAGAGAGCATCCATAACAAAAGAGGAGAGAAAGAGGAAGAAAGAGGAAAGAAAGAGAGGAAGAGAGAACAAAAAAAAAAAAAGAAAAAAAAGGAAAAAAAAAACAAAAACAAAAACATCCTGACAAGTCGGTACAATACAGTCACAGAGAAAAAAGAA
This sequence comes from Bombina bombina, assembly GCF_027579735.1. Classification (NCBI taxonomy): domain Eukaryota; kingdom Metazoa; phylum Chordata; class Amphibia; order Anura; family Bombinatoridae; genus Bombina; species Bombina bombina. Next base: position 212,769,115 of record NC_069506.1, read on the forward strand.
ATTACACCCAATAGCTGATAAACTTATATAAAACTGCCTAAACATTATTTAACTGTGTTTTTATTGTTCTCCAAGAATTGTCTGACCTCCTCTACTGAATTCAGAAAATTCACCTTATCCTCTGAAAAGATTTTAATTTTGGCAGGGTAGATCATGATCGCTTGGTGACCTGCATTTATTAGCTTTGAGCACCATGGGGCCATATTTCTCCTCCTATTGGCTGTTTCAGCAGAGAAATCCGAGAATAGTAAAATACGTTCTTTATTTACCTCTACGATGGTTTTCTTTCTATAATATGCTAGGATTCTCTGCTTGTCTTGAAAATTCAGTAATTTTACCAGAACTGGTCTTTTAGCTTTTCTGGGGTTCTCCTTATTTTGATATGTACCCAACCTGTGGACCCTTTCCACCATAATCTCTGTACTAGAGGGGGGCATATCGAGCAGTTCTGGTAACGTGCTCTGTACAAATTTCATAAGATCTAGAAACTCAGGGCTCTCAGGGAGACCTACAATCTTTAAATTATTCCTCCGTGACCTGTCTTCTAAGTCCTCTAAACGAGATTGCATAGTTTCTATACTTTTAGCCTGAGAGTTTAATCGGGATTGTTGTGCCTGTTGCAAATCGTCTAGATCGGAGATCCTATTTTCAATCTCTGCAAGTCTGCTAGATACTAGTTTAAGCTCATTTGTTAAGGTAGTTAGTTCTACTTTGACTCCTTCAAACTGCGGCATAAATAAATCCGATATTTGTTTGACTAGATTATTAGTGTCGATTAAGGTGTTAGAGCCAGGTGAAAGATCAGATGCGGCAGTCTCTATGCTGCCAATACTTGACCTGGGCTTTCTATCCTTGCTTTTGGGTGGCATTATACCAGAATCGCTCCTACTGATCCCTAAAAATTTATCCATAAAAGTAAAGTGGCAAAAAAAAAAAAGAAAAACAAAAGTGAGTTGTACGACCAACTAGTGATGTAGGGTGAGTAATGAATGGTGCAAAAAAGAAAAAACAAACAAGTGTTAAGCTGCCAAGAGAGGCAGGGGATATAGGAGAGGAAAATAGAAAAAGAGAGAGAAGGAAAGAGAGAAAAAAAAAAAAAAAAAAAGAACAAAAAAAGAGTGTAGTGTGTGATCTAAATAGAATGTGCACTTAGTGAATATTAAAGAAAGAAAAAGGCAATAAGTGCAAAACGGAAAGAAAAAAAAAAAAAAAAAAAAAAAATTAAGATGTTAGTGCCTATATATGTGAGGAAAAAAAGAAGGAAGAAGTAAGAATATTCTTCAAAGTGACTAAAGGGGATCAATATATACTGCTGTCACTCTGGATCAGATGGATTTGGGAGACTTTAACCTAGTATTCGCTATGTCAGAGTGGTCACCGGCTGTATATCTAGCTAATGCAAAGAAGCTGATACTGAAAAGAGAGACGAAGCCAGCTAAAAAAATAGTACCCCTCATACAAAAAAAATTGGATTCGTTAGATTATCCTATCCAACAGTTTAGACCTGGAATCTTTATATACAACAGATAAACTTAGCTATGTTATTGCTTTAGATAGAAAAATATATATGGCCTATAACTGAGAGAAAAAATTGAAGCAGGCAGTTTATCCACATATAATATAAAAGTAGATTTTTAGAAACGAATTTGAGCAATGGCACTACACTTCGACACGCTCCCCAGTATCTCTATAGTGGTCAATGTTAGTTGGTTATTGTGTAATCAATCTATGCTGTTAAAGGGAGGGGTGCTACCGCACAACAATAGCATTCACACAAAGAGTGGAGGTGATAAAGTCACTTCCACGAAAGAATGCGGTTCTAGCACTCACTGTCTTAACCTCTTATGCGGCGTTAACTTCCAGAGTGTAAAACTTAACTTTTATTTATTTAACTAAAATAATTGGAGAAGGGGGGAAGACAAGGGGGAAAAACATAAACAGTTAAAAGCCTAGGATAAAGTAGTCCTGTATAGATTTTATTATATGTAATAATGTGTCTAAATAGGCCTTTGGGGTATGATAGCCCAGATAATAATATTACAATATAATCTATACAGAAATCAATGTGGCACACCGGCTCAATTAAATAAAGCTATGTTGATGTGGTGTAGATTGTTATAACAATACCCAGTGTGGGATTATTTCAGATCAACTGAGTTAAGGATTCTAAATTGTAAGCCGTAGCCTGGATGTCTTATGCAATAAGTGGTCAGTTTAATGCTGGTATAATATGTTTATGTATACATATTGCTGTCATCCATACTCTAAGGCTGTTATTCCTTTACAGTGATCTGTTACATATAGGATAATCTACACAAGAGATGTTGGTTTTATATTGGTTGTCCAGTGGGGGAAACTGAACTTATATTAAAGTGCTGGGCTAATTCTATTCTCTAAGGTATATGAGATAAGACAGCTGCCAGTTTTGTCTTTCAGTTATTCACTGTTGTATCAATATAAATCACTTGATAGTGATATTGTGGTTACTGCTGTTATCTATCCATTCACTCACTGTTGTATTCACTTATCGTAGGGTTAATGTTAAATAGATTGGTTTGTATGCATTATACTATCCCAATACCACTTATATATTTGTGTTTGATCCTCTGGTCTGGGATGATTTTATGTAGAGAATCAGCTAGGGTATAATATAATCAAGCTGTTATTCTTTCAAGTTTAAGTGTAACTTGTTCAATCTGTATTCTTATTGTATTTCCTAATAGCTTAGTATGTATTGGAAAAGCCCTAGATATTCTGTATTCCCATGTAGTAATAGTAGTGTGGTATTAAACATACAGAGGTAACTTTATTTTAGTGCAGCAGTGATTTTATTACTGTATTGTTCTTATGTAGGTCCCAGTAAAATGTTAAGTACTATTACTGATTATTGGTCTGATTAAATCAGAGTATTCTAGTGCAGTAATGCCACTGCACAGTATTAAGTATTCAGGTATTAGTTTGTACACCAGTTATGCACCTATGATGAGTATTATAGTGAGTTATGATTGTTGAGTTTGATTTCACTGAGCAAGGGTAGTATCACTTTAATGCAATCTCGGTTATTATTTCAAATATAAAATTGTGTTCTACAGGTAAACCGTAATATGGTTCTTTTTGATGTTTTGAACAACAGTAGTGTGCCTGCAGGGAGATCGCTACATGTAACTCGCTAACCTCTTAGTGTTTGCCCTTTGGCACGCTTTTGTAGTATAGTAAGATTTTTATTGTGAATACTATTTTCTTATACACAGAAAAATATCAAGCTGCCAGCATGCAGTTTGTTATATTACTCTGCTGTTGTGAATCTAACTCCTGATTGTTAGTCTGGATTAGCAGTAATTTGCGCTGTAACTGGTTTAGCTTATACTCTAAGTTGGCTTAGTTACCCATGTAAATATCCCATACCGGTTATAGCCTTATTGTAATGGTTAATCGTAACCTTATTACTGGTTATGCCATACAGGAGTTATAAATATAGGTTACTGGTATAAGCGATATTAGTCAGTGGGTGTCCCTCTCAGGAGTTTCCTAAAATAGTGTACCGCGCTGACACCCTATTGATGCCGGTGAGCCATAGTCTAACGTAACCGACTACTTTATCCTAATTTTTAAAAAAAGAGCTTAACAATGCTCTGTCTCTACACCTAACGCGTTTCGCCCGTATAGGGCTTTATCAAAGGCGGCGGGCCGCCCGTCTCTGAGAAATTTAAACCCGGTATGAACCGGAAGTTCCGCCTTAGAAATTTTCTGGTTGGGCAAATCTATATGTCAATCTAGGTTCCTGTGTTTTCATGTTGTGGGTCCCGGATGTTGTTAAGGAGGATTTTGACTTCTTCACTTAAGGTGGAATGTATGTAAATAAAGTCTATTGGGTGTCTATTTATTATTATGTGTATACACAGATTTGACATTACATTCCAGTATGGTGTCATCCATGGCAAATTTGTTAAGTTATATTTTGGATAATTTAAATTACTTATATTATTGCAATGTAATAATATGTATATATTCTCTTTGTTGAGCTATATGTACTAAGTTTGAGATAAGGTCTTTGGATCGTATATCTTTTCCCATGTTTATAGTATTTTGATGAGGGTACTATTTCAAAAGTTGACTCGTTTAGTGATATGCCATCATGAAATATGTCCTAAAATAATCGTATCTATATTGATTGTTTGCCTATTTGTGAGTCCACAGGATTCTTCTAAAACTAGGTATGTAGGTATGTAGATATAGAGATCTTGGGTGGCTAGTCAAATGATGATTTTAACTTTAAAATCAACTGTTCGTATTTGTGGTATTCTCATACTTGCCTCCGGTATTCTGAAAGATTTATATCAGGAAATTAATTATTAGAATGGAGTCGGAGCAAGTGACAAGAGAAACTATGTTAGAATAGGAGAATCAATGGTGTTTTATGTTATTTTATTGTTGTATTTTTTTGTTTTTTATTCATTATTTATTTCCCTTATTCTATGAGGACATTTAACTGCTGATTTAATGAAACGTAATAAATTATAAGAGATGTAGTGACTATGCGTGCTATTAATAACCTAATGTTATGTGGTTGGGTGTAAATTGTGAACAGTGTAATGTGTCTTAAACTCTAAAAAGTCACAAAAAGAAAACTTGGGTCCCATGTGCCCACAAAGGGAACCCTCAAAATAACAAAAAACAATTTCTAAGTGAAAAGTGAGGTAAGTGAGAATATTCTGTTAAGAATTATTTTCTTTTATTATTCAAAAAAAATTTTTATGTTTTTTTGTGTTTTATACTAGTGAAGTGTAGCGTGTTTCGACGTGTTGTGACAAATGTCTGTATTCTGTGGTTAGTGAATGATATAGTGATATGAAGTGATAAAAAGATTTTTATATTGTTCTCCAATTCTTATTTTGAGAAGAGAGAAGGTGAAAATCCTATACTTGTGTAGCATAAGTTAAAGTGATAATGAATTAATATACACAATGTTCCCTTATTGGTGGTTACTTCTAAGGAAATTAACAGTTGGGTGTTAGTGGTGGTTTAGTGCATAATGTGACAATACTCAGTTTGTTGTCATTGTAGTAAAAAGGTTTTTATTCTCATAGAGTGTCTTGTGTAAATTTTTATCGAATCCTTCTAGCATGATAACTCTCATTTTAGTTTCCTTCCAGATAGTTTGTTTATTTATATTGATGTATCTTGTAATCTCGACATAGTTGTGGTTTGTTTTGGAAAAATGATAACTTTTTATCATTTCTGTGTAGTTTGTTTTATGGATATTTAACCATTGTTGATTAGATTGCAGTTTTTCAGAAGATATTTGCCTAAGATAGTTTTTGGCAATAAAAAATTTTTTGTTCATCTCTCCATATCTATAAAAATGTGAAATAATTATTTTGTTCATTAAGGCCTGTTGGATATATTGAGTTGAGTAAGTATATCCATCTACTCTCTGCTCTTAATAGGGCAGTTTCAAGATCTCCTCCTCTTATCCCTAGGCTCACTTTTTCTATTCCCCAGCAAACCAAATCTTCTTGTCTTGAGTTGTGGTGTTCCAAAAAGTGTGTTGCTACACTGGTGATAGCTTTACCATCCAATTTATCTTTTCCTGCATTTTTGATGTTCCTTAGGTGTTCCATTAATCTGGTTCTTAGTTTTCTAGTCGACATGCCGACGTAGTATTTGTCACATGTGCATCGAAGTACATAGATTATGCCTTCACTTTGGCAGCTGATATATCTCCTAATTTTATGTATTGTGCCAAAACGGTCCGTGATGTTCGTGGTTTTCTTGATGTATTTACAAGTGCTGCAGTTTCCACATTTGTGACATCCTGGATTAAATGCAGTTTTTGTTTTCTTTGGTTGGAAATGACTGCTGGTTAGTAAATCTTTTAGATTTTTAGTTCGTCTGTAACTTATAGCAGGTCTATTTCCTAAGCATCTTTTCAGTGTGGGATCAGTCATTAGAATATCCCAGTGTTTTGATATGATTTGTACAACCTCAGAGGTTTGTGAATTATATGTGAGAACCAGCCTAGGTACCATCCGAGGTTTACCAACAGGTGAATTCCTCAGAACTAGAAGGAACTGCTCGGAAGATGCGACATTTCAAATACGAGCGAAACAAGTATCCTCCCGGCTAATAGAAAGAGGCTACAGTAAAAGGAAGATCAAACAAGCCAAATATAGAGCCCAGAGAACCAAAAGACAAGATCTATTACATAAAAAGACGAAAACCAATGACAATAAACCTAGGCTGGTTCTCACATATAATTCACAAACCTCTGAGGTTGTACAAATCATATCAAACCTCTGAGGTTGTACAAGTCATTTCCAACCAAAGAAAACAAAAACTGCATTTAATCCAGGATGTCACAAATGTGGAAACTGCAGCACTTGTAAATACATCAAGAAAACCACGAACATCACGGACCGTTTTGGCACAATACATAAAATTAGGAGATATATCAGCTGCCAAAGTGAAGGCATAATCTATGTACTTCGATGCACATGTGACAAATACTACGTCGGCATGTCGACTAGAAAACTAAGAACCAGATTAATGGAACACCTAAGGAACATCAAAAATGCAGGAAAAGATAAATTGGATGGTAAAGCTATCACCAGTGTAGCAACACACTTTTTGGAACACCACAACTCAAGACAAGAAGATTTGGTTTGCTGGGGAATAGAAAAAGTGAGCCTAGGGATAAGAGGAGGAGATCTTGAAACTGCCCTATTAAGAGCAGAGAGTAGATGGATATACTTACTCAACTCAATATATCCAACAGGCCTTAATGAACAAAATAATTATTTCACATTTTTATAGATATGGAGAGATGAACAAAAAATTTTTTATTGCCAAAAACTATCTTAGGCAAATATCTTCTGAAAAACTGCAATCTAATCAACAATGGTTAAATATCCATAAAACAAACTACACAGAAATGATAAAAAGTTATCATTTTTCCAAAACAAACCACAACTATGTCGAGATTACAAGATACATCAATATAAATAAACAAACTATCTGGAAGGAAACTAAAATGAGAGTTATCATGCTAGAAGGATTCGATAAAAATTTACACAAGACACTCTATGAGAATAAAAACCTTTTTACTACAATGACAACAAACTGAGTATTGTCACATTATGCACTAAACCACCACTAACACCCAACTGTTAATTTCCTTAGAAGTAACCACCAATAAGGGAACATTGTGTATATTAATTCATTATCACTTTAACTTATGCTACACAAGTATAGGATTTTCACCTTCTCTCTTCTCAAAATAAGAATTGGAGAACAATATAAAAATCTTTTTATCACTTCATATCACTATATCATTCACTAACCACAGAATACAGACATTTGTCACAACACGTCGAAACACGCTACACTTCACTAGTATAAAACACAAAAAAACATAAAAAATTTTTTTGAATAATAAAAGAAAATAATTCTTAACAGAATATTCTCACTTACCTCACTTTTCACTTAGAAATTGTTTTTTGTTATTTTGAGGGTTCCCTTTGTGGGCACATGGGACCCAAGTTTTCTTTTTGTGACTTTTTAGAGTTTAAGACACATTACACTGTTCACAATTTACACCCAACCACATAACATTAGGTTATTAATAGCACGCATAGTCACTACATCTCTTATAATTTATTACGTTTCATTAAATCAGCAGTTAAATGTCCTCATAGAATAAGGGAAATAAATAATGAATAAAAAACAAAAAAATACAACAATAAAATAACATAAAACACCATTGATTCTCCTATTCTAACATAGTTTCTCTTGTCACTTGCTCCGACTCCATTCTAATAATTAATTTCCTGATATAAATCTTTCAGAATACCGGAGGCAAGTATGAGAATACCACAAATACGAACAGTTGATTTTAAAGTTAAAATCATCATTTGACTAGCCACCCAAGATCTCTATATCTACATACCTACATACCTAGTTTTAGAAGAATCCTGTGGACTCACAAATAGGCAAACAATCAATATAGATACGATTATTTTAGGACATATTTCATGATGGCATATCACTAAACGAGTCAACTTTTGAAATAGTACCCTCATCAAAATACTATAAACATGGGAAAAGATATACGATCCAAAGACCTTATCTCAAACTTAGTACATATAGCTCAACAAAGAGAATATATACATATTATTACATTGCAATAATATAAGTAATTTAAATTATCCAAAATATAACTTAACAAATTTGCCATGGATGACACCATACTGGAATGTAATGTCAAATCTGTGTATACACATAATAATAAATAGACACCCAATAGACTTTATTTACATACATTCCACCTTAAGTGAAGAAGTCAAAATCCTCCTTAACAACATCCGGGACCCACAACATGAAAACACAGGAACCTAGATTGACATATAGATTTGCCCAACCAGAAAATTTCTAAGGCGGAACTTCCGGTTCATACCGGGTTTAAATTTCTCAGAGACGGGCGGCCCGCCGCCTTTGATAAAGCCCTATACGGGCGAAACGCGTTAGGTGTAGAGACAGAGCATTGTTAAGCTCTTTTTTTAAAAATTAGGATAAAGTAGTCGGTTACGTTAGACTATGGCTCACCGGCATCAATAGGGTGTCAGCGCGGTACACTATTTTAGGAAACTCCTGAGAGGGACACCCACTGACTAATATCGCTTATACCAGTAACCTATATTTATAACTCCTGTATGGCATAACCAGTAATAAGGTTACGATTAACCATTACAATAAGGCTATAACCGGTATGGGATATTTACATGGGTAACTAAGCCAACTTAGAGTATAAGCTAAACCAGTTACAGCGCAAATTACTGCTAATCCAGACTAACAATCAGGAGTTAGATTCACAACAGCAGAGTAATATAACAAACTGCATGCTGGCAGCTTGATATTTTTCTGTGTATAAGAAAATAGTATTCACAATAAAAATCTTACTATACTACAAAAGCGTGCCAAAGGGCAAACACTAAGAGGTTAGCCAGTTACATGTAGCGATCTCCCTGCAGGCACACTACTGTTGTTCAAAACATCAAAAAGAACCATATTACGGTTTACCTGTAGAACACAATTTTATATTTGAAATAATAACCGAGATTGCATTAAAGTGATACTACCCTTGCTCAGTGAAATCAAACTCAACAATCATAACTCACTATAATACTCATCATAGGTGCATAACTGGTGTACAAACTAATACCTGAATACTTAATACTGTGCAGTGGCATTACTGCACTAGAATACTCTGATTTAATCAGACCAATAATCAGTAATAGTACTTAACATTTTACTGGGACCTACATAAGAACAATACAGTAATAAAATCACTGCTGCACTAAAATAAAGTTACCTCTGTATGTTTAATACCACACTACTATTACTACATGGGAATACAGAATATCTAGGGCTTTTCCAATACATACTAAGCTATTAGGAAATACAATAAGAATACAGATTGAACAAGTTACACTTAAACTTGAAAGAATAACAGCTTGATTATATTATACCCTAGCTGATTCTCTACATAAAATCATCCCAGACCAGAGGATCAAACACAAATATATAAGTGGTATTGGGATAGTATAATGCATACAAACCAATCTATTTAACATTAACCCTACGATAAGTGAATACAACAGTGAGTGAATGGATAGATAACAGCAGTAACCACAATATCACTATCAAGTGATTTATATTGATACAACAGTGAATAACTGAAAGACAAAACTGGCAGCTGTCTTATCTCATATACCTTAGAGAATAGAATTAGCCCAGCACTTTAATATAAGTTCAGTTTCCCCCACTGGACAACCAATATAAAACCAACATCTCTTGTGTAGATTATCCTATATGTAACAGATCACTGTAAAGGAATAACAGCCTTAGAGTATGGATGACAGCAATATGTATACATAAACATATTATACCAGCATTAAACTGACCACTTATTGCATAAGACATCCAGGCTACGGCTTACAATTTAGAATCCTTAACTCAGTTGATCTGAAATAATCCCACACTGGGTATTGTTATAACAATCTACACCACATCAACATAGCTTTATTTAATTGAGCCGGTGTGCCACATTGATTTCTGTATAGATTATATTGTAATATTATTATCTGGGCTATCATACCCCAAAGGCCTATTTAGACACATTATTACATATAATAAAATCTATACAGGACTACTTTATCCTAGGCTTTTAACTGTTTATGTTTTTCCCCCTTGTCTTCCCCCCTTCTCCAATTATTTTAGTTAAATAAATAAAAGTTAAGTTTTACACTCTGGAAGTTAACGCCGCATAAGAGGTTAAGACAGTGAGTGCTAGAACCGCATTCTTTCGTGGAAGTGACTTTATCACCTCCACTCTTTGTGTGAATAAAAGTAGATTTGTTCTATAGCGCAGCCCATCTGGATCATATATTATACAGAGAAATTATGGCATAACACAACATATTCCTATATATAAATCTTGTCACTTGCTATTATAGGGAATCGTATCCTAGCGAGAGATTCAACACAGACACTATATAGCTCTAATCGCTACTGAGATATCAATACATTAAGGAGTCTTTGCCTAGACACAGATAGTAACTTAATCTGTTTTTAGTTTCTAGGTATACAACTGCCTTACATTAGCTTTCAGAAAACATTTCATAAAACATTAATCACACATAATGTCAACAGCAAAGATATGGAGTCAGAGAGATAATATGTAAAGGAGAAGGGGGACCAAGACTCTTATAATCGTTACAAGGCTGTTAAGTATACTTTTATACTTTTATATATTCTCTTGCTTGCTTATGTGCCGGCCTGTTATGGGATAGGAGGGGGGACAAGATTGAGGTTAACCTGCTGCTTGAGTCCCAGGCGGACGTGTGTTGCTACTCGTGGAATTTGCTATTAGAAAGCAGTGAAGGAAGCTATCTTCAAGGGAAAGAAGGAGTTAAGAGAGAGGGTCCCCACATATATCAGTGGGTGATAATATTCCTCAACTCTGTCACACTAACCTATTATGCAGTTATATAGTGGAACTTTTACCTGCACATTCTGAAATTAAGGAAACGGTGCTGTCAGCCCCCGTCTGGCAGGACAGGGGGTTTCCGGCTGTGAACTGTTACCTGTGCAATTCGAAAGTAAGGGAACCGCGATGTGCTCCCCTGCCTGGTAGGACTGTGGGCTCCTTTCTTCAAGTCTCATATCAATTTATTAATCACTCTGGATATATTATGAGTTGCCGGCTCAGGACTTAGCTAAAAGTATTAAAGAGAAGCTTTCCTTTGCCTACAGCAGGGCTAACTGCAGGACTTTAGCTACAATCTACATCTGTTGGGACTTGTGCTTAACGATTATAACAGACCGCATGTCTTATTGTTATACTTTGTCAGGGTAATTATATATCATGCAGGCCATATAGACCGCCCCCCCCCAGTAGGGGGAGTAAAAGGGATTAAACTGCTAAGAATAGTACTACTTAACACAACCTTACCATGGGTCTCAGACCGCATGTCTTCTTGTTATACTTTGTCACGGTAATTATATATCATGCAGGCCATATAGACCTCCCCCAATAGGGGGAGTTACAGGGATTAAAGTGCTAAGAATACTACTACTTAACACAACCTAGTTAACACGGGTCCCAGACCACATGTTTTGTTGTTATACTTTGTCAAGGTATTCATGCAGGCCATATAGACCTCCCACGATAGGGGGAGTTACAGGGATTAAAGTGCTAAGAATAGTACTACTTAACACAACCTAGTTACCATGGGTCCCAGACCGCATGTCTTGTTGTTATACTTTTTCAGGGTAATCATGCAGGCCATATAGACCTCCCCAGATAGGTGGAGTAACAGGTATTAAATTGCTAAGAACAGTACTACTTAACACAACCTAGTTACAATGGGTCCCAGACCACATGTCTTGTTGTTATACGTTGTCAGGGTAATCATGCAGGCCATACAGACCTCCCCCGATAGGGGGAGTAACAGGTATTAAACTGCTAAGAACAGTACTACTTAACACAACCTAGTTACCATGGTTCCCAGACCGCATGTCTTGTTGTTATACTTTGTCAGGGTAATCATGCAGGTCATATAGACCTCCCCCGATATGGGGAGTAACAGGTATTAAACTGCTAAGAACAGTACTACTTAACAAAACCTAGTTACCATGGGTCCCAGACTGCATGTCTTGTTGTTATACTTTGTCAGGGTAATCATGCAGGCCATATAGACCTCCCCAGATAGGGGGAGTAACAGGTATTAAACTGCTAAGAACAGTACTACTTAACACAACCTAAGTACCATGGGTCCCAGACCGCATGTCTTGCTGTTATACTTTGTCAGGGTAATCATGCAGGCCATATAGACCTCCCCCGATAGGGGGAGTAACAGGTATTAAACTGCTAAGAACAGTACTACTTAACACAACCTAGTTACCATGGGTCCCAGACCGCATGTCTTGTTGTTATACTTTGTCAGGCTAATCGTGCAGGCCATATAGACCTCCCCCTATAGGGGGAGTAACAGGTATTAAACTGCTAAGAACAGTACTACTTAACACAACCTAGTTACCATGGGTCCCAGACCGCATGTCTTGTTGTTATACTTTGTCAGGGTAATAATGCAGGCCATATAGACCTCCCCAGATAGGGGGAGTAACAGGTATTAAACTGCTAAGAACAGTACTACTTAACACAACCTAGTTACCATGGGTCCCAGACCACATGTCTTGTTTTTATACTTTGTCAGGGTAATCATGCAGGCCATATAGACCTCCCCCGATAGGGGGAGTAACAGGGATTAAAGTGCTAAGAACAGTACTACTTAACACAATCTAGTTACCATGGGTCCCAGACCGCATGTCTTGTTGATATACTTTGTCAGGGTAATCATGCAGGCCATATAGACCTCCCTCGATAGGGGGAGTAACAGGGATTAAACTGCTAAAAACAGTACTACTTAACACAACCTAGTTACCATGGGTCCCAGACCGCATGTTTTATTATTATACTTTGCCAGGTTAATTATATATCTATTAAATCTATCTATTTATCTTCTATCGATTCTATCTAACTATCAATTTATGTATATCTAGCTATCAAATCTATCTATCTCGTGGCCAGACTGTTTTTTGACAGCCACTTGTGTTTCGGCCAAATTTGAAGTAGGAGGACAGACCAAGCATTTTCTTCCATCTCCCTGTTCCAAAAATGCAGGCCATACAGACCTCCCCCGATAGGGGGAGTAACAGGTAGTAAACTGCTAAGAATAGTACTACTTAACACACCACGGGTCCCAGACCGCATGTCTTATTGTTATACTCTGTCAGGGAAATTATATATCGATCAAATCTATCTATTTCTCTATCGAATCTATCTAACTATCAATCGTATCTATCACATATATATTGCATCCATTGATCTATGTAATTCGTATCTATCAAATGTATATTGCATCTTTTGATCTATGTAATTCGTATCTATCAAATGTATATTGCATCGATTGATCTATGTAATTCGTATCTATCAAATGTATATTGCATCTATTGATCTATGTAATTTGTATCTATCAAATGTATATTGATCTCAAATCTAACTATCTCTTGGTTGTGCAAATGGACTGTTTGCGGTTGTTTGCTATGCGTTACACGGGGAGTTTGGTCTGTCACTGTGAAGCGGGCGTAACCCTTACACTACCTGATCGACACAACATCATACCTGATGTTTTAAAGCACGTTATTTCAAACAATTTAGGAATGTTATGTGATTTAGGCCCTTTATGGGTTAAAACCAGACTCTGCATCAACTATGTAATTTTACGTGGGAGTTTTGCCATGGATCCCCCTCCTGCATGCCACAGTCCAGGTGTTAGTCCCCTTGAAACAACGTTTCCATCACTATTGTGGCCAGAAAGAGTCCTTGTGGGTTTTAAACTTCATCTGCCTATTGAAGTCAATGGCGGTTCGCGCGGTTTGCCGGTTCGCGAACAGTAGCGGAAGTTCGAGTCCGCCGCTCGCGAACCGAAATTTTTAAGTTCGTAGCATCACTAGTAATGTGTTGCCAGCTGTGAGTTTTCTGTGGGTTGATGTCAAGATAGTTTGATTTACATTAAAGATGTTTAAGTCTAGGAAGCTTATTTCTGTTTGGCTGCTTGTGTATGTAAATTTTAAATTAAAACTGTTTTGATTCAAGGATTCCATGAATTCAATTAATTCTGCTTCTGATCCCTCCCATAATAGTAGGGCATCATCTATGAAGCGTATCCATAATCCTATATTGTCCTTATATTTGCCATCCCAGATTACTTCTTTTTCCCAAAAACCTAGATACAGACATGCGTAAGTTGGTGCACAACAAGTGCCCATGGCTGTACCTAGTGTTTGTACATACATTTTTTGATTAAATGTAAAATAATTGTGTCGTAGCAAAAAATCCAGGAGCTTTAGTACAAATTGTGTGTGTTCTGTGTATTCCTTCCCCCTTTGTTCCAAGAAATATCTACAAGTTTCAACTTTTTTGGTGTGAGGGATTGAAGAGTATAACCCTTCTACATCAATTGTTACTAGAAATGTTTGTTTTTGAACTGTTAGGCCATCAAGTTTTTTGAGAACATCTAGTGAGTCTTTTACAAAGGATGAAAGATTGTCAAGAAATGGTCTTAAATTGTAATCAACAGATTCAGAGATTTTCTCGGTCAGGGACCCCATCCCCGAGATTATTGGTCTACCCGGGGGCGGTAGTTTTCCCTTGTGTAATTTAGGTATTGTGTAAAAAGTAGGCATGATTGGAAACTTAACCTTAAGATAGTCAAACTCTTGTTTATTTATAATACCTTCTTTTAATGCTTCTGATAAGATTTGATCTAATTCAGAAGAATATTGTTCAGTAGGATCATTTTTAATATTTTTATAATGAGTTTTATCTTGAACTTGAAGAATACATTCTTTTAAATAATCTTTCGTATATAAGACAACCACGTTTCCGCCTTTATCTGACGGTTTGATGGTAATGTCAGGGTTCTTTTGTAATTCTTTTAAAGCTAACTGCTGTTTGGATGTTAAATTGTTCTTTGTGTGTGTGTTTTCTTTCATTTCAATGATATTGTTTTCAACAAGTTTGACAAAGTTTTGTCAAACTTGTACAAATGGTACACATGCTGCTGTATTTTATCTTCGAACGGCGGATGACTTGCGTGACTTACCCGCCAACAACTAGGGTTCAAGCCGCAATGTTTTAGGGCACTTTCTAACTGTCAAACAAACATCAATTTTTCTGGCCACTGCTACAGCAGCGGCTGCAAAAATACCTAATTTTTCAGGCATTTTTACATGCCTAATTTTTCTGGCCTCTGGTGCTGCACTGTGGCTACAAAACCCAAACCAATAAAAAGGCACATAACAGTGATTAAACTGTTAAGAATAGTAATACTTAACACACCACTCATATCTGGTGGCACAGATAGGGGGAGTAAAAGGGATTAAAGTGCTAAGAATAGTACTACTTAACACAACCTTACCATGGGTGTCAGACCGCATGTCTTATTGTTATATTTTGTAAGGGTCATTATTTATCATGCAGGCCATATAGACCTCCCCCGATAGGGGGAGTAAAAGGGATTAAAGTGCTAAGAATAGTACTACTTAACACAACCTGACCATGGGTCCCAGCCCTGCATGTCTTATTGTTATATTTTGTAAGGGTCATTATATATCATGCAGGCCATATAGACCTCCCCTGATAGGGGGAGTAAAAGGGATTAAAGTGCTAAGAATAGTACTACTTAACACAACCTTACCATGGGTCCCAAACCGCATGTCTTATTGTTATATTTTGTAAGGGTCATTATATATCATGCAGGCCATATAGACCTCCCCCGATAGGGGGAGTAAAAGGGATTAAAGTGCTAAGAACAGTACTACTTAACACAACCTTACCATGGGTCCCAGTCCGCATGTCTTATTGTTATATTTTGTAAGGGTAATTATATATCATGCAGGCCATATAGACCGCCTCCCCGGATAGGGGGAGTAAAAGGGATTAAACTGCTAAGAATAGTACTACTTAACACAACCTGACCATGGGTCCCAGACCGCATGTCTTATTGTTATACTTTGTCAGGGTAATTATATATCATGCAGGCCATATAGACCGCCTCCCCCGGTAGGGGGAGTAAAAGGGATTAAACTGCTAAGAATAGTACTACTTAACACAACCTTACCATGGGTCTCAGACCGCATGTCTTCTTGTTATACTTTGTCACGGTAATTATATATCATGCAGGCCATATAGAGCTCCCCCAATAGGGGGAGTTACAGGGATTAAAGTGCTAAGAATACTACTACTTAACACAACCTAGTTAACACGGGTCCCAGACCACATGTTTTGTTGTTATACTTTGTCAAGGTAATCATGCAGGCCATATAGACCTCCCACTATAGGGGGAGTTACAGGGATTAAAGTGCTAAGAATAGTACTACTTAACACAACCTAGTTACAATGGGTCCCAGACCGCATGTCTTGTTGTTATACTTTTTCAGGGTAATCATGCAGGCCATATAGACCTCCCCAGATAGGTGGAGTAACAGGTATTAAAGTGCTAAGAACAGTACTACTTAACACAACCTAGTTACAATGGGTCCCAGACCACATGTCTTGTTGTTATACGTTGTCAGGGTAATCATGCAGGCCATACAGACCTCCCCCGATAGGGGGAGTAACAGGTATTAAATTGCTAAGAACAGTACTACTTAACACAACCTAGTTACCATGGTTCCCAGACCGCATGTCTTGTTGTTATACTTTGTCAGGGTAATCATGCAGGCCATATAGACCTCCCCCGATATGGGGAGTAACAGGTATTAAACTGCTAAGAACAGTACTACTTAACACAACCTAGTTACCATGGGTCCCAGACTGCATGTCTTGTTCTTATACTTTGTCAGGGTAATCATGCAGGCCATATAGACCTCCCCAGATAGGGGGAGTAACAGGTATTAAACTGCTAAGAACAGTACTACTTAACACAACCTAGGTTCCATGGGTCCCAGACCGCATCTCTTGTTGTTATACTTTGTCAGGGTAATCATGCAGGCCATATAGACCTCCCCCGATAGGGGGAGTAACAGGTATTAAACTGCTAAGAACAGTACTACTTAACACAACCTAGTTACCATGGTTCCCAGACCGCATGTCTTGTTGTTATACTTTGTCAGGGTAATCATGCAGGCCATTTAGACCTCCCCCGATATGGGGAGTAACAGGTATTAAACTGCTAAGAACAGTACTACTTAACACAACCTAGTTACCATGGGTCCCAGACTGCATGTCTTGTTGTTATACTTTGTCAAGGTAATCATGCAGGCCATATAGACCTCCCCCGATAGGGGGAGTAACAGGTATTAAACTGCTAAGAACAGTACTACTTAACACAACCTAGTTACCATGGGTCCCAGTCCGCATGTCTTGTTGTTATACTTTGTCAGGGTAATCATGCAGGCCATATAGACCTCCCCCTATCGGGGGAGTAACAGGTATTAAACTGCTAAGAACAGTACTACTTAACACAACCTAGTTACCATGGGTCCCAGACCGCATGTCTTGTTGTTATACTTTGTCAGGGTAATCATGCAGGCCATATAGACCTCCCCAGATAGGGGGAGTAACAGGTATTAAACTGCTAAGAACAGTACTACTTAACACAACCTAGTTACCATGGGTCCCAGACCACATGTCTTGTTTTTATACTTTGTCAGGGTAATCATGCAGGCCATATAGACCTCCCCCAATAGGGGGAGTAACAGGGATTAAAGTGCTAAGAACAGTACTACTTAACACAATCTAGTTACCATGGGTCCCAGACCGCATGTCTTGTTGATATACTTTGTCAGGGTAATCATGCAGGCCATATAGACCTCCCCCGATAGGGGGAGTAACAGGGATTAAAGTGCTTAGAATAGTACTACTAAACACAACCTAGTTACCATGGGTCCCAGACCGCATGTTTTGTTGTTATACTTTGTCAGGGTAATCATGCAGGCCATATAGACCTCCCTCCGATTCTATCTAACTATCAATCTATGTATATCTAGCTATCAAATCTATCTATCTCGTGGCCAGACTGTTTTTTGACAGCCACTTGTGTTTCGGCCAAATTTGAAGTAGGAGGACAGACCAAGCATTTTCTTCCATCTCCCTGTTCAAAAAATGCAGGTAGTAAACTGCTAAGAATAGTACTACTTAACACACCACGGGTCCCAGACCGCATGTCTTATTGTTATACTCTGTCAGGGAAATTATATATCTATCAAATCTATCTATTTCTCTATCGAATCTTTCTAACTATCAATCGTATCTATCAAATATATATTGCATCCATTAATCTATGTAATTCGTATCTATCAAATGTATATTGCATCTTTTGATCTATGTAATTCGTATCTATCAAATGTATATTGCATCGATTGATCTATGTAATTCGTATCTATCAAATGTATATTGCATCTATTGATCTATGTAATTTGTATCTATCAAATGTGTATTGATATCAAATCTAACTATCTCTTGGTTGTGCAAATGGACTGTTTGCGGTTGTTTGCTATGCGTTAGACAGGGAGTTTGGTCTGTCACTGTGAAGCGGGCGTAACCCTTACACTACCTGATCGATACAACATCATACCTGATGTTTTAAAGCACGTTATTTCAAACAATTTAGGAATGTTAGGTGATTTAGGCCCTTTATGGGTTAAAACCAGACTCTGCATCAACTATGTAATTTTACGTGGGAGTTTTGCCATGGATCCCCCTCCTGCATGCCACAGTCAAGGTGTTAGTCCCCTTGAAACAACGTTTCCATCACTATTGTGGCCAGAAAGAGTCCTTGTGGGTTTTAAACTTCGTCTGCCTATTGAAGTCAATGGCGGTTCGCGCAGTTCGCCGGTTCGTGAACAGTAGCGGAAGTTCGAGTCCGCCGTTCGCGAACCGAAATTTTTAAGTTCGCAGCATCACTAGTAATGTGTTGCCAGCTGTGAGTTTTCTGTGGGTTGATGTCATGATAGTTTGATTTACATTAAAGATGTTTAAGTCTAGGAAGCTTATTTCTGTTTGGCTGCTTGTTTATGTAAATTTTAAATTTTAACTGTTTTGATTCAAGGATTCCATGAATTCAATTAATTCTGCTTCTGATCCCTCCCATAATAGTAGGGCATCATCTATGAAGTGTATCCATAATCCGATATTGTCCTTATATTTGCCATCCCAGATTACTTCTTTTTCCCAAAAACCTAGATACAGACATGCGTAAGTTGGTGCACAACAAGTGCCCATGGCTGTACCTAGTGTTTGTACATAAATTTTTTGATTAAATGTAAAATAATTGTGTCGTAGCAAAAAATCCAGGAGCTTTAGTACAAATTGTGTATGTTCTGTGTATTCCTTCCCCCTTTGTTCCAAGAAATATCTACAAGTTTCAACTCCTTTGGTGTGAGGGATTGAAGAGTATAACCCTTCTACATCAATTGTTACTAGAAATGTTTGTTTTTGAACTGTTAGGCCATCAAGTTTTTTAAGAACATCTAGTGAGTCTTTTACAAAGGATGGAAGATTGTCAAGAAATGGTCTTAAATTGTAATCAACATATTCAGAGATTTTCTCGGTCAGGGACCCCATCCCCGAGATTATTGGTCTACCCGGGGGCGGTAGTTTTCCCTTGTGTAATTTAGGTATTGTGTAAAAAGTAGGCATGATTGGAAACTTAACCTTAAGATAGTCAAACTCTTGTTTATTTATAATACCTTCTTTTAATGCTTCTGATAAGATTTGATCTAATTCAGAAGAATATTGTTCAGTAGGATCATTTTTAATATTTTTATAATGAGTTTTATCTTGAACTTGAAGAATACATTCTTTTAAATAATCTTTTGTATATAAGACAACCACGTTTCCGCCTTTATCTGACGGTTTGATGGTAATGTCAGGGTTCTTTTGTAATTCTTTTAAAGCTAACTGCTGTTTGGATGTTAAATTGTTCATTGTGTGTGTGTTTTCTTTCATTTCAATTATATCCTTTTCAACAAGTTTGACAAAGTTTTGTACACTTGGGACCATTGATAAGGAGGGCATGTAGGTGGATTTATGTTTCAATGTAGTAAATCCTATATGAGATACTGATGATTGCTGATCTGGGTCACTCTCTGAAGCCAATTTCTCTTAGCCAATTAATATTTGGCGATCACGAATATCCAAAGTTGTATCTGGCATTTTATTTTCAAAGGTTTTCTTTAAAGTTAATTTTCTTGCAAACAAGTTTAAATCCTTCACAACTGTGAATTTATCACATTTATTTGTTGGGGCAAAAGATAGTCCCTTACCCAATACTTCAATTTGGTAATCAGTTAAATTAGCCTCAGAGAGATTCACCACTTTTTTTTATTTTATTAGGTTTTCTGCTTCTCTTTCAATTGATTCCTCAATGGGTAATGGAAACATAAATCCGCCTACATGCCCTCCTTATCAATGGTCCCAAATGTACAAAACTTGTTGAAAAGGATATCATTGAAATGGAAGAAAACACACACACAAAGAACAATTTAACATCCAAACAGCAGTTAGCTTTAAAAGAATTACAAAAGAACCCTGACATTACCATCAAACCGTCAGATAAAGGCGGAAACGTGGTTGTCTTAAATACGAAAGATTATTTAAAAGAATGTATTCTTCAAGTTCAAGATAAAACTCATTATAAAAATATTAAAAATGATCCTACTGAACAATATTCTTCTGAATTAGATCAAATCTTATCAGAAGCATTAAAAGAAGGTATTATAAATAAACAAGAGTTTGACTATCTTAAGGTTAAGTTTCCAATCATGCCTACTTTTTACACAATACCTAAATTACACAAGGGAAAACTACTGCCCCCGGGTAGACCAATAATCTCGGGGATGGGGTCCCTGACCGAGAAAATCTCTGAATATGTTGATTACAATTTAAGACCATTTCTTGACAATCTTCCATCCTTTGTAAAAGACTCACTAGATGTTCTTAAAAAACTTGATGGCCTAACAGTTCAAAAACAAACATTTCTAGTAACAATTGATGTAGAAGGGTTATACTCTTCAATCCCTCACACCAAAGGAGTTGAAACTTGTAGATATTTCTTGGAACCAAGGGGGAAGGAATACACAGAACACATACAATTTGTACTAAAGCTCCTGGATTTTTTGCTACGACACAATTATTTTACATTTAATCAAAAAATTTATGTACAAACACTAGGTACAGCCATGGGCACTTGTTGTGCACCAACTTACGCATGTCTGTATCTAGGTTTTTGGGAAAAAGAAGTAATCTGGTATGGCAAATATAAGGACAATATAGGATTATGGATACGACAGGAGCGAGCTGCACTTAGTCAGCTGGCCCGATGCGCTGACTAAAAATAACAGACCCGCTCAGCAGAGAGCAGAGAGCTGGTCTGTTAAAGCGCCGTATTTTAACAAATTAAAAAGGTAAAAAATGCTTTTATGGCTATAGCACCTAAATAATGTTAAATAATTCTGCACTATGTGCAGAATTATATAACATTATTTTTAAGGTTTACTGTCCCTTTAATTTTTATGATTTTTTACAGCTGGTAGATATAATCATAGTGCACTATGAGAGGTATTTAAATAGTATCCTGCAGGTCATCAAGTTAATTTTCTCTTGTTGTTTCTAATAAACGCTCCTTTTAATGCTCCTTTTTGGTCCAGTTTAGATTGATTTTTAAAAGCTATAACTGCTTATGCCACTATAGAGTGAACACTTCTGATAATGCATATCCCTTTATATTGACAGGGATTGGTTAGTGCTGGACAGGATAAGCTCAAATTTTCTAACATTTTTATAATTTAATTACAACTTTCCCCTTGCACCAGAGGTCTGAGAAGTACTAATAAATCAGACTACTGTAACCCTCCCCTCTTTATAGTCAATACTGATAGTGCTGACAACACCCTCTCTTTTTTCAATATATATATATACACACATATTTAAATATAAAAAGAATATTTTCTTCTATGTATAGAACATTGGAATGTAAAATATTCTGAACTATCTTTGGGCTTAGTGTGAGGTAACAGACAGGCACACCCAAATACTGCTTCTTCAATATCAATGTTTTGGGGCACCCACCCCTTCTTCAGGCTCAATAAGGTTTAGAGCTGTAGGTGTTAAGTGGGAGAAAAGTTCTCATTGAAGTCTAAGGGGAGAAGAAGTTAACGCAGTCCTAAAGTTTGCGAGCATTGGGTTTTGCTGATGTGCAAACAGTTTACTTTTAACTTGTAATACGAGCACTAATGCACCCGCGTTCAGCTCTAGCGTGCCACTTGTAATCTGGCCCTTTGTTAGGGTGTGAGAGAGGTAAGAGAAACACCTTTCAAAATATAAAACAAAGAGGGACATAAATATATGGATTTGTCTGCCTAACCCATCTTAAAAATCAACAGTTATGACTGGAATAAAATTAGTATTATACCTTGTATATATTGTTATTGATTTTCAGCAATGTTGTGTGTAAAGTTGGTATTAATAACAGTCAGCCAGATTACGGGTTTGGTGTTATGAGTGAAAAAGCATTGTTATGGCCCATAACGCTGCTTTTTCCCTACCACTGCTATTACAAGTCTTGTCAGAATAGCTGTACCGCACACTTTTTTGGCCGTCACGCAACGTCAGTACCGCACTTTTAAAAATGTCCTTTTTCAATGGGACTTCCATAGCGCCAGTATTACGAGTTTGCCTGGGAGGCTAAAAAGTGAGCGGTACAGCCTATACTGACAAGATCCGTACCGCCATCTAAAGTCAGTAGTTATGAGTTTTACGTTACAAAGCTGTAGCATAAAACTCATAACTAAACTGTCACAAAGTACACTAACACCAATAAACTACCTATTAACCCCTAAACCGAGGTCCTCCAGCATCACAAACACTAAAATAAAATTATTAACCCCTAATCTGCCGCCACTTAAAAAATGTATTGGCCCCTATTCCGCCGCTCCCCGACATCGTCACCATTATAATAAAATTATTAACCCCAAAACTGTCACCCTCCCGCATCAAAAACACTATTTAAATATAATGAACCCCTAATCTGCTGTCCGCCCACTCCGCCGATGTAATAAACCTATTAACCCCTAAACCTAACCCTAACCCTAACGCAACCCTAACCCTAACACCCCCTAACTTAAATATAATTAAAATAAATCTAAATAAAACCTACTATTATTACCTAAATAATTCCTATTTAAAACTAAATACAAACTTACCTGTAAAATAAACCGTAAGCTAGCTACAATATAACTAATAGTTACATTGTATCTATCTTAGGTTTTTTTTTTTTATTTCACAGCTAAGTTTGTATTTATTTTAACTAGGTAGACTAGTTAGTAAATAGTTATTAACTATTTTATAACTACCTAATTCAAATAAATACAAATGTACCTGTAAAATAAAACCTAACCTGCGTTACATTAACACCTAACATTACAATAAATTAAATAAATTAAATAAACAAAATACAATTATCTAAATTACAAAAAAAATGTAAACACTAAATTACACAAAATAAAAATAGAAATTATCAAAAATAAAAATGAATTACTCCTAATCTAATAGTCTTAAAAACAAAAAAGCCCTCCCAAAAAAAAACAAAAAAACCCAGCCTGCACTAAACTGCCAATGGCCCTTAAAAGGGCCTTTTGCAGGGCATTGCCCCAAAGAAATCAGCTCTTTTACCTGTAAAAAAAAATACAAACAATCCCCCAACAGTAAAACCCTATCTAAATAAACCAAAGCTCCCCATTGCCCTGAAAAGGACATTTGGATGGGCATTGTCTTTAAAAGGACTCTTTTACATTTCCCAAAACCCTAAACTAAAAATAAAACCCACCCAATAAACCCTTAAAAAAAACTAACACTAACCCCCGACGATCCACTTACAGTTTTTTAAGATCGGACATCCATCCTCATCAATGCGGCAGAAGTCTTCATCCAAGCGGGCAGAAGTCCTCCTCGAAGCCGGTAGAAGTCTTCATCCAAGCGGGCAGAAGTCTTCATCCAGAAGGCATCTTCCATCTTCATCCATGCGGAGTGGGTCCATCTTCAAGACATCCGGCGTGGAGCATCCTCTTCTTATGATGGTTGCTGAAGAATGAAGTTTCCCTTTAAATTACATCATCCAAGATGGCGTCCCTTACATTCCGATTGGCTGATAGAATTCTATCAGCCAATAGGATTTAAGGGGGGGGGATCCTATTGGCTGTTGCAATCAGCCAATAAGATTGAGCTTTCACCCTATTGGCTGATCCAATCAGCCAATAGGATTGAGGTCGCATTCATAGGATGAAAGCCCAATCCTTTTAAGGTCAATGCCCATCCATATGCCCTTTCAGGGCAATGGGGAGCTTAGGTTTATTTAGATAGGGTTTTATTTGGGGGGGTTGGTTTTGTGGGTGGTGGGTTTTACTGATGGGGGATATTTGTATTTTTTTTTACAGGTAAAATATCGGATTTCTTTGGGAAAATGGCCCGCAAAAGGCCTTTTTAAGGGCCATTGGCAGTTTAGTGTAGTCTATGGCTTTTTTTATTTTTGGGGGGCTTTCTATTTTGATAGGGCTATTAGATTAGGAGTAATTCATTTTTATTTTTGATCATTTCTTTTTTTATTTTGTGTAATTAGTGTTTATTTTTAGATAATTGTATTTTGTTAATTTAATTTATTCAATTTTATTGTAATGTTAGGTGTTAGTGTAACTCAGGTTAGGTTTTATTTTACAGATAAATTTGTATTTATTTTAACTAGGTAGTTAGCAGATAGTTAATAACTATTTACTAACTAGTCTACCTAGTTAAAATAAATACAAACTTACCTGTGAAATAAAAATAGCACCTAAGATAAACTACTATGTAACTATTATATATATTGTATATTGTATATTGTAGCTAGCTTAGGGTTTATTTTACAGGTAAGTATTTATTTTTAAATAGGAATTATTTACGCTAGATTACTGAGTTGTGCGTTAGGGTTAAAAAGCATAGTTGAGAGGTCCCAACGCTGCTTTTTAACGCCGCTGCTATTACAAGTCTTGCAGGTAAAGGTGTACCACTCACTTTTTTGGCCAGACTCGGAAATACCGCAAATCCACTTACGTCAATTGCGTATCCTATTTTTTCACTGGGACTTGCATAGCGCCGGTATTACGAGTCTTCCTAAAAGTGAGCGGTAGACCCTCTCCTGTCAAGCCTGGTACCGCATTTAAAAGTCAGTAGTTAAGAGTTTTATGGTCTAACGCCGTAGTATAAAACTCTTAACTAAAATACACTAACACCCATAAACTACCTATTAACCCCTAAACCGAGGCCCTCCCACATCGCAAACACTATAATAAATGTTTTAACCCCTAATCTGCCGAACCAGACATTGCCGCCACTATAATAAATATATTAACCCCAAAACCACCGCACTCTCGCCTCGCAAACACTAGTTCAATTTTATTAACCCCTAATCTGCCATCCCTAACATCACCGACACCTACCTGCATTTATTAACCCCTAATCTGCCTCCCCCAACGTCGCCGCCACTATATTAAAGTTATTAACCCATAAATCTAAGTCTAACCCTAACCCTATCACCCCCCTATCTTAAATATAATTTAAATAAATCTAAATAAAATAACTACAATTAACTAAACTATTCCTATTTAAAACTAAATACTTACCTGTAAATTAAACCCTAAGATAGCTACAATATAACTAATAGTTACATTGCAGCTAGCTTAGGGTTTATTTTTATTTTACAGGCAAGTTTGTATTTATTTTAACTAGGTAGAATAGTTATTAAATAGTTATTAACTATTTAATAGCTACCTAGTTAAAATAAAGACAAATTTACCTGTAAAATAAAACCTAACCTAAGTTACACTAACACCTAACACTACACTATAATTAAATTAATTACCTAAATTAAATACAATTAATTACAATTAAATAAAATTATCTAAAGTACAGAACCCCCCCCCAATAAATTACAGAAAATAATAAAATAATTACAAGATTTACACCTAATCTAATCCCCCTAATAAAATAAAAAAGCCCCCCATAATAATAAAAAGCCCTACCCTAAACTAAATTACAAATAGCCCTTAAAAGGGCCTTTTACGGGGCATTGCCCCAAAGTAATCAGCTCTTTTACCTGTAAAAAAAAGTTCAAATACCCCCCAACATTAAAACCCACCACCCACACACCCAACCCTTCTCTAAAAACCACCCAATACCCCCTTAAAAAAACCTAACACTAACCCCTTGAAAATCACCTTACCGAGAGATGTCTTCACCCAACCGGGCCAAAGTCCTCAACGAAGCCGCGAGAAGTCTTCATCCAACCGGGCAGAAGTGGTCCTCCAGACGGGCAGAAGTCTTCATCCAGACGGCATCTTCTATCTTCAACCATCCGGCGCGGAGCGGGTCCATCTTCAAGAAATCCGACGCGGAGCATCATCTTCATCCGATGGCCGACAACTGAATGAAGGTTCCTTTAAATGACATCATCCACGATGGCATCCCATCAATTCCGATTGGTTGATAGAATTCTATCAGCCAATCGGAATTAAGGTAGAAAAAATCCTATTGGCTGATGCAGTCAGCCAATAGGATTGAACTTCAATCCTATTGGCTGATTGGAACAGCCAATAGGATTGAGCTTGCATTCTATTGGCTGTTACAATCAGATTGGATCAGCCAATAGGATTTTTTCTACCTTAATTCCGATTGGCTGATAGAATTCTATCATCCAATCGGAATTGAAGGGACGCCATCTTGGATGACGTCATTTAAAGGAACCTTCATTCAGTCGTTGGCCGTCGGATGAAGAGGATGCTCTGCGTCGGATGTCTTGAAGATGGACCCGCTCCGCGCCAGATGGATGAAGATAGAAGATGCCGTCTGGATGAAGACTTCTGCCCGTCTGGAGGACCACTTCTGCCCGGTTGGATGAAGACTTCTTCCGGCTTCGTTGAGGACTTCGGCCCGGTTGGGTAAAGACGTCTCCCGGTAAGGTGATCTTCAAGGGGTTAGTGTTAGTTTTTTTAAGGGAGTATTGGGTGGGTTTTAGAGTAGGGTTGGTTGTGTGGGTGGTGGGTTTTAATGTTGGGGGGGAAATGTAATTTTTTTACAGGTAAAAGAGCTGATTACTTTGAGGCAATGCCCCGCAAAAGGCCCTTTTAAGGGCTATTTGTAATTTAGTTTAGGGTAGGGTTTTTTTTATTTTGGGGGACTTTTTTATTTTATTAGGGGGATTAAATTAGGTGTAATTAGTTTAAAAATCTTGTAATTATTTTATTATTTTCTGTAATTTAGTGGATTTTTTTTCGTACTTTAGATAATTTTATTTAATTGTAATTAATTGTATTTAATTTAGGTAATTAATTTAATTATAGTGTAATGTTAGGTGTAATTGTAACTTAGGTTAGGTTTTATTTTACAAGTAAATTTGTCTTTATTTTAACTAGGTAGCTATTAAATAGTTAATAACTATTTAATAACTATTCTACCTAGTTAAAATAAATACAAACTTGCCTGTAAAATAAAAATAAACCCTAGGCTAGCTGCAATGTAACTATTAGTTATATTGTAGCTAGCTTAGGGTTTATTTTATAGGTAAGTATTTAGTTTTAAATAGGAATAATTTAGTTAATGATAGGAATTTTATTTAGATTTTTTAAAATTATATTTAAGTTAGGGGTGTTAAGGTTAGGGTTAGACTAAGGTTTAGGGGTTAATAACTTTATTATGGTGGAGGCGACGTTGGGGGCGGCAGATTAGGGGTTAATAACTATAATGTAGGTGGTGACGGTGTCCGGAACGGCAGATTAGGGGTTAATAATATAATGCAGGTGTCGGCAATGTCAGGGGCGGCAGATTAGGGGTTAATAAGTGTAAGATTAGGGGTGTTTAGACTCTGGGTTCATGTTAGGGTGTTAGGTGTAGACATAAATGTATTTTCCCCATAGGAATCAATGGGGCTGCGTTAGAAACTGAACGCTGCTTTTTTGCAGGTGTTAGGTTTTTTTCAGCTGGCTCTCCCCGTTGATTCCTATGGGGAAATCGTGCACGAGCACGTTTAGCCAGTTCACCGCTAACGTAAGCAGCGCTGGTATTACAGTGAGATGTGGAGCTAAATTTTGCTCTCCACTTACTTTTTTGCGGCTAACGCCGGGTTTGTAAATACCCGTAGTACCAGCGTTGTCTGTAGGTGAGTGGTTAGAAGAAACTGCTTGTTAGCACTGCACCCCTGTTACTGCAAAACTTGTAATCTAGGCGATAGTTATTAATAGTAAGTTTTATTTAGAATTATTTTAATTATGTTAAAGTTAGGGGGTGTTAGGGTTACATTAGGGTTAGGGTTAGACTAAGGGTTACATTAGGGGTTAATATATTTATTTAGTGTTAGTGATGTAGGCGGCCAGAGGTTTAGGGGTTAATAACTTTAGTATAGTCGTGGTGCAACATTGGGGCAGCAGATTAGGGGTTAATAAGTGTAATGTAGGTGTCGGCGATGTTAGGGGCGGCAGATTAGGGGTTAATAAGTGTAGGTAGGTGGCGCCGACATTGGGGGCGGCAGATTAAGGGTTAATAAGTGTAATGAAAGTGTCGGTGATGTCAGGGGCAGCAGATTAGGGGTGTTTAGACTCTGGGTTTATGTTAGGGTATTAGGTTTAAACATACATTTTTTTCCCCCATAGACATCAATGGGGCTGCGTTACAGAGCTTTACGCTCCGTGATTGCAGGTGTTAGGCTTTTTTTTAGCCGGTTCTCCCCATTGATGTCTATGGGGAAATCGTGCACGAGCACGTCAAAACACCACTTGTATTTGGGTGAGGTATGGAGTTCAATGCAACCATATCAACCGCACAATCTGGGTTTTTGCAAACTTGTAATAGCAGCGCTATGAAAGATGAGTGGTGAAAATAACGTACAAGTTATTAGCGAGCCAGCCATAATGTAAAACTCGTAATCTGGTTGAGTGATAATAGTGGAAGCTAGTATGTTCATTAATTATTTAATTTAAAATAAATGGTTTGAAATGCTACAACCAAAACCTAGTCTTATAAACACCCTTTTCATGTTGACCATCCATGAAGTAAGTATCCTCTTTTTTCTTCCTCAGATCTGGTCACTCTAGTTTAAACGACCAATAAATACAGTAGATTTGCATAATCAACAAATGCATGATAACAAGACAATGCAATCGCACATAGGGGTAGATTTATTAAGTATTGGACGGACATGATCGGCTGTAGCAGATCATGTCCGCCCAACATCGCTAAATGCCGACAGTATACGCTGTCAGAATGTAACATTGCACAAGCATTTCTGGTGAAATGCTTGTGCAATGCTGCCCCCTGCACATTCGCAGCCAATGGGCCACTAGCAGGGAGTGTCATTCATCCTGATCGGATTTGATCGGAATGATTACTGTCCGCCACCTCAGAGATGGCGGATGAGTTAAGAAGCAGCGGTTTTATGGCTGTTGTTTCTTAACTTTTGTTTTTCTGGTGAGCCTGAAGGCTCACGTAGAAACAGCTGCGTCCGCAGCTTGTTAAATATACCCCATAGTCTGATGCATATAACACGAAAAAACCTTCTGTGCTAAGAAACCCTCACAAATGTAATTGTCAAAAATTAAAATCAACAGTGTGAAAAAATAATAAAACAGCATTGTATACAAATGAACCAGTAATAGGTGAATCCTAAAGATGGCGTAAATATAATACCGTTAAAATGAAGTCCGTAATATAGTAAAAGTTCAATGGTGGAGTACGGCAAGTAAATCAAACAAAGCAGTGTCTCTCACCATAAAATCCAGCCGTAGATTGCAGCCTGAATCGGCTATGAAATTGTCCCAACTTGCAAGAGGATAATGAATTTCGGCGGTAGATCCGTTCTCAGTATTGATCTCCACAGCTCTCAGTTGAAACACAGGGAAGTCGGGTGGTGACGTCACTCCGTGTCAACTACGGTATCCGAGATGCGGCTCCACTGATGCTGAGTTCTTCTCCCCTCAGCCGATATACATACAGAAAAGAAGGAAAGAGACAGGAGCGCAAACTCGATTCAAGTGAGTTTATTACAATCACATGTAAAACATAGCGCAAGGTAAAATCTGCACTTACAAGATGCACATAATAAAAGGGCACATAAAATGTAGCAGACGAAAACAGGAACAGCAGTGTAAACTGGATATATTCACCACATCCCACCAGGTGAAGTCCAGATCCCACAGATACCTTCTGGCCTGTATCGACTGGGTTAAGCTTTGTGTCTCAGATGCACACAAGCATATATGGAACCTCAACGCGTTTCCCCCGTTTTACGAACGGGCTTTCTCAAGAGGACAAATGAATAGTGCCTAAACCTATTCCCTGAATCCTATGTAAAGGTAGTAATGGCCAATCAAGGATGCAGGTGTTTTTACCTACAGACACACCTACTAAACGATGTCATAATTCTAAAAGGGAAAAAATTAACCTTGTGTGTGATGTTTGCTTATGTAGAGCATAATAATCAAAAAGAAGAACTGTACATTGATAATTTACAATCAACAATAAAAATACAATTACCCCCAAATATAAAACTAGATATGGGCCATTATAATAATCTATTACATTGCATATACTACCATCTAAAAAAGATTAAAACAGATAAATAAATACCTACATTATTTAAAAATCTCCCATATAAACAAGACAATAAATGCATATTATATTAAAACTAACTTGAAAATTATAATAACATTGATACTAAAAAGACCCTACATATGAGCCGCCACATCAATATCAATATTGAGCCCTAGCGGAGTTAGAGACTTAATTTTATAAATCCATAATGTTTCTAACTTACAAAGTTTTAGAAGTCTATCATGTTCCTTTGGGGGTACCCAATCAATCACTTTAAATGTTAGACTACTAGGGTCACAATTGTGGACTTCCATAAAATGCCTAGGTACACTATGCTTATTGATCCTTTATTTGATATTATAGATATGTTCATATAATCTTCTTTTTATTTTTATTTTAGTGCGGCCCACATAAAATAGGCCACACCCACACTCTAAAAGAAACACTACAAAGGTAGAATTACAATTACTTCTAATTTTGTTCTCAAATTCCTTAGATTTATCAGAGTTATAAAATTTAGTTGCTTTGTTTATGTGTTTACACATCAAGCAATGCAATTTCCCACATTTAGACGTACTTTTGTTGCCTGTAAGACAGTTTTGTACTTGTGGGTTATTGTTTTTATTGTCGTCTTTACTTTTTAGTTTACTCTGAGCCAAGATATTTTTAAGTTTTTTACCTTTCTTGAAAGTGACTATAGGATGTTCCCCTATCTGGCTACCTGATACAGGATCCGCTTTGAGAATGGACCAATGTGTTTTAAGAATGTTTTTGATCTTATTGGAACCTTCATTGTAGGTTGAAATAAACCTAATAGGGGCCTCCTCTGATGAATTTAATTTTTTTGTAGAAGCTGGCTTTGTGATGATCAGATCCTACCTATTCCTTTAAAGAGCCTTCATTTTAGAATCTTCTATCAATTTTTGATCATATCCCTTCCTTAAATGTTTTCTTTCTAAATGTTCTGCTTCTTTATGGAAGTTATCAATGTGAGTACAGTTTCTTCTCATTCTCACAAATTGACTATACGGGATATTTTGTATCAAACTTTTTTTGTGTGCACTTTTATAGTCAATAAAACTGTTTCTCTCAGTGGGTTTTCTATAGTTAGAAACATCAATTGCATTATTGATGTCTATATAGATGATTAAATCCAAGAATTTGATAGACGTCTTGGAGTGTTTACCCGTAAATTTTAAATTAAGATCATTTTGATTTAAATACCCATAAAAATCCACAATCTCTGATTCATTGCCCCTCCACAATATAATAATGTCATCAATATAGCGATGGTATTTTATGTTCATACTTATTGCCATTCCATATATACAGGTTTTTAAAATGGTTCATAAATAGATTCGCATATGAGGGTGCAAAAGTTGTCCCCATAGCTGTCCCTTGGGTTTGTAAATAAAAAAACACTTCAAACAAGAAATAGTTGTGAGTCAGTATGAACATAATACAGTCAATGAGGAATTGGGCCTGGATACCGGGGAAATCACGTCTAGTGAGTTCTGCTTCTATAGCACCCACACCTGCATCATGAGGTATGCAGGTGTATAGTGCAGAAACATCACAAGTGATCCACCACATGTTATTCTCCCATGTAATTCCCTCAAAAAGCTTAATAACCTCTTTGGTATCCTTCAAAAAAGCTTGTGTTTGGCTGACTATCGGTTGTAGATAAGAGTCTACATACTTGGATAGGTTGTCGCAAAGAGAGCCAATGCCGGAGACTATCAGTCTTCCTGGCATTGGCTACATCTTTGTGCACCTTGGGCAAATGATAAAATAGGGGAATACTGGGGTGGGCATTGGATACAAATCTATATTCATTAATGTTAAGTATCCCTGCATTTTTTGCTTCCATTAATATTTTTTCTAGATCTTTGTTAAACTTAACAGCAGGGTCCAGTTTGAGAATTCTATAAGTTATAGTATCATTAAGAAGTTTATACGTCTCTTCTAGATAATTATCCCTCTTCTGAATCACTATACCTCCCCCCTTATCAGCAGAGTGGATTGCAATATTCTTATTTTTGCTTAATTTTTGGAGGGCTTTTCTTTCTAGTATACTCAAGTTGTCATTATGTTTATTCAAAATCTTATTATCATCTTTGAATGCAGTTTCTATATAATTTAATACTAATTTAGTAAAAATGGGAATTTGATCACCCTGGGATCCTACTGGATAAAATGTGGTTTTCCCTTTAAATTGAGAGTGTATAATTTCAGGAGCCGGATCATGTATGGACAAATTTAAAAGTTCCTCTAGTTCAGTGTTATTTAGACTCTCAGGGCCTGGATTGCTCCGAGGCTCTCTTGTTATCCCTTCTCCTACCCCATAGTCTGAACTTCAAATGAGAAGTAGATTTTTTTTTCTGAGAAATGTATGTCTATTTCTACTCCCAATGCATCATGTGATAGCCATCAGCCAATCACAAATGCATATATGTATATCCTGTGAATTCCTGCACATGATAAATAGGAGCTGGTGACTCAAAAAGTGTATATATAAAAAGATTGTGCCGATTTTGTTAATGGAAGTAAATTGGAAAGTTGTATAAAATTGCATGCTCTATCTGAATCATGATAGTTTAATGTTGACTTCAGTGTCTTTTAATGTGAAGTTCCCCCATAGCACTGATGGACTTTTTTACATAATTTCATATGAGCAGAGCTTTAGAGAACTGTGTTTACAGTATGATGAGATCTACTGTATGTACTCAATATTTTTTAATATTCTTTTTGTTATCAATAGAGAACTCTATTTGTCCTAACTAAAATAAATAAATTCATAGTATCTGGTAATCGTGTACATAAAAAATAGAATTCGAGAATTCTAGTTTAATCAAAGTAGTATTACATTTAAAAAAAGTGTATTCAATGTGCAAAGTATTTTCCAACCTGAAATACCCTAATAACCTATTGTATTACAAATCACAAAAAGAAAACAAAAACACCAGCTAACAAGCCAAGCATATCTATAAGGATATGTCCCCATGTTAAATCTTTATCAGTAAACACCTTCCCTGTACTGATTAATGCTTAATAACTACACAAAATATAAATATGAAGTTCTGTGTAACGGTCATCATGGCTGGGGGTATAACAGATTTCCAAACAGCGTTACTTCCCTCTGCCTCACAGACCTTCCCAGTCAGACAGAGCAGCACACACAGCTAGTCAGACCAGCATGTGACTGAGTCAGGGAAAGAACAAGGGCTGAGAGAGGAAGTTAAAGAGTCGGAATGAAAGTATGTGAGACGACTGAGAGTGCAAACAATCAAATAACAGATTCCAATGAAAAGGAAACTAATCCAGGGGAAGGGAACCTGAGAGAGAGGTTGCCTAGTGACTTACACCACTAACATTTTGAATTGTCAATATTTATCTGAATATGGATTTAGAGTTTGTGCTCTGGATAGGAGACTTATACAATTGATTGACTCCTGTCTTTGCATATACTGTGTGGATATATCATATGATGGCTTTTATAACGAACATCCTACGCTGCTGCTTGTTTCAGGCAGGTAAGTGAAAGAGCGTTGGAGCAGCAGATTAACAACTGTGTTATTATTTTTGTCTTGTAACTATAATTTTGACATCAGTTTTATTACATAGGGGCCGAATTATTAAAGGGACAGTATACACTCATTTTCATATAACTGCATGTAATAGACACTACTATAAAGAATAAGATGCACAGATACTGATATAAAAATCCAGTATAAAATGGTTTAAAAACTTACTTAGAAGCTTCCAGTTTAGCTCTGTTGAAAAGGTAGCTGGAAAGCCCACTGCAAGTGGGAAATAAGACACCCCCCCCTCCCCCTTCTTTTGCATATGAAAAGACCCTTTACACAAACAAAAGCAAGCTGGAGAGGGTAGCTGACAGTATTCTCATAAAACTTTGGGGCTTGGTTAGGAGTCTGAAAATCAGAGCAATGTTATTTAAAAATAAGCAAAACTATACATTTATTTTAAAAAAAAAACTTTATGAGCTATATGAATAGATCATCTACAAAACATTTATGCAAGGAAAAAATGAGTGTATAATGTCCCTTTAATCTCCATAACTTGTCCGCCTGCTCTGAGGCCGCAAACATCAATCCACCCGATTCTATACGATCGGGCTGATTGACACCCCCTGCTAGCTGTTTAAATGTTCTGTTACAATGACAATCTTAAAGGGACAGTCTACACCAAAATTGTTATTATTTAAAAAGATACTACACATTCCCCAGCTTTGTACAACCAACATTGTTATATTAATATACTTAACACACACACATATATATATATATATATATATACATATAACATTTAAATCTCTAAATATTTGCCTTTTAATAAGCCACTACAGACATTGTCTTATCACATGCTTTTTTATGTGTTTTTCACAACAGGATACTGCTAGTTCATGTGGGCCATATAGATAACATTGTGCTCATGCCCGGGGAGTTATTTGAGAGTCAGCACAACACAGTACTAATTGGCTAAAATGCAAGTCATTAGATAATAAATTAAAAGTCATGTGATCAGGAGACTGTCAGAAGATGCTTAGATACAAGGTAATCACAGAGGAAAAAGTGTATAAATATAACTGTGTTTGTTATGCAAAACTGGGGAATAGGTAATAAAGGGGTTATCTATCTTTTAAAACAATATCAATTCTGGTGTAGACTGTCCTTTTAAGCTAAGCGTTAAAGTGTTCTGACAATCGTAAGCTGAGTGTGTTTAAGTGTTTTGTTACACTGACAATCATAAGCTAAGTGTTTGTGTTCTGTTACACTGATAATCTTAAACAAATAGAAGCCAAATTATCTGATCTCTATGCTTTGAGAAACAAGCACAATCGAGTCTGTCTACCTAAATAAACAACACATAAGAAAATATATATATGTGGTAGATATATTAATAGAGAGATAAGGAGATCATTTGTTTGCAAAAGCTGTCTTCCTTATCTAAGGCTGCAAATGTTTGCACCCGAGCGATATAGGGTATATCACCTGGGTTTGCGCTCATCCGACTTACCTCTTGTTTTACTAGTTAAAAGTAAACATGATCACGTGAGCACAATCACGATTTAGACTAGAATGATTACCGCAACTTCAGTGCTTTGGTTAACTGTTTTGTGAAACATAAAAGTTGCACAAAACTCATCAAAAATACATTACAAAGTACACTTACAATCATAATAACACTATTTAATAAAAAATATTCAAAAAAAATATTGCACACAAAAGATATAAAGATAGGAGGTCTCAGGTATTAAGGGACAAAATGGCTTTAATAGAGATATACATACATATACATCTTTAAAAAAAGGAATATGCATGTTTACATATGTATTTGTGTATTTTTATGTGTATATGTATGTATTTACTGTCATATATACACATATAAACACATACATACATATTTACACACATATAGATATAGGTGCATTGCAGCCCTTTGTGGTTAAGTAGATGAAAACATATAAAAGCATATTTATGCAATATTCATGTTCAATAAATGTTTTACTATGTATTTACTGTAAATATTTCACATTTCTATGTTCTTCAAATAGCAGAATATATTCTATGTATTTCTAAATAGTTATTCATATATATATCTGTAAATATCTATACATATAGTATGTATACATATATATATATATATATATATATATATATATATATATATATATATATTTAATATCCAAAGTGGTAGAAGCACTCACGGTGACATGATCATCAATTTCAGCCTGCCCGGGGTGCTTTAAAATAATAATACAAGCATCCAAAGAGAAAAGCACTCACCGGGTTTTTTTTAGCAATAACAATTTTAATCTGTGACGTTTCGGTGTTGCCCCCGTCTTCAGACAACTAATTACAGGTAAATACAATAACTCACCCTTTATAGCAAGCAGACCCGCTCCCAAGTGCAGCCCCGCCGGTGGCGTTCCGGAAGTAAGCAGCCGTGCGCAGCTCCCTACGTCATCGGCTGTCATAGCAACCAGGACGCCTCCCGGCAGAGTCCCTGTTACAATTAAAAAGCAAAAAATTAACTGTGCAAAGGTACAACATTATTTACAAAAGGCCAACAAAAAATATATACTTGGAAAACATTCCTAAAGTGTGGG
Source organism: Bombina bombina (assembly GCF_027579735.1). Taxonomy (NCBI): domain Eukaryota; kingdom Metazoa; phylum Chordata; class Amphibia; order Anura; family Bombinatoridae; genus Bombina; species Bombina bombina. The sequence goes on from NC_069506.1 coordinate 212,805,978, forward strand.
CACTAGCATCCAGGCAATAGAACCATAAACTAACAGATAAAAAACTATCCTAATATCGCTAAGTCCATACATTACAATAGGCAATATGCAATATCTACGGAATCCTAAATTATATGAGTGACAAGCATAAGCAAATGACTATTAAACGGGGATAAATTAAATCCTTACACCGTATCTTGCGGGATAAGCTAAACAAGCTGATCTAAATATGCTATACTAATACCTGTCAAGACTCCAGAAGCATAAACTTAAAAATAACAACAAAACATCATTAACCATGAATCTTAGATCAAGTGTGTAGACATAGAAATAAGATAAAACAAAATAAGATAAAAAATAAAAATAAAAATAAAATCCCAAAAGCAATGAAAGAAAAAAGAACCACCAAGAGGAAATAATAATAAAAATAAAAATAAAAAAAAGAGTAAAAATAATAACACAATAAAAATAAAGAAAAAGGAAATAAGAAAAAAAAGGGGGGGGGAGGGGAGGGGGGGGGGGGAAACAAACAAGAATGAAAGAATAAAAAGGAGAAAGAAAAAAGAAGAAAAGAACCAAGAAACATGCAATGTAATCAGTATAGAGGGGGACATTTCATAGAAAGCAATGCCAATCCAAATTGACATTCAGGCCTTGTGGAGCCATGGTGCCCAGAGTAAAAATCCATTTAGATTCTCGCTGTAGTAGTATTCTTCCTCTGTCACCCCCTCTTGTAAGTGGGGGCACATGATCAATAATGATATACTTTAGATCAGCGACTGAGTGTTTCAATAAAGCAAAATGCCTGGCCACCGGTTGCTCAGAGTCCCCACGATCAATAGCCGTTCTTATGGCTGATCTGTGGTTGGCCATTCTTGTACGGAGGTCGTCCACCGTTTTCCCCACATAAAACAAACCGCATACACAGTGTAACAAGTACACTATGTATTTGGTAGTGCATGTGACCCGATGTTTGATACTGTAAGTCCTATTCTTGTAGGGATGTCTAAACACTTTACCAGTTGTTAGTCCACTACATGTTGTACATCCAAAGCAGCGGTAACAACCAGGCTTAGATTGCAGCCAAGTCTCCTTCATGTAACAGTTCCTGGGATCAGTCTTGACCAGTTGGTCTCTTAAGGACCTCGCTCTCCGATATCCAATTCTAGGAGGTTCTGTCCCCTCAAATGGCAAATCTGGGTCTGAAGATATTAGAGACCAGTGTTTGCGTATACTCTCCGCAATAGCTGGTTTATCCACATCGAAGGTTGTTGAGAACGTCATTCTATTATCTCCAAAAGCTGTTTCCTTGTGGACTAGCAGATCCTCCTGCTGTAGCTTCAATGTATCCATCTTCTGTAATGCTAGATCCTGCTTATTGTATCCCCTCTGAATGAAACGTGACTCCATAACCTGCATTTGTTGTTCATGAAGGCTAACTATAGTATTATTCCTTGCTGTTCTCTTAAATTGTGATATGGGTAGAGCACGTTTGAGGGCTGGGGGGTGGCAGCTATGGGCATGTAGCAGAAAATTGTGGTCTGTTTCTTTTGTGTACAATGTCGTGCACAATTGACCTTTTTTGAAGATTCTCAGGTCAAGAAAATCCACACTCGAGCTGTTGTACGTCAGTTTGAATTTAATAGTGGGATGTGCCTCATTGACACATGCAAACCATGATAGTAAATCCTCCTCTGTGCCCCTCCATAACAAGAAGAGGTCATCTATGTATCTTTTGTACTGGGTGACCCTGACATCCTGGAATAATGCCGTACCTCTTGTTTCGAATTCTGCCATAAATAAGTTGGCATACGTGGGTGCCACATTTGACCCCATGGCCGTCCCCGCAATTTGCAGGTAGAATTCTTTCTCGAACCGAAAGTAATTCATCTCCAAGCATGCAGTTAGAAGTTCTTGGATTACATCAATAGGTGGACCCACATATGGGTATCTGGCCAATTGCCTGCATACCGCCACAACTCCCTCATTGTGAGGTATTATGGTATACAGGCTGGTCACGTCCATAGTGACCAGCAGAGTATCCTCTTGTATATCATTGATGGTACTGAGTATTCTTATCATAGAGCTTGAATCTAGAAGGAAAGAATCCATACTCCTAACTAATGGTTGAAGTATGTTGTCCAAATAGATAGCAATTGGCTGGAGCAATGAGCCTATAGCCGAGACTATAGGTCTCCCCGGAGGGGTTACCATATCCTTATGGATCTTAGGTAGCATGTAGATCACTGGAACCCTTGGATGTTGTACTGTCATAAAACCCAGGGAATCTTTGTCTATACATTCGGTCTCATGCAAATGTTGAAGCATGTTATCAAGTTTCCTCTTGTATACGCTAGTAGGATCACCTCTTAATTTTTTGTAGGTATCCTTGTCCATCAGCTGTTGCATCATTTCAGCCCTGTAATCAGTATAATTTTGGATGACAATCGCACCCCCTTTGTCCGCTTCCCTTAGTACTATGGAAGTGTTTTCTTGTAGGTCTATGAGAGCGCCTCTTTCATCTTTAGTCAGATTGTGTCTATACTGACCCCTCCTTTGATGTGGATTCAATGTATCTTGTTGTACCATCCTGGAAAAAGTTTTGATAGAAGGGTTATAGCTTGTAGGGTCAAACTTACTCTTCCCTTTAAGAATCTTTCTTGGTTGTTCTTGATAGTCCCTGAAGTGTTCTTTCAGTCTCAAATTTCTAGAGAACTTCTATAAACAGATCAAAATCATCACACTTAACAGTGGGTATGAATGACAAGCCCTTATTTAAAACCATTCTCAGTTAGTACATGATTGCTTAAGTTGACAACTAGGTCCTCATCGACCGGCCTCTCCTGGGGGGTCTGGGTGGTAGACTTGAACCCCCCCGCCTTGTGTGGGTCCTCGTCCTTCCCCGTTTTTTGATCTTGTTGTCATACCGCTTCCATAACCAGTATGCATCTGAACAGGGGTAGCTGTCGTCGTATTACCATCAGAGTCAGTGCTATTGCCCGAGCTGTCCACTGAATCCATGGGATCCATGTTGTTATTGTTAAGTTTATGCTTCTGGAGTCTTGACAGGTATTAGTATAGTATATTTAGATCAGCTTGTTTAGCTTATCCTGCAAGATACGGTGTAAGGATTTAATTTATCCCCGTTTAATAGTCATTTGCTTATGCTTGTCACTCATATAATTTAGGATTCCGTAGATATTGCATATTGCCTATTGTATTGTATGGACTTCGATATTAGGATAGTTTTTTATCTGTTAGTTTATGGTTCTATTGCCTGGATGCTAGTGCCCACACTTTAGGAATGTTTTCCAAGTATATATTTTTTGTTGGCCTTTTGTAAATAATGTTGTACCTTTGCACAATTAATTTTTAAGCTTTTTAATTGTAACAGGGACTCTGCCGGGAGGCGTCCTGGTTGCTATGACAGCCGATGACGTAGGGAGCTGCGCGCGGCTGCTTACTTCCGGAACGCCACCGGCGGGGCTGCACTTGGGAGCGGGTCTGCTTGCTATAAAGGGTGAGTTATTGTATTTACCTGTAATTAGTTGTCTGAAGACGGGGGCAACCCCGAAACGTCACAGATTAAAATTGTTATTGCTAAAAAAGACCCGGTGAGTGCTTTTCTCTTTGGATGCTTATATATATATATATATATATATATATATATATATATATATATATATATATAGTATATATACAGTATATATATATATATATATATAGAGAGATAGATAGATAGATAGATAGAGATATATATATAGATATATATATATATATATATATATATATAGATATATATTGTACTAAACAAATATCATATATATATTATATATAAAAATATCTATTTATGAATAAATATAACATATTCTTGTATGTGCAAAACATTGGAATGTGAAATATTTTTTCATATGACGGGTAGCACAAATGAGAATATGCGATCGTGTTTGCGCGAGAGTGTGGAGTTTTTCCCCCCACTTGTTTTCTCCATTAACTTCTATGGGGAATACAATAATGCACACTCGTTATTCTAACCATGGATTTTTGCGCTACTCAGCTAACCACAAGAGCAAAAACTGTTTACTTTCAACTCATTATATGAGCACAACCCGAGGAGCGCAAAAACCTTACTTCTATTGCATTAATTAGCACTCCATTCGTGGGGAGCAATTTATAAAATGTCTGTCCTACAACAGACATCGCTGAATGCCGACAGCATAAGCTGGCGACATTTAACATTGCAAAAGCAGTTCTGGTGAACACCTTGTTCAATGCCGCCCCCTGCAGATTAGCAGGGGCTGTCAATCAGCCCGATCGTATGAGATTGGGCGGATTGATGTCCGCAGCCTCAGAAGCGGCGGACCAGTTATGGAGCAACAGTCTTAAGACTGTCACTTCTTAACTGCTGTTTGATAAATCGGTCCCGTAATCTAGGCCTAAATGAGTTAACTGGAAAGTACAACTGATTCTACATTATTCATTATCAATGCCTGCTATGCACAGCTCCTACATCAATCTATATAGACAGAAACATATCTCCTCAGCTAAAAAACAAAAGTACTCCGTCATGCAGAGTAACAAACATTATAAATGCAGTTCATTTTAAAGTTTCCTTTTTGATGCTAGAAAGAAATATGGTATTGTTCATTCTCCTTTAATTTGTTTCCTGAGCAAGATTGACTAATATTAAAGGAGTATTGAACTGCAAAATGTTCTCTCCTTTAATAGGTCTCCAATAATCAATCTTCCCCACTGCAATATATTGCATTGTTTAAAAATTTAAAAAACTTATTTACCTTTATTTTGTTATTTGAAATAGACAAATTTGCCTGTTAAAGTTATATTCTGTAATGAAAAGCTATGCAAACATGAATCAGCAGCAGCCCAGTAGGGGTTGGAAATGTATTTAGGCTAGACTCTCTAAATACATTTCTTCAATTTCTTTGGAAATAAAAGCAAATGCATACTAAAGTTCCCTCACATTTTTTTAACACCAACTTTACAGAATAACATTGATTGGAGGGTGAATATAAGTTTTTGTTTTTATTTTCCAGGTAGGCAGGTGGTATAGACAGTCCGATGCATATATATCTAACTGTACTGTCCCTTTAAGATGGGGCATTGATGCATTGATCAGTTACTGTGTTTTTAACCCTCTAATTGAAATGAATAGAAACTGTTTTTAAAGGGTGGTTAAACAGATATTTAATAATTATAGTTGCATATATTTTAGGAGAGGGAAGTTCTTTCTATTTAACCCCTTAATGGTCATGACATACACTGTACGTCAAGGGATTGCATGGCTGTAATCGACCATGCTATTAGTCCATCCCTCCATGCAGAAGGCTTGCTAAAAAGCACGGTTACTGCACTATTGAAAACTGCATCACCATAGAAAGGGGTTAAATAGTACAGGTTTATTTATACCTTAAATAATACATATTTCTCTATAAGCAAACTTACATCTAGATTACGAGTTTTGTCGGTAATGCCGTGCGGTGCTAATGCTTAGTTCCAGCTCACCGCTCACCTGCAGACAACGCTGGTATTACAGGTTTTTTTCGGCGTTAGCCTCTAAAAAGTGATCGGAGAGCAAAATGTAGCTTCACATCTCACCTCAACACCAGCGTTGCTTACGATAGCGGTAAGCTGGCTAAACGTGCTCGTGCACGATTTCCCCATAGGAAACAATGGGGCCGAGCTGGCTGAAAAAAAAACCTAATACCTGCAAAAAAGCAGCGTTCAGCTCCTAACGCAGCCCCATTTTTTCCTATGGGGAAATACATTTTACGTCTGCACCTAACACCCTAACATGAACCCCGAGTCTAAACACCTAATCTTACACTTATTAACCCCTAATCTGCCGCCCCCGACATCGCCGACACCTACATTATATTATTAACCCCTAAGCTGCCGCTCCGGACACCGCCGCCACCTACATTATACTTATGAACCCTTAATCTACTGCCCCCAACATCGCCAACACCTACATTATAGTTATTAACCCCTAATCTGCCCCCCCAATGTCACCGCAACTATATTAAATTTATTAACCCCTAATCTGCTGCCGCCAACGTCGTCACCACTATAATAAAGTTAATAACCCCTAAACCTAAGTCTAACCCTAACACCCCCCTAATTTAAATATAATTTTAAATAATCTAAATAAAATTACTACAATTAAATAAATTATTCCTATTTAAAACTAATTACTTACCTATAAAATAAACCCTAAGCTAGCTACAATATAACTAATAGTTACATTGTAGCTATCTCAGGGTTTATTATTATTTTACAGGCAACTTTGTATTTATTTTAACTAGGTACAATAGTTATTAAATACTTATTAACTATTTAATAACTACCTAGCTAAAATAAAGACAAATTTACCTGTAAAATAAACCCTAACCTAAGTTACAATTACACCTAACACTACACTATCATTAAATAAATTAACTAAACTACCTATAATTAATTAAAATTAAATTAAATAAACTAAATTACGAAAAACAACAAACACTAAATTACAGAAAATTAAAAAAAAATACAATTTTTTTAAACTAATTACACCTAATCTAATCCCCCTAATAAAATAAAAAAGCCCACCAAAATAATAAAATTCCCTATCCTATACTAAATTACAAATAGCCCTTAAAAGGGCCTTTTGCGGGGCATTGCCCCAAAGTAATCAGCTCTTTCACCTGTAAAAAAATACAATGCCCCCCCAACATTAAAACCCACCACCCACACACCCAACCCTACTCTAAAACCCACCAAATCCCCCTTAATAAAACCTAACACTAACCCCTTGAAGATCACCCTACCTTGAGACGTCTTCACCCAGTCGGACACAAGTGGACCTCCAGAGGGGCAGAAGTCTTCATCCGATCCAGCCAGAAGAGGACATCCAGACCGGCAGAAGTCTTCATCCAGGCGACATCTTCTATCTTCATCCATCCGGAGCGGAGCATCCTCTTCCAACGAAGTCCAACCGAAGAATGACGGAATGTCATCCAAGATGGCGTCCCTTGAATTCCAATTGGCTAATAGGATTCTATCAGCCAATCGAAATTAAGGTAGGAAAAACCCTATTGGCTGATGCAATCAGCCAATAGGATTGAGCTCGCATTCTATTGACTGTTCCAATCAGCAAATAGAATGCAAGCTCAATCCTGAATTGCCTGAATTGAGTCTCATATAAGCTAAGGAAAGCTAGGCACAAGCCTAGTGTTGCAACATTTTAAAGTGAGGGATTTTACACACGTTAAGGACAAATATGTAGCAGTGTAAGTGGGCCCCACATGATTGTAGAGCATGGGGGCACCTGGTGTGCTACTTTTGCTCAGAGTCAGTTTGTTAAATGAGCTAGCATGGTGGCTGCCTGTGACTGTGAGGGAGCAAGCAGCAGTAGGCAGGGAATATTTAATATAGGACAGCTGGGCAAGTGGTTGTGAGCTGAGACAGGCAGCCGATGATTAAGAGCTAGCACAATGCTGACATCAGTAACTAAGCAGTTAAGTGTGGAAAAATTTGGTGCCCTGTCCCTGGAGTGGGTGCCCTGTGCTTGAATTAAGGGTCTGTGGCATACCTGGAGTATGGGGTTTCTGGCCCTTGATGTTGGAGGCCCCGTCCCTTCAGACTCACCAGAAATGCAAGTTATGGAGCAGCGGTCTAGAAACGGACAGAGATCGCTGCAATTCAATCCGATACAGTACGATCAGGTTAATTGACACCCCCCTGCTTTCAGCCTATTGGCCGCGAGTCTGCAGGGGGCAGAGCTGCTGGTGCAATGCTGAATACGGAGAGCGTATTGCTCTCCACATTCAGTCCGCCAGACCTTTGATAAATATCCAGAGATTCTTAAAGTGCAAAAGGTTTAATAAAAATATATAGCTTCATACATCCAACCATTCAATCCACATACATACAGGGGATCCCCGGATGGCATATGGGAAAACACAAAGGCCGTGGGTAAATCTGGTGCACCAGTCTCCAACAGGATTAAATGTCATGAAAATATTACATATATGTTATAATCCACAGATAGAGTGACCGTCCCAAGAATTTCTCAAGCCAGGTGAGTTAGGTCAATACCCCTATATCAAGTTAGAGTATAACTACGTTAGAGCGTTGTAAACCAGGGGGAGCTGTGCATCACCACGTCTTTTTCACAGGTACGCTAAAACGCCAAACAGCAGTGTGATAGATACAAGTTCACATCGATACCTGTCTTTTTCACGCGGTTGCTCTTCCCTCAGCGGTTGCTCCCGTAACGTAGCGTCTTCTGGGGTAGACCGAAAGCGAGCCAAGGATTCACCTGGCTTGAGAAATTCTTGGGACGGTCACTCTATCTGTGGATTATAACATATATGTAATATTTTCATGATATTTAATCCTGTTGGAGACTGGTGCACCAGATTTACCCACGGCCTTTGTGTTTTCCCATATGCCATCTGGGGATCCCCTGTATGTATGTGGATTGAATGGTTGGATGTATGAATCTATATATTTTTATTAAACCTTTTGCACTTTAAGAATCTCTTGATTGTCTTTATTTCTCACAGTTGTGCAGTTTTTTTGCCTAGACTTTTAGATACCTCGTATTTTGAGGTTTCTACTTTCTTTTTTAAGTTGTTAAATAATTATTTTTCTAGGATGCACCTGTATACCTTGTATGACTAAATAGAGTGCTACTTACCTGTTTGTTGTTGTTTGATAAATATCCCCCTTAATCTTTTTTTAAGTAGACAACCCAAGGTATTGATCTAAGCCAATTTTGGTATATTTCATGCCACCATTTCACTGCCAAATGTGATCATATACAACATTTTTTTTACTTTTTCACAAACTTTCGGTTTCTCACTGAAATTATTTACATACTGCTTGTGCAATCATGGCACAAATTATTGTAAAAGCTTCTCTGGGATCCCCTTTGTTCAGAAATAGCAGACATACACATGGCTTTGCAATTGCTTTTTGGTAATTAGAATGCCGCTAATTTCTGCTGTGCATCACATTTCTATTATTTTTGGAAGTGACAGGGTAAATCAGGTAGCTTGTAAAGTTAATTTTAGCTTTAGTGTAGAGATTAACTAGTTACCTGTCAACTCCCTCCCCCTGATCCCTCCCAAACAGCTCACTTCTCTCCCTCACCCCCACTGGTCACCACCATCTTAGGTACTGGCAGACAGTATGCCAATATTAAGTTTTAAGGCAATTGTTTTTAAAATAATTATTTTCTGCAGTGTAGTAGCCCCCCTTACCATCCAAACCTCCCTGATTCCTTCCAAATAGCTCTCTAACCCTCCCCCGCTCTAACTAGTGTCCACCCTCTTAGGTACTGGCAGCTGTCTTTTTTATGGACTGCACTGTAGTGGGCCCCCTCCAGTGACCATCGTTTAGGGACCCCCCAACCCACCTTTTTCCTTTAGCGTAGCTCCCCATCCCTTCCTTTTTATTTGTTTATTTTTTTCTGTAGTTTAGGGTCATCTCACTCCCTGCCCCTCCACTGCTGGACCACCCACCTACTGGATTCCCTCCCACACCTCCCGCCGACACCAGCAAATGATTGTTACACAGTGACACCGTCTGTAACAATCTGGCATCTGCCTTCATATGGAACCAGAGCACTGATCGTGGCCCGGTTCCATATGCAGACAGATGCCATGAACACAGGAACTCAAGCTCTCAGCTGTAACTTAACAGCTGAGGCTGCTGGAGCTTCCTGCAGCACCAACGTATATACGATAAGAAAAGTATTGCACAATGTATATATACGTCACATTGGGTTAAGGGGTGAAAAGGGGACCTCTATTTCACTTGCATGGTCCAAAGTACAAACCAAAAAAAGGACAATGTTTTGGGCCTATACCAAGTCCTTAGTCATGTCTACACATATACACAAAAAGATCTATTTTTATACTTTTAGACAGAGTAAGTTATCACCCACATCGTATTTCAATATAACGGCCTCTATGGTCTTTTTATGCATTACAAATGATCTCTCTAAATAAACAGCGTCATTTAGTGAGTTTCAAATATATCTCATATTTCTACAAAATAAAATATTCAAAACCTGTTAAATGTATGTAAAGAGATAAAACCAAATAATAAAGATTTAGGGGCATATTTATCAAGCTCCGTATGGAGCTTGATGCCCTGTGTTTCTGGCGAGCCTTCAGGCTCGTCGAAAACACAAAGTTATGAAGCAGCGCTCTAAAGACCGCTGCTCCATAACCTGTCCACCTACTCTGAGGCGGCGGACAGAAATTGACAGAAATCAACCTGATCGAATACGATCGGGTTGATTGACACCCCTGCTAGCAGCCGATTGGCCGCAAATCTGCGGGGGGCGGTATTGCACCAGCAGTTCACAAGAACTGCAGGTGCAATGATAAATGCAGAGAGCGTATGCTGTCGGCATTTACCAATGTGCAGCAGACATGATCTGCAATATCGGATCATGTCCGCTCGCACAATGATAATTCGGCCCCTTAGTTTGTACAGATTTTGGGAGCAGTAAAATTAGCCTCCAAAAAATGATTGGAACATTTAGAACTGTCTGCTTTCTTAAATTGCAGTAACTGTAATTCAATGATTAGAGGAGAGTTTTTTTTTATCACCCCACAAAAGGTATTACATTTTAAATGAAACAATATTGAACGTGCAGATCCAGTTATATAATTGTCCATGTGGTTTGTATTATGTAGGCGAGTGCTGCAGAGAGGCAAGGGAACAAATCACTGAACATATTTAAACATCAGATGCAGAAATAGGTATGCCCTTGTCTCCTCCCACTTGGTGAAAGTTGGGCACATCAGTGGCGTCACTAGGGTTGGTGTCACCCAGTGCGGTAAGTTATGGTGTCGACCCCCCCCCCCCGGAAAGCAGACACACACAAAAACACAGGCACACGCACATACAAACACTTAGACACACTTAAAAACACACTCAGATGCACACACAAACATTTGGATAAACACTCAGACACACACACAAAAACATACACAGGAAAACACTCAGGCACACACACAAACACTTAGACACACACACAAAAACACTGAGACACACACACACAAAAACACTGAGACACATAGAAAATATATAAACTGCACTGCATTAATTATAAAGCTCATGCCTAGAGCTGCTCCCTGGCTCAGCAGAGCTTCAAATGAAAGATAAACAGAGCATTCTTAAATAAATCACTGAAGAAAAGGTTTAGGCGCGCAAACTATGAAAATTATGCTCTTTGACTCTGTTCCAAGTCTGTCAGTGCACAGTCCCGGGCCGCGTGCCTACCGCTTCTTATGGCCAATCACCTCTGCACTCTGCCCACCCCCTCCCGCCCTCCCCTCCTACCTCTTCAGTGTGCACTTAGTGTACCGTAACCGTACCGGTCTGATGGGCATCATACGTGGCTCCTTCACTTTAGAGACAGTGTCAGACAGTCATGCGGTCAGGTGCCAGGCATCCCCCTCAAGATTTCCCAGTTCCCATTTAGAGAGACAGCACAGCAGTGAGTGACTCGTCACACGTCACTGAGCAGTGAGCACAGATAGGCAGGCAGGTTTAGGCTAGCAGTGCAACTTCGCAAGCCCCACGGCATGCCCACAACATTCATAGTGAAATTGGGCAGGGGAGGAGCAAAGATTAAACAAGCAAAAGCAGCCGGGAAAGCTATTTGTTGAAATTGCAGCGCTCGCTCAAGGGGCAAAAAAATGAAGTGTCTACAACATCCCAAGTCCCACTAATGTTCACAATTGCCAGCCCCTCTAATAAAAAAATCTATGCATCTCTACCTTGTAAGTCTTTGAATTTCAATAAAATGTAAAAAAAATCCTAGTGATGCCAATGCACAATATTAGCCAACTTTGTTATCAAATAATTGAAAGGGTGGATTTCTCTAGAAGGGGAGGTGACAGGGAACATATTTTGAAGAAGAGAGAAATGTACTGGATCGATACATTACAAACAATGGTCAAAAGGGCCTTAATAAGGATTTTGACTGAACAGTATTTATATTGGGAATTTGTTTAATTTTGGAGGAAACTGCAATTTTTTGACAGTATGTTGGGAAATATGCTATGTAATTTTTCAACCCTTTTGGTTTTAATTCTGTATATACATTTTAAAGGTTTTTAATATTTTATTTTGTAGGTATATGAGATATATTTGAAACCCACTAGATGGAGCTGTTTATTTAGAGAGAGAATTTGTAATACATAAAAAGACCATAATAGAACGTTAATGTGGAATAGGAAGTGGGAGTTCACTTACTCAGTCTAAAAGTATAAAAGAGATCTTTTTTGTGTATATGTGTAGACATAGCTAAAGACCTGGTATAGGCCCGTAACATTGTCTTTTCTTTGTTTTGTACTTTGGACCATGCAAGTTTTTAACCAAGGCTGGTGATATCCTTTATATTTGTATTTGTGTAAGTGGTTGATCCCTAACTCCATGCTTGTTAATCAATGACTTGGTGCTGTCTCCCATATTTTTGAATTTCGAAGTGCCTTCAGACAGTAGTGGCATTCCCACATGGAGGCTTGATAGGTTTGCCACACCACGCATGTTTTCCTGGAAAGTTTTGAGTTACACATGGTTAAGGGTGTGCAAAGAGGAACATTAATAGTGTTGTCCAGGAGCATTATACGTGTCAGTTTTCATGGCATTATTTGTTTCAGTCAACCCCTTAGTGTAAGGCAGTGTGCAAGTAGAATAAGGTAACACAGTAGAATTGAAAGACAGAGGCTGGAAAGCAGTAAGACATTTATACAGATAAGGCATAAAAATGTGCAAGATGGATTTATAGTAATATTGGCCTATTTATTTATATGTGTGCTTAGCAAGTCATCATCAACTACTTGCAAAGCAGTCTATATTTATTTAAAACAACAACTATTAGTTTTTGAATTACAGTACTTTGTACTTTCTGATGGTACTGTGTATGCAAAAGTATTAAAAGCTAAGCTACCTTTAGGTTTCATGTCTAAGCTGTATTATGACATGTGAATATTGCCTTAATGACATAAGATGTTGTTTACACGTGGTCCCATCACCTCTCCAAACTGTCCCATTTTACAGATGTAAATATATAAAGATTCAGAAATCCAAAATCCAAACCTTTCCCAGTCCCAATCAGTTTGTATAAAGTGTTTTCTACCTGTAATGTTGTGTAGACATCCCGTTGGACCTATTAGAGTTTTCAATATATCTTGAATAGTGTGTGTTGCATAGAACCATTTTATCCATAACCCTGCCAGTAGTTGTTACTTGTTTGTTTTAAGCAGTAGTAGAGTGATACCACCTCTTGAGTATTTTCACATTTAGCTTAATGATACTAGATAATGTAAAACATTTAGAGGTATATTTAAAGATTAAGAGACAGTCCTTGCCTTTCAATGAAGAGCTAGACTGCCTCTCTCAGGGGTCAACATAGTTAAAGGGATACTAAACCCAAAAAATGTTTCTTTCATGATTCAGATAGAGCATGCAATTTCTAATTTATTACTATTAACAATTTTTCTTTGTCCTATTGCTTTCTTTATTTGAAAAAGCAGAAATGTAAGGTTAGGAGCTGGTCCCTTTTTGGTTCCGCACCTGGGTAGCGCTTGCTGATTGGTGGCTAAATGTAGAGACCAATCAGAAAGAAACAAATTGGGTTTAGTATCCCTGTAATAGAATGAGTTAGACTCATATCCGATATACCTATATATTTGTGATACATAGAAGCATGGGAGGCCTTTACAGTTTGTCTCCCCTTGATGAGATACATAATTCCCAACGTGAACATGTCCTTTAAAACTATCTCTCATAATACTAAGAAGACATCTTATAGACCAGATTGGTTATATCATCAGCCCCTATGTGTTATTGCATTGTCTTTTTGCTTTGTATTTTTTAATTATTCTGTATTTAATGGTCCTTTATTGTTCAGAAAACAACCAATAAATTCCATTCAAAACAGGCAAAACGGGTTATAAATTGGATCACTAGTGATGAGTTGTCCCTACACATGGTAGATAGAAACTTTTAATGGAACCATGCATTGATACTAAATTTTATTATCATGTGGGCAATGCATTGAATGATCAACTGTTAAGACCACATTTTAAAGCTGTTGTGAGCTTGTATCACAAACAGAACCAGTCCCTAACACCGCCTCAATAAACCCAAAACCATCATAACCTCATTACATTTAGCCCTTATGCCACTAGACCTGCCAAATCAATTAACCCCTACAAATTATTACCCCTAACACCATTAACCACCAAATACTATAAATCCCTTTGCAAAAAAAAAAATCACTGTGAATCCCTAAACTTCCAGACCACACGTGACAATTCCACACTGCTATAGCCCTCTATCTGCTAGAGCCTCCCATCACAACCCCCCCTGCTATTAACTGTCAGTCTTCCTGTTAAAAATCTCACCCACCACTATTAACCTTAAATCTGCAGACCCCCCTACAGCTGTAATAATTTAATATCAAAACACTATGCTTCAGAGCAAAAGTACAGTAATAGACCAAACATTTTAAGCACTAAGAGCAGTTAAACAGATAAACTCAGCTCCCTACACACAGGTCCACTTCAAGTGTGCAAAGACACAATCCTCATTGCCATAGCTACAGATTAACTTGTGTACTTTTGAGCAGTGTGTACTGCAGCCAATGTAAGTCTCTTATACCATTATATTTATTGGTTATTATTTTCTTTTCTGTGGGCAGCAGAAATAATGTTTTAATCTTTTGATATTTTCAAGAAAACTATGCAGAATATTCAATATATTCATACTGAAAATATATTTAGTTTTTATAGATTGGAAATATTTTGATTTACAAAATGACTAAAATGTCCCTTTGACCCCTTAACCACAAGACCCCCATAGATAAATCTTCACATATTAGCCTGCAGGTTGTTCCTCTTCTTCTGGTTTCTTAATGCATTCTGCCTCTTCTCCAACATTTTCCTGTTAATATGCAGCCGCCCTGGTTACTGTTGTATGATTTGAAAACTAAACTCATCCAAATGAAATAACTTGCATCAAAAGTTCTTTATATCTATTACTAGATTTGAAATTGTAAAAGGGATTGATTCTGTAACCTGCATGGTATCTGTCTACATTTGCTCTGGTGTAATATGACAGGTGTAAATATCACCAAATGTCACTGAGGTAACATCTGTAAAATTGTCACAACCACAAGTATACTGCTGCAATAATGTTGTCAGAGGAAAATTAGGCTTAGTCTTGGGGTTTGTTGTTACTGATTTATATATACAAATCAGTTGAGGTTTGGGATTAACACAAGTCACCTCTAATTTCTCCCCTCCCATTAATATCTTCAACAAGATGATTTTATGGATGAGAAATGTTTTGTACTATTTTGAATCTCTAGCTAATATGTGGCCCTCGTAGACTTAAAGGGATACTAAACCCATTTTTTTTTTCTTTTATGATTCGGATAGAGCATGCAATTTTAAGCAACTTTCTAATTTACTCGTTATTTCACTCATAATTTACTCATATTATCAATTACCTAGATTACGAGTTTTGCTCTAAAAAGGTGTGCGAAAATAATGCCCAAAAAATTGCATTATTGCACTCTCCTAGCGCTGCCATTACAAGTTACAGAAAAGCCTCCTTGAGCTGTGCGGTATGGTTCATTAAGCTCCATACCGCACAAAAGTCAAGGGCTGATTTGACGTGCTCGTGCACGCTTTCCCCAATAGACATCAATGGGGAGAAGGTGTTAGAAAAAAACACCTGCAATTGTGGAATGGCAAATCGCTGTATCGCAACCCCATTGATGTCTATGGGGGAAAGAAAGTTACGCTTAAACCTAACACCTTAACATAAACCCCAAGTCTTAACACCCCTAATCCACCACTCCCCGACATCGCCGACACTAATAAAAGTTATTAACCCATAATCCACCGCTCTCCATCGTCGCTGACACTAAACATAATTATCTACCCATAATCCGCCGCACCCCGGCATCGCCGACACTAAATAAAGTCATTAACCCCTAATCCGTCGCCACCAAATCACAACTACTAAACTAAACCTATTAACCCCTAAACCGCCGGCCCCCACATTGCATAACACTAAATTAAACTATTAACCCCTAAACCTAACACCCCCTAACTTTAAATTAAAATTACAATATAACTATCTTAAAATAAATAAAAACTTACCTGTGAAATAAAAAAAAACAACTAAGTTTAAACTAGGTGCGAAATGGACAGATTAGGGTTTTTTGGGCAGTGTAAAAGAGCTGAATGCCCTTTTAAGGGCAGTGTAAAAGAGCTGAATGCACTTTTAAAGGCAATGCCAATACAAATGCCCCTTTAGGGACAATGGGTAGTTTAGGATTTTTTTTAGAGTTAGGTTTTTTATTTTGGGGGGTTGGCTGGGTGGTGGGTTTTACTGTTGGGGGGACTTTGTATTTTTTTTTCTAGGTAAAAGAGCTGTTTAACTTAGGTCAATGCCCTACAAAAGGCTGTTTTAAGGGCTATTGGTAGTTTATTGTAGGTTAGGGGGTGTTTTTATTTTGGGGGGCTTTTTTATTTTTATAGGGCTATTAGATTAGGTGTAATTGTTTTTATTTTTGTAATTCTAGATTTTTTTTATTTTTCATAATTTAGTGTTTATTATTTTTGTAATTTTAGATTTTTTTAAAATTTGCATATTATTTTTTTTAAAAAAAATTGTAAATTTTTTAATTGGTAGCTTTTTAATTTTATTAGAATAGTTATGTTAGGTTAATTTATAGTTTAATCTTAGTTTTTATATTACTTCAAAGGTAAGTTTTTATTTATTTTAAGATAGTTATATTGTAATTTTAATTTAAAGTTAGAGGGTGTTAGGTGTAGGGGTTAATAGTTTCATTTAGTGTTCTGCGATGTGGGGGGGCCGGTGGTTTAGGGGTTAATAGGTATAGTTTAGTAGTTACAATGTGGGGGGCTGGAGGTTTAGGGGTTAATAGGTTTAGTTTATTAGTTGCGATGTGGGGGCTGGAGGTTTAGAAGTTAATACTTTATTATAGTGTTTGCGATGTGGGGGCCTGGTGGTTTAGGGGTTACTAGGTTTATTTAGTGTTGGCGATGTCAGGGGAGGCATATTAGGGGTTTATAGGTTTATTTTATAGTCGCAATGTGGGTGGGTGGAGGTTTAGGGTTTAATAGGTAGTTTATGGGTGTTTGTGTACTTTGTAACATTTCAGTTATGAGTTTTGTGAAACATTTTTCCCTCACTCAAACATCATTTTCTTGAGTGCGGAAGGGACGTTGCGTTACAGGCTAAAATGCTTGCAGTAGCTATACCACCACAACTCGTAATATGCGTTACTGGCCATTCCCGCGTAATGGCCAATTTTTCAGCGTTAATAGCCGTACCGCAACACTTGTAATCTAGCCGCATGTTTCTTCATTCTCTTGGTATCTTTATTTGAAAAAGCAGGAATAAAATCTTAGGAGCCGGACCATTTTTGGTTCAGCACCCTGGTTAGTGCTTGCTGATTGGTGGCTAAATGTATCCACCAATCAGCAAGCGCTACCCAGGTGCTGAACTAAAATAGTTTCTGTAAACTATATACAGTATATATCATATAGATTAATAATTAATTTGTATACAAAATATTCCTTTGGATATAAAATCAGACCTATTTATCAATATGGACCTGAACAGGCTCATGACTCTGCCTCCTGCTGTTAGGATACACACTAGTCAGGACATCTGAGAGAACAAAAGAAAATAATTTTTTTCAAATTGTAAGATATACTGTATTTTCAAAATAACCTTATCACACTGTTTTCTCAGATTTGAGTCTCCAAATGAAATTAACTTCCATGAGATAGAAACTGACAACATTTTTACAGTTTGGGGCATATACTATATTCTCACCTAAGAGTTAATTAATACATGCTGGTTTCAGTATACAAATATCCAGACTATGGGGCTGATTTATCAATGTGTGGACGGACATGATCCGCTGTAGCAATCATTTCCGTCGCACATCGATAAATGCTGATAGCATACGCTGTCAGCATTGATCATTGCACAAGCATTTTACTAGAAATTGTTGGTATATTGTCAGGGTTTTTTTCCCTGCTTTGTTTGCCATGTGCTGCCTGCAGCCATTTTACTCACCTCTCTTACTGAATCTGGTTCAGAGTGTGTGATGCTGCTCATTTCCTGCACGCCCTCTTATGGCCAGACTGGTGTACAACATCCGTATGAGACAGGTTGCAGTCTCAGAATTTTGATGTCATCACTTATTTTTTTAAAGGGCCTTTGTTCAGTATGCTTTGCCCTTGCGTTATCTCAGACCTGTTTGTGAGTTCCTGTGTTCCAGTTCATGTGTATTACCTGGTTAGTCTGACGTCCCTTCTGGTTCCTGATCCCTGGCTTGTTCCTGATTCCAGCTCTTCTGACTACTTGCTTTGGCTCCTGACTTGGCTCGTCTGACTACCAACTCTGGCTTTGACTCCTGGCTTGTTATTTGACTTGTGGACTTTTTATTATTTTTGTTATTAATAAAGGTGTGATTATTTTTGCACTTCTTGTCTCAGTCTGATTCCTGGCATTCTGACATTACGCAAGGGCCATGAATCCTTATGGTGCTAATAATCCACCTTTACCTACCATCATCCAGGATGGATGAACAGGATCACTGCTTGGATCAATTTGCACTAGCCCTGAAAACCCTGCTGACTCGCAATGCACATTTAGACCAGAGTGCCCCACAAGTTATGGCTGCTCCTGTTTCCGCTGCTGCACCTAGTCCTACCAGGAGCATGTCCAGTTCTGCACCTCTACCTCAGCATTATGGAGGCTATCATAATCCGTGCAGAGGGTTTTTAAACCAGGTGAGCATTTACTTTGAGATGTTACTTCAGACTTTTCCCTCTGACAGAGCTAAAGTGGGATTTCTCATCTCTTTACTCTCTGATACTGCTCTTGCCTGGGCTAATCCCTTGTGGGAGACTAATAAACCTGTGATTTCTAATTACCCTGAATTTGTGGCCTCATTTTGAAGGGTACAAAATTTGATGCTCGCTCCTCTTCTGCTGCCAAACGACTCATGTCTATTCAGCAAGGTATGAGATCTGTTCTTCAGTATGCCATTGAGTTCCGTAAGCTTGCCGCAGAGGTTGGTTGGAACAATGAAGCCCTTGTTGCCACCTTTTTTCATGGGCTCTGTGATGCGATTAAAGACGAAGTTGCTGCCAGAGATTTACCAGAGGATCTTGAGGTTTTAGTGTCTTTTTTAATTCTAATTGACATCAGACTCAGAGAGAGGCCCTCTTTCAAGGAGCGCTTGCGGAAGCCTCCTGTTCCATTGTCTCCTATGTTGTCATTCCCACCCGTGCCTCCCTATCCTCCCATGTCTCCTGGCCCTGAGTCACTAGGTACTGCTGTGCTGATGCAGTTGGGATTCACGTGTCTCTCCAGGTGAAGAGGGCTTATAGGAGGAGGGAGGGGATTTGCCTCTATTGCGGGTTACAGGGCCACCTTTTAAAGTCTTGTCCTACACGTTTTTTTTTCTAAAATGTCACATTGCATTTCCTTGAAGAAGCTGCCCACTGCTCAGGAGCTTGCTTCAATTTTTGCCCATGAGGTCTTCCGTTTACATGGATTACCCAAGGAGATAGTGTCGGACTGAAGTGGCCAGTTTGTCTCCAGATTTTGGCATTCCTTTTGTGCTCAAATGGGGATACAGCTTTCCTTCTCCTCAGCATATCACCCTCAATCCAATGGAGCTGCGGAAGGGTCTAATCAGCTATGGAAGAGTTCTTCCATTGCTATGTCTCAGATCACCACAATAATTGGTCTGAACTGTTACCTTGGGCAGAGTTAGCTTGTAATAGTGCTATTTATCCTTCCTCCTAGTTATCCCTGTTCATGGCAAATTATGTGTTTCAACCATCCTTGTTGCCTGATTCATTCATGTCTCAGGGTATTCCGGCTTTGGAGGAGCATCTCCGGCAAATTCGTTCCACGTGTGTGCAGATTCAGGATTGCCTTCATCGTTCTATGCAGCGCCAAAAGTTCCAGACTGATTGTAGGCATCTGCCCGCACCTTCCTACCAGGTTGGTGAGAAGTTTTGGCTGTCCTCCCACAATTTGAACCTTCATGTGCCTTCCAATAAACTGGCTCCCCGTTATGTTCGTCCTTTTTGGATACTGGGTCCTGTGGCCTACGCTCTTGACCTTCCTCCTGCAATGCGCATCTCCAATTTTTTTCATGTCTCCCTCTTGAAACCATTGGTTTGTAATTGGTTTACCACTGTGTTGCCTCGTCCCTGTCCTATCTCGCATTATTGAGTCTCATATGTCCAGGGGTCGCATACAGTATTTGGTTCACTGTAGGGGCTACGTCCGGAGGAGCATTCATGGGTTTCCTTATCTGATGTTCATGCTCCCACCCTCCTCTGTGCCATCCATGCCCATTCCCCAATAAGCCTTTTGTCCTCCCGCAGGGGAGGGGTCATTGAGGGGAGGGTACTGTCATGGTTTTTTCCCTGCTTTGTTTGCCATGTGCTGCTGGCAACCATTTTACTCACCTCTATTACTGAATCTGGTTCAGTGTTTGTGATGCTGCTCATTTTCTGCACACCCTCTTATGGCCAGACTGGTGTACATCATTCGTGTGAGACAGGTTGCAGTCTCAGAATTGTGATGTCATCACTTATTATTTAAAGGGCCTCTGTTCAGTATGCTTTGCCCTTGTGTTGTCTCAGACCTGCTTGTGAGTTCCTGTGTTCTAGTTCATGTGTATTACCTGGCTAGTCTGACATCCTGACTTTGCTGTTCTCCTTGTTCCTGATTCTGGCTCGTCTGACTACTTACTTTGGCTTCTGACTTGGCTCGTCTGACTACCAGCTCTGGCTTTGACCCCTGGCTTGTTATTTGACTTGTGGACTTTTTATTACTTTTGTTATTAATAAAGGTGTGATTATTTTTGCACTTCTCGTCTCAGTCTGATTCCTGACATCCTGACATATTTATAGGTTATAAAATTATTATTTATTATTATCTCAGCAATAACCTCCAATTAAAATGTATATATGTAACAATATTTGTTAAAATCAATATTTATTCCATAGTTCTAGATTAGTTAACTTTATAGATACCTTGAATTATATTTATGTAGACACTAGATTATGAATCAATTATAGACGCTTATTCCGTTACAATGTTCTATACAACAGATCATAAAAATATATCTTTAAAAATTAACCTTACTCACAATAAATACCACAAATGAGAATCCCAGAACAGTCTATAATTAGCCAATAACTTTAATTCAATGCCCAATATGGATTACAAACTTACAGCACTTAATTTACCACAACTAGAGAAGTTTATATATAATTTCTTCTGTTAAGTGTGATCAGTCCACGGGTCATCATTACTTCTGGGATATTAACTGCTCCCCTACAGGAAGTGCAAGAGGATTCACCCAGCAGAGCTGCTATATAGCTCCTCCCCTCTACGTCACCTCCAGTCATTCTCTTGCACCCAACGACTAGATAGGATGTGTGAGAGGACTATGGTGATATATTTAGTTTTTATATCTTCAATCAAAAGTTTGTTATTTTATAATAGCACCGGAGTGTGTTATTCCTTCTCTGGTAGAATTTGAAGAAGAATCTACCTGAGTTTTTTCTATGATTTTAGCCGGAGTAGTTAAGATCATATTGCTGTTTCTCGGCCATCTGAGGAGAGGTAAACTTCAGATCAGGGGACAGCAGGCAGATTAATCTGCAAAGAGGTATGTAGCAGTTTATTATTTTCTGACATGGAATTGATGAGAAAATCCTGCCATACCGTTATAATGTAAACTCAGCCTTGAATGCAGTAGATGTAGCTGATATCAGGCTGTCATGTATGTATATTTTACACTTCAGTTTTCTGGGGAATGGTACTTCTCTGGTTTTTAGACTGTATACATAGACTTAACCTAATTTGCAGGGACTTGCAATAGGTTTTAAATGACAATTAATTCTTGAGGTAAAACGTTTTTTTGCTGGCATGTAAAAACGTTTTTTTCTCTGAGGTACTGGGTGAAAAAATGTTTTGGGCACTATTTTTCCACTTGGCAATAGTTTTGATTTAAATTAGAGCAGTTCACTGATCCCTCTCACTGTTATGTGTGTGGGGGAGGGGCCATTTTTGGCGCTTTTACTATGCATCAAAAAAACTCAGTCAGAGGTTCATTTTCTTCCTACATGATCCGGTTCATCTCTACAGAGTTCAGGGATCTCCAAAGCCTTTTTTGAGGGAAGTAATCATTACAGCAGAGCTGTGCTGATTGTATTGACTGTGATAAAAAAAAAAAAAAAAAAGTTTATTTGTGTATTTTTTTCTGCTGTCTGGGTTAGTTATCATTGCTGAGGGGAACAATCCTTTGCTAAAACTGTATATTCTGACAAAGATTGATGCTATAACTTAATTATTTTAACTGTTATAATTTTTTTCTGTGCTTCTTAAAGGCACAGTTCGTTTTCATATTATTTGTAAATTACTTTGAAAAGTATTTCCAAGTTGCTGTTTATTTGCTAGTGTGTTAAACATGTCTGATTCAGAGGAATATCTCTGTGCTATATGTGTTAATGCCAAAGTGGAGCCCAATAGAAATTTATGTACTAAATGTATTGATGCTACTTTAAAAAACAGTCAATCTGTACAAATTGAACATATTTCACCAAACAACGAGGGGAGAGTTATGCCGACTAACTCGCCTCACGTGTCAGTACCTGCATCTCCCGCTCAGGAGGTGCGTGATATTGTAGCGCCGAGTACATCTGGGCGGCCATTACAAATCACATTACAAGATATGGCTACTGTTATGACTGAAGTTTTGGCTAAACTACCAGAACTAAGAGGTAAACGTGATCACTCTGGGGTGAGAACAGAGTGCGCTGATAATGCAAGGGCCATGTCTGATACTGCGTCACAGTTTGCAGAACGTGAAGACGGAGAGCTTCATTCTGTGGGTGACGGTTCTGATCCAAATAAACTGGACTCAGACATTTCAAATTTTAAATTTAAGCTTGAGAACCTCCGTGTGTTACTAGGGGAGGTATTAGCGGCTCTGAATGATTGTAACACAGTTGCAATCCCAGAGAAAATGTGTAGGTTGGATAAATATTTTGCGGTACCGACGAGTACTGACGTTTTTCCTATACCTAAGAGACTTACTGACATTGTTACTAAGGAGTGG
This sequence comes from Bombina bombina, assembly GCF_027579735.1. NCBI lineage: Eukaryota > Metazoa > Chordata > Amphibia > Anura > Bombinatoridae > Bombina > Bombina bombina. The sequence goes on from NC_069506.1 coordinate 212,829,187, forward strand.
GATAGACCCGGTGTGCCTTTCTCACCCCCTCCTATATTCAGAAAGATGTTTCCAATAGACGCCGCCACACGGGACTTATGGCAAATGGTCCCTAAGGTGGAGGGAGCAGTTTCTACTTTAGCTAAGCGTACCACTATCCCAGTGGAGGATAGCTGTGCTTTTTCAGATCCAATGGATAAAAAATTAGAGGGTTACCTTAAGAAAATGTTTGTTCAACAAGGGTTTATATTGCAACCTCTTGCATGTATTGCGCCTGTCACGGCTGCAGCAGCATTTTGGTTTGAGTCTCTGGAAGAGACACTTCAATCATCCACACTAGATGACATCACACACAAACTTAAATTCCTTAAGTTAGCTAATTCATTTATTTCAGATGCCGTAGTACATTTAACTAAACTTGCGGCTAAAAATTCAGGATTCGCCATTCAGGCACGCAGAGCTCTGTGGCTGAAATCCTGGTCAGCTGATGTTACGTCTAAATCTAAATTGCTTAATATTCCTTTCAAAGGGCAGACCTTATTCGGGCCCGGCTTGAAAGAGATTATTGCTGACATTACAGGAGGTAAAGGTCATGCCCTGCCTCAGGACAAGGCCAAAGCCAAGGCTAGACAGTCCAATTTTCGTTCCTTTCGTAATTTCAAAGCAGGAGCAGCATCAACTTCCTCTGCACCAAAACAGGAAGGAGCTGTTGCTCGCTACAGACAAGGCTGGAAACCTAACCAGTCCTGGAACAGGGGCAAACAGGCCAGAAAACCTGCTGCTGCCCCTAAGACAGCATGAATTGAGGGCCCCCGATCCGGGACCGGATCTAGTGGGGGGCAGACTTTCCCTCTTCGCCCAGGCTTGGGCAAGAGATGTTCAGGATCCCTGGGCGTTAGAGATCATATCTCAGGGATACCTTCTGGACTTCAAATCCTCTCCCCCAAGAGGGAGATTTCATCTGTCAAGGTTGTCAACAAACCTAACAAAGAAGGAAGCGTTTCTACGCTGCGTACAAGATCTTTTATTAATGGGAGTGATCCATCCAGTTCCGCGGTTGGAACAAGGACAAGGGTTTTACTCAAATCTGTTTGTAGTTCCCAAGAAAGAGGGAACCTTCAGGCCAATCTTGGATTTAAAGATCCTAAACAAATTCCTAAGAGTTCCATCGTTCAAGATGGAAACTATTCGAACAATTTTGCCCATGATCCAAGAGGGTCAGTACATGACCACAGTGGATTTAAAGGATGCTTACCTTCACATACCGATTCACAGAAGTCATTACCGGTATCTAAGGTTTGCCTTTTTAGACAGGCATTACCAGTTTGTAGCTCTTCCATTCGGACTGGCTACGGCTCCAAGAATCTTCACAAAGGTTCTGGGCACTCTTCTGGCGGTACTAAGACCGCGAGGAATTTCAGTAGCTCCGTACTTAGACGACATACTGATACAAGCTTCAAGCTTTCAAACTGCCAAATCTCATACAGAGATAGTACTGGCATTTCTAAGGTCGCATGGATGGAAAGTGAACGAAGAGAAAAGTTCTCTCTTTCCACTCACAAGAGTTCCCTTCCTGGGGACTCTGATAGATTCTGTAGAAATGAAGATTTACCTGACAGAGGACAGGTTAACAAAACTTCAAAATGCATGCCGTGTCCTTCATTCCATTCAACACCCGTCAGTAGCTCAATGCATGGAGGTAATCGGACTAATGGTAGCAGCAATGGACATAGTTCCTTTTGCACGCCTACATCTCAGACCACTGCAACTGTGCATGCTAAGTCAGTGGAATGGGGATTACTCAGATTTGTCCCCCACTCTAAATCTGAATCAAGAGACCAGAAATTCTCTTCTATGGTGGCTTTATCGGCCACATCTGTCCAGGGGAATGCCATTCAGCAGGCCAGACTGGTCAATTGTAACAACAGACGCCAGCCTACTAGGTTGGGGCGCTGTCTGGAATTCTCTGAAGGCTCAGGGACTATGGAATCAGGAGGAGAGTCTCCTTCCAATAAACATTCTGGAATTGAGAGCAGTCCTCAATGCTCTTCTGGCTTGGCCCCAGTTAACAACTCGGGGGTTCATCAGGTTCCAGTCGGACAACATCACGACTGTAGCTTATATCAACCATCAGGGAGGGACAAGAAGCTCCCTAGCAATGATGGAAGTATCGAAGATAATTCGCTGGGCAGAGTCTCACTCTTGCCACCTGTCTGCAATCCACATCCCGGGAGTGGAGAACTGGGAGGCGGATTTCTTAAGTCATCAGACTTTTCATCCGGGGGAGTGGGAACTTCATCCAGAGGTCTTTGCCCAAATACTTCGACGTTGGGGCAAACCAGAGATAGATCTCATGGCGTCTCGACAGAACGCCAAGCTTCCGCGCTACGGGTCCAGATCCAGGGATCCGGGAGCGGTCCTGATAGATGCCTTGACAGCACCATGGACCTTCAGGATGGCTTATGTGTTTCCACCTTTCCCGATGCTTCCTCGATTGATTGCCAGAATCAAACAGGAGAAAGCATCAGTGATTCTAATAGCGCCTGCATGGCCACGCAGGACTTGGTATGCAGATCTGGTGGACATGTCATTCTGTCCACCTTGGTCGTTACCTCTGAAACAGGACCTTCTGATTCAGGGTCCTTTCAAACATCAAAATCTAACTTCTCTGAAGCTGACTGCTTGGAAATTGAACGCTTGATCTTATCAAAGCGTGGTTTTTCTGAGTCAGTTATTGATACCTTAATACAGGCTAGGAAGCCTGTTACCAGAAAGATTTACCATAAAATATGGCGTAAATACCTATATTGGTGCAAATCCAAAGGTTACTCTTGGAGTAAGGTTAGGATTCCTAGGATATTGTCTTTTCTACAAGAAGGTTTAGAAAAGGGGTTATCCGCTAGTTCCTTAAAGGGACAGATCTCAGCTCTGTCCATTCTGTTACACAAGCGTCTGTCAGAAGTTCCAGACGTTCAGGCCTTTTGTCAGGCTTTGGCCAGGATTAAACCTGTGTTTAAAGCTGTGGCTCCACCATGGAGTTTAAACCTTGTTCTTAACGTTTTACAGGGCGTTCCGTTTGAACCCCTTCATTCCATTGATATAAAGTTGTTATCTTGGAAAGTTCTATTTTTAATGGCTATTTCCTCGGCTCGAAGAGTCTCTGAGTTATCAGCCTTACATTGTGATTCTCCTTATTTGATTTTTCACTCGGATAAGGTAGTTCTGCGTACTAAACCTGGGTTCTTACCTAAGGTAGTCACTAACAGGAATATCAATCAGGAGATTGTTGTTCCATCCTTGTGCCCAAATCCTTCTTCGAGGAAGGAACGTCTTTTGCACAATCTGGATGTAGTTCGTGCCCTTAAATTTTATTTACAGGCAACTAAAGATTTTCGACAAACGTCTTCCCTGTTTGTCGTTTACTCTGGTCAGAGGAGAGGTCAAAAAGCTTCTGCTACCTCTCTCTCTTTTTGGCTTCGTAGCATAATTCGTTTAGCTTATGAGACTGCTGGACAGCAGCCTCCTGAAAGAATTACAGCTCATTCCACTAGAGCTGTGGCTTCCACTTGGGCCTTTAAGAATGAGGCCTCTGTTGAACAGATTTGCAAGGCTGCAACTTGGTCTTCGCTTCATACTTTTTCCAAATTTTACAAATTTGACACTTTTGCTTCTTCGGAGGCTATTTTTGGGAGAAAGGTTCTTCAGGCAGTGGTTCCTTCTGTATAAAGAGCCTGCCTTTCCCTCCCGTCATCCGTGTACTTTTGCTTTGGTATTGGTATCCCAGAAGTAATGATGACCCGTGGACTGATCACACTTAACAGAAGAAAACATAATTTATGCTTACCTGATAAATTCCTTTCTTCTGTAGTGTGATCAGTCCACGGCCCGCCCTGTTTTTTAAGGCAGGTAAATATTTTTTAAATTATACTCCAGTCACCACTACACCCTTGGCTTCTCCTTTCTCGTTAGTCCTTGGTCGAATGACTGGAGGTGACGTAGAGGGGAGGAGCTATATAACAGCTCTGCTGGGTGAATCCTCTTGCACTTCCTGTAGGGGAGCAGTTAATATCCCAGAAGTAATGATGACCCATGGACTGATCACACTACAGAAGAAAGGAATTTATCAGGTAAGCATAAATTATGTTTTGTAAGAGATTTCACATTAATAAGCCTGACTTAGAGATATGAAATACAAAGACCTGTATATGCCAATTAATTAATCTGGCCTTAAATAACCTCTTATTTAGCCACAATAAAACACATTCTAAAATCTATCACCATAGCTACAAAAAATATAAATAAATATTAAAAAATAAATATTAATGCCTGACCCTCTTCTCAATAACCGATGACTTAGCACTAGTATATTTATTTCTAGATCATGCAAGACTATGAAACATATGTTTAAAATTTAAATATCCTTTTTAAATCACCAACTTCAATTAAACTGTATCAATAATGAATGTATTTGCTTTAAAATATTAAATTATTACCAACATATATTACCACAAAGCCAATTTGAAGGTTTCAGCTTTTTTAGATAAATCTGTTCACCTCATAAATAAAAAAAGGTATTTTCAATCCTGGATATAAAAGGTTAGCCCAATTTTGCTTATAGAGAATGTGTTCCAAATGCAGCCTTTTTTTCCTCTTGCATGAGCGTTTTTCAAGTGATAAGCCTGCCTCTATTTTGTAATCATTGGTGAAAGTTTTGGATATGCACTTAGCGAAGCTGAACATCTCATTGGCTTACTGTGAATGTATGGGTTTTAACAGTCAACTAATTTTGCTGTTATACCAGTTTTAGTCCATTAGGGGGCAGCAGACATAAAAAAACTGCTTCATTATTAAAATGCTACAGAAAATACAGTTTACTATATATCTTCAAATGTATATTTAATATACTCACTATTTTCTGATATTAATAAATTAATCTGGTCTACATATGGGACTAATTAATACTATTTAATCTGAGTATTTTCATACTAAACATGAGGGTATTTGAAGAAACTGCATTTAAAATCACATTTTCTATGAAAGGATTTAAAAAGATTACAAATATTTTTAGCATGGATCCAACCATTTTCTCAGTTATCATCTCAATATCACATACTGTACATACCTTGTGAGTAGCAGTCTGATGTAATTTCATATTGCTATATTTACATTGTATTATTATCCTATATTAAAATAAATATTGCATATCTGTATATCTCTTTCTGAGTGTATAAAAACATATGATATAATTTACAGCACCAATTACATATGCACTTATTAGAAGTCTTAAAAATATATGAATATGCTATCCATTTTGAAACATTTATCCAAAATAGTATAAGTTTCATATATATAAACAAAAGTTCAAAGGTATATGCACTCTCACCACCATCCTGCAGCTGCCAGGGTGCTCTTAAGGAGTTTACAGAAAGAAACAGAGTGAAGCACTCACTGAACTTTGGATATCAAAGTGAAATATCAATTTAGTGACGTTTCGGGACCTCAAAGTCCCTTCTTCTGACAATCAGAGTGTACAAATGAACAAACTTATAAAGGCCTTCAGGCCCCTCCCCCAATCAGATCTCCAATCTCTGGAGACCATGTGCAGACAGCTATGTGACAGCATCCGGACGGATAGCTCAGCATGATAAGGCACTATGGCTGAGCTCTGTAGCAACCCAAGGGTTGCAGTTTCGATCCCTGGCGAGGTCCACTCAGCCTTTCATCCTTCCGAGGTCGATAAAATGAGCAGTGCCTTGAGACCCTTACGGGTGATTAGCCACACTTTACAAGTACCCAATACAAAAAAGTAAGGGGATAAACCATTCTGGTAGCCCAAACAAAAATTGGATATTAACACAGAACTGTGCATAAAGGTGGCTTTAAGCAATCAAATAACAAATGTGCATATCGGCTCGTGTATTGTGAAATTTCAAAATAGTGTCTCTAAAAGTGATACGTATTCAGAGATCCCACAAAACTCCTTCCTTCCCCGCTGGTCTATGTCCCGGGTTTGTATGTGAATGGAACAATCCATGTTGTGAGTCGTTCCATTGGACAACTTTCATCACCGCCCACATCTTAGGTGATCAGTTGTCAGATGTTGTCAAGACAACTAGAGTAAACCCTCCGGGAGAACACTCCCAGTCACAGTTACATCCTTCCGACAACCTGACTTAACACACCTAATATGTAAAGTAATGGCCAAACCGGCCATTTTCTGAGCAAACAGAGATAGGCATCCCGCTTCTGATATCAGCTAGTATTCATACTATATGAAACCTACAGTATAAACCACCCGGTGATCCGGTCTCCCTTTCAATCACACCAGAGAATCAGCTGTGCTTGCATCAGCCGATGACACCCACAGCATTGGAAGCCCCTCCCCCATAAACTCATAGGTGCTCCTGAGGGAGACCGGATCACCAGGTGGTTTATACTGTAGGTTTCATATAGTATGAATACTAGCTGATATCCGAAGCGGGATGCCTATCAATCTGTTTGCTCAGACAATGGCCGGTTTGGCCATTACTTTACATATTAGGTGTGTTAAGTCAGGTTGTGGGAAGGATGTAACTGTAACTGTGACTGGGAGTGTTCTCCCAGAGGGTTTACTCTAGTTGTCTTGACAACGTCTGACAACTGATCACCTAAGATGTGGGCGGTGATGAAAGTTGTCCAATAGAACGACTCACAACATGGATTGTTCCATTCACACACAAACCCGGGACATAGACCAGTGGGGGAGGCAGGAGTTTTGTGGTGTGGGATCTCTGAATACGTATCACTTTTAGAGACACTATTTTGAAATATCACAATACACGAGCTGATATGCACATTTGTTATTTGATTGCTTAAAGCAACCTTTATGCACAGTTCTGTGTTAATATCCAATTTTTGGGAGATGGGGAGGTGGAAATGAAGTGCTAGAGATACCACTAGGGGTTAAAAGTACTATGGATAAAGTGATATCTTACTATTATATTAGTGTGTATTAATAGAAAAAGGCTTTTAGATGTTGAAATCACATCAGATTAGATAATTAGCGACAGGTGTAAAACATATGAAGGTCTTGTAAATGTGGAAATCACTAAAGAACTAGTGACAAGGTGTAAAACAAAACTAAACAACAATTTATTACAAATATAACCCTGTTAATAGAGAAGCACAAATCTTAGTACTAGAAAATGGACATGTAAAATATACAATAAAAATTATAAAATACCTAAATGTTGCAACACTGATTCATAAATAGCAATTACTTTGATTAGCACACATAAAACAACAGAAAAACAGTGGGTTTTCTGAGTGAAGACTTTTCTAAAGTATACCAAGGGTTAAACCCCAAAAACTGTTACAAAAATTATATGAGCGGTGATACAATGTATCAGATAAAAGTCAATCCTTGCAATGATGCCGTTAGGGATATATATCATGCAGTTACTTTCAAGTTATGATCCCATATGCAGCAATATTAGCTGTGTAGTGGAGTGCTAGTGGCAAATATCAGATGACAACGGTATTCACGTTTGTAAATAAACAGGAATGCTTGTAATTTTAAGTCAGTTCACTGAATATCCCATTTACTCTTGAAAAACCCAGAACACCTGGTGAAACATGTCGATGGGAGTGTGACTTTCTATTACACCAGAAGGAGACTGGAGAATTACCTGCATACATTCAGTACTAAAGTGCAGGAAAGACTTCAAGTAAGAACCTTCTAAATGAATAACTTGCACAAGTATAAAAAAAGACTACAGCTTGAGGTGTCTGCCCTTACGTTTACGGGCACAGAGGATCCAGATGGGGACTCAGGTCATAGGGTAATTGACCTCCCGGAACTCCCCCAACCTGAGAGGCTGCCGGAAATATGGAGTAAGTAGATGCGACAAGCATTGGGGAATAAGGCAGAACGCTGCAAATAAAGTTAGCTGGATTTATCTTCAAATAAGGGTAAGAACATTTACACTAATAACCCTTACTTAAATTGGATATTCAGTTAACTGACTTAAAATTACAAGCATTCCTGTTTATTTACAAACGTGAATACCGTTGTCATCTGATATTTGCCACTAGCACTCCACTACACAGCTAATATTGATGCATATGGGATTATAACTTGAAAGTAACTGCATGATATATATCCCTAACGGCATCATTGCAAGGATTGACTTTTATCTGATACATTGTATCACCGCTCATATAATTTTTGTAACAGTTTTTGTGGTTTAACCCTTGGTATACTTTAGAAAGTATAGAACTTTACTCAGAAAACCCACTGTTTTTCTGTTGTTTTATGTGTGCTAATCAAGAGAAATTTGTATTTATGAATCAGTGTTGCAACACTTAGGTATTTTATAATTTTTATTGTATATTTTACATGTCCATTTTATAGTACTAAGATTTGTGCTTCTCTATTAACAGGGTTATATTTGTAATAAATTGTTGTTTATTTTTATTTTATTTTACACCTTGTCACTAGTTCTTTAGTGATTTCCACATTTACAAGACCTTCATATGTTTTACACCTGTCACTAATTATCTAATCTGATGTGATTTCAACATCTAAAAGCCTTTTTCTCCCAATACACACTAATATAATAGTAAGATATCACTTTATCCATAGTACTTTTAACCCCTAGTGCTATCTCTAGCGCCTCATTTCCACATCCCCATCTCCTTCAGATTATTCACTATCTAGGAAGAAGATAGTAGGAAATAGAGGCTTAGGGGCTATTAACTGCTTTTTTATTTAACCCCCTTTTCTCTACAATATCCAATTTTTGTTTGGGCTACCAGAATGGTTTAGCCCCTTACTGTTTGCTCAATGTCTCCAGAGATTGGAGACCGGATTGAGGGAGGGGCCTGAAGGCCTTTATAAGTTTGTTAATTTGTACACTCTGATTGTCAGAAGAAGGGACATTTGAGGTCCCGAAACGTCACTAAATAAATATTTCACTTTGATATCCAAAGTCCAGTGAGTGCTTCACTCTGTTTATAGCAAAAGATAGAAGACAGCACTCTCTGGTCTTAAATACAAAGGTTGTTTTATTTGTAGTGATGTTTCAGGGAAACAACCTTTGTATTTAAGACCAGAGAGTGCTGTCTTCTATCTTTTGCTATTATTACCCACATTCATGCACCCTGGCAAATCGTGATACTGTTCGTGAGAGTGCACTTGTCCTATTAACCTATATATATATATATATATATATATATATATATATATATATATATATATATATATGTTGTTAATATATTCTGGGTATGGAGAATATTAACTTATATGAAGATTAAGTCACAGCATTTCCACATGTATGTAAGTAACTTTCTTTGTTCTCAGGCAAGATGTGTATTTAGTTGGTTCAGGGGTAATTAACACGCCTGTGTTAATGATCAAATCCTCAGAATTCTGCTTGCTTATCTGACTTCATGTACAGACCTTTGTCTCTGTCAACCCAGGGGGGCATCCTGGATCAGTCACTCTTCAGGCAGGAAGTCTTTGTATGGGATCCCTTTGAAGAGATCTGCCTTTACTTGAGCAAATGTTTCCCTTTTTATTATTATTGTGTCTCTGACCACAGAAAGGGTGGTTGTGTTACCCAGCTCAGCATTTGTTCACAATGCAGCCAAATCAATTCATAGTAGATATTAGCTAAATGAGATATTAAATTATGTGATATCCAATGCCATTCAGCCATACCCTGACATAAATCCCCCTTTTTTCAACATATGTAGAACACATGTATTGGAAATTGACTAAAAACCTATGTAATTGGTGAGGGTATTTACATTATATACATCATAGACAGTCTTATTATGAAGAGATTCGCTAGCTAGGCATCTTTAAACTACAATACTTCTTTAGTGCATTTGGGGATATGACACTTCATTCTCCCTCCGTATGACTTGTAGTTGGGACCTAGTATGGCTCATTTGCAACTGATTAATATGGACCAATTTATCCATAAAAGTATAATTTTTAGGGATCCCTATTTATAGGCAACTTGAGATATTTTGTCAGTAATGACAAAAGGACCCTTCCATGATGGAAGAAATTTCTTCTCCTTAACTTGATCTCTTTTAAAGTTATAAAGATAAACTTTATCATTTATTTTATATTCCTTTTTGGACGTTTTGAGATCATAATAGGTTTTAGCGGCAGTTGCAGTCTTCTCTATGTTCCTTTGAGCAAATGCAAAGGCATATTGCAGGTGCTTCCTTAAATTTTCCACATATTGATGTGTAATGGCAACATTTATCAAGTTCTGGTCTGATGTACGGTACAGTAGATGTTGAGGTAGAACCATTCTTCTACCAGTCATCAATTCAAATGATCACATCTTAGTAGCATTACTTGGAGTTGCTCTTAATGCGATTAGGACTATAGGTAATGTTATATCCCAGTCTTTACCTGTTTCACTCACAAACGTTTTTAGGATTTTCACAATGGAATGGTTGTAATGCTCTACACCACCACTTGAGGCAGCTCTATATGCAATATGGAGCTTTCTTTTGACCCCTAGTATTTTTCATATCTTGGTCATCACTTCACTAGTGCAAAGACTAAATTCAACTAAGTGCACAGGATAGGCTACGACTGCAAGTTAAAAAAAGTAAGAGAGAGACTGCTGCGTCCCTACTCCCCCTGACATGTTTCGCACTATGGCTTTTTTTTATAAAGCCATAGTGCGAAACATGTCAGGGGGAGTAGGGATGCCTATCCTGTGCACTTAGTTGAATTTAGTCTTTGCTGAAATTTTTTTTTTTTTTTTTTCAATTTTAAACAAGCTTTATTTATAAAATAAAATCAGTATACATGTTACACATCATAATCATCAATAACACAGTCACCAGTACAGTACAGTCACCAAAGCATATACAGCTCATGGATCTTCTTTGAAAAGAGAAAAATAACGTTAGCAATCTAGATTAGCGTCATATTAAGATCCGCATATCATATGACTCTTCTAGTTCCAGCTTATTACAGGATAAAATTATGGTCTAACAGATGTCAGTGCATGGCCTATCTTTCATTACTCTAACACATTTTACAAAGCAATAATTAAATAATACAGTATATCATATATCAACCTGTGAGGTGTTATTGAAGTTTGCTAAGTATTCCTACATGGCATCTGGGTTGTGAGGTGAGGGTGTAGGGTGAATAGTGTCGGCTGTCAGAGAGTGTAAATATTCCTCCCAAATAAAGGAGATGTCATGAAATTCCCCTAGTTTGCCCATTTTGATGTAATGATATTGTTCTAGCTTTAAGGCCATTGTCACTCTACCTCTCCAAAACTGTAGTGTTGGTAGTGTGTTTTTCTTCCAATTGTAAGGGATATATCTCTTGGCCGTATTTATCATTATCGTCAAAAGTTGAAGTCTGTACATACAACGTATCTTGGGGCGAACATTGAACAGGAGTGCCCATGGTGTATGGGGAATGGGGGAGCCTAGGGCTTTTCCCATTTCTCTTCCTATGTCTAGCCAATATTGCCTTACAATGGGGCATGTCCACCATATATGTGTAAATGTGCCTCTGTCCTCACACCCCCTCCAGCACTTTGCGTCATAAGTGGGAATCATTTTCTCTAGTTTGTCTGGGGTGTAATGCCATCTGCAAAGCAGTTTGGTATTCATTTCAGCGACCTGTAGGGATGAGGTTGAGGAGCTCATTTGCCTGTAAATCATATCCCATGTTTTAAGTGAAGGGTGTTCGTTTAGTTCGGATTCCCATCTTGCAACATATGTTGGTGGCTGTGTGGTCTGGTGCGCTATAAGTAGTTTGTAAGAGATGGATAAGTTACCGCTACTCGGTAGTATCGCGTGGCATATAGACTCAAAGGGTGTCAGGGGTCTAGATATGTTGGCCTTATGTGGGTGCGTCTGATGGCTGTGTGAAATTTGATGGTATGCCAACCAGTGTTTGTGATCAAGGCTTAGTATATCCAAGACCTCTTGCTTAGTTTTAAGCTTACCGTTTTGTAAAACCTTATAATGTGTAGTCTGATTTAGCGTTAGCATGTTTTGATCACGGGTGTGGGGTAGGCTAAGGGGCTGGGTATGGTAGGTTAGTGGAGTCAGTGGAGATTGTAGGGACGAGATTGATTTGTGTGACCTCAAAATCCTATTCCATACCTTGAAAGTTTCCTGAACTGTAATTGGGCATTCTGGCTGGGTAGTACCAGTACTCCTTTGGTTGCCTGGTGACCAGCATTGTCCTCCTAAGTGGGGAGTCCCACAAAGTTCAGTTTCTAAAGTTACCCATTCTTTATGGGCAGCATGTTTGCACCAGTCCACAATCCTGGACATATGGACTGCGCAATTATACAATTGTAGATTAGGTACCCCCAATCCTCCTTGTAATTTATTACGATACAAAGTCTGTGTGGCGACTCTTGGTCGTTTATTGCTCCATATGAAGGAGTTAATAATTTTCTGTAACTGAAATAGTGATTTGTCTGGGATGGGGATAGGGAGTACCTGAAGGAGATAAAGGATTTTTGGAAGAATAATCATTTTTATAGAGTTAATTCTACCTATCCAAGATAAAGGTTTTTGTTTCCAGGAAGCCAGAATAGATATAACGTGTGTTACAAGAGGGTCAAGATTCAGTGGGATTATTTTATTCAGGTAGGGGGTAATGTATACACCTAAGTATTTGAGTGCTACAGGTTGGTGTCTAATTTGGTGTGCCATCAAATGATTTAACTCGTGTTGTGGAGTTCCTATATTAATAAACTCCGATTTGGAGTAATTGATCCTAAAGTACGACATCTCTCCGAATTCGTGTAAAGTTGCCATGAGTGCGGGTACTGAAGTTTCTAAGTGCGTTAAAGTTAGAATGATATCGTCCGCATATAAGGAGGTTTTGTATTCTGTGTGATTTACAGTTATTCCTTTGATATCTAGGTTATCTCTGATGTATGTGGCTAACACTTCCATTGCCAGTATGAACAGTGTGGGGGACAAGGGGCATCCCTGTCGGGTTCCGTTCTTGATTGTAAATGGTTCAGATATAAAATCATTCAATTTAATTTTGGCCGTAGGGTTATTATATAGTGCATAAATTTTAGTGAGGAACTCAGTGTTAAAGCCGAATTTTAGGAGTGTATTTTTAAGGAAGGACCAATTCAGACGGTCAAATGCTTTTTCAGCATCCATAGATAAAACTACAGCAGGGATATTTTGTTTACTTGCATGTTCTATAAGATTAATGATTTTAGTGGAGTTGTCCCTAGCCTCTCTATTTGGGGTAAATCCTACTTGATTAAGATGTATTAAGTTTGGAAGTACTTTGTTTAGACGGGTGGCGAGGATTTTGGCATAGAGCTTAACATCCACATTTAGTAAAGAAATGGGGCGAAAATTCGAGGGGGTCGTGGCTGGCTTGCCCGGCTTGGGCAAAACCACAACATGTGCTTCTAACATCGAGGGCGGGAATTTAGCCCCTTGACTTATTTCATTAAAGATTGTCACCAAGTGTGGAGCCAAATCTTCCTGGAAAACTTTATAATATTTAGTAGAGAACCCATCTGGGCCCGGGCTTTTTCCATTTTTTAGTGTTTGTATGGCCTTCTTGATCTCTGGTATAGAAAAGGGCAAATTAAGTTGTTCTAATTGGGCCTCTGTTAGTTTGGGTAAAGGGCAGTTTTTAAGGTATCTATCTAATGTATTATTGAAATGGGGTAGATCATTAGCAGGAGATAAGTTATACAGGTCCGAATAGTAAGAGTGGAACGCCTGAAGAATTTCGGGGGTAGTTGTTAATGTTGATTTGTTTGGGGGTTTTAGTTCATATATGTGCGTTTTAAGTTTCTTTCTTTTTAGGGCCCTTGCTAGATATTTACCGGCTCTATTATTCTCATAATGAAAAAAACTATTTGTTTTATGCACAAGATTATGGTGTTCTAATTGCAAAAAGTCATCTAGAGCTTGCCTGACTTTCGTTATTTCAGTCAGAATGCTAGTGTCCAACGGAGAGTGCTTTTGTAAGTGTTCCAGATCTGAAAGTTTAGTGGTAAGGTTGTCGTATTCTACCCGTTGGGCATGTCTTAATTGGGCTCTTAATTTAATAAATTCTCCCCTAAGCGAGCATTTATGTGCCTCCCAAACCGCAAATTGGTTGGAAGTTGAGGGAACGTTTATCTGAAAATATTCCTCTATGACTCTGTGTAATTTATCGATATGATCTACCTTGTTAAGTAATGTATCATCCAATTTCCATAGAAATGGTACATCTGTATGTTCTGGCCATGTGATATGTAGTGAGACAGCCGAATGGTCTGACCAGGCTGTGGGGGAAATTACACATTTTTTAACCTGTGTGAGACCTTTTTGATTAGTGAGAAAATAATCAATCCTACTGTGTGATTTGTTGGGATGGGAGTAGAACGTATAGTCCCTAGTGTTAGGGTGCTGGAGTCTCCAGATGTCATATAGCTTATGGAGTTTAAGTTGCTTCCAAAAATATATATGAAATTTCGTCCTACGTGTTAGGTAGGGATTGTTGCTATCTAAGTGTGGTTGAAAGTGTAGATTAAAGTCTCCGCCTATATAAATTGGTCCTGTTGAGATGTCTAAAATACGATTAAACAATTGTACAAAAAAGGGTTTTGGCTTGCTATTGGGTGCATAAAGATTGACAAATGTAACCGGGCGTCCGTATAGGAGGCCTTTCAGTCCCAGAAATCGACCTTCGTTATCTGATTCTTGTTTGATTAATGTGAAGTGTACACTTCTTTTCATTAAAATGCTCACGCCACATTTTTTGGAAGGTCCTGTGCTGTGAAAATGCTGTGTATAGGTTTGTCCTAGATATTTTGGTATGTTTCCCTTTCTAAAGTGGGTCTCCTGGAGGAAGAGTATATCGGCCTGCCTTTTGGAAATGTCTGAGAGGGCTTTTGATCGTTTGCATGGGGAGTTGAGACCTTTAGCATTTTGGGAGAAGAGAACTAGGGAGTGTGGCTTGTTAGAGTTGTGACAAGACATTATCTTGGTGTAAGTGCCAGCTAAACTTGTAAGTATTTAAATTTATCAAGCCTATAGTGACTGTACATATGGCGAGAATTTTTTGTCCCAGAGTGACACAGTTTGAACATGTATTAGCTTCATACAAACAATAAAAACAAACAACATATTTGTGCAAAAAAACAGTGTCAACATATTGCATAATAAAGAACTGTAGAATTATAAAAACAAACAAATCTCTAAGTCTGAAACCAGACATAAAAAGAGATATAACACTAATGGGAGGAAAACAAACATAAGGTCCTTTATTTTGTAAACATAAAGTTCTTACCCATCCCAAAAATAGGGAAAAGGCTAAATATTAATGTCCTGGGGCCTATATAAACTTTAGGAAAGAGCCTCGCATTACTTCATGCGGTGTTAAACAGTTTGTGTTATGAGTAAGTAAGCTGGATACGATACCTTTCTCGTCGCAGCTCACCAGTAATCAAAGTCCAGCATATGTCCATCAGTAAGGGAGCCCGAGGAGCGGGCCACACATAGAAGTGTCCAGAAACACATATGTTATAGCTCTAGTCCTCCTCTGATTCAGAGGGGCGAGTGTCTCTAGATGAGGGTTGCTGTTTTCCGGGTTTTTCTGTCATTGATGGTGTTTTGTCCGGTCGGGGGGACCTTGGTTTGCCATCTTGTAGGGTCAGTGCCATCTATACGGGATTTTCTTGTTGCGAAGTAATGTTGTTAAAGGAGTAAATTCTTTTCGTCTCTGCAATGTTCTCGTTGAGAGATCCTGGTAGAATTGTATAACATTACCCCTGAACCTTACAGGCTGTTGTTGTCGGGATTGATTGAGAAGCATTTCTTTTTCAAGAAAGTTTTTATATCTGATATTAATATCTCTAGGTGGGGCCCTGTCTGGAGGCTTAGGCCGGAGAGCCCTGTGGGCCCGTACCCACAGAATATCTTCTGTGTATGATTTATCCTTGATAGCGGAGAAGAGGGCCTGTAGATATTCTGGAAAGTCTCTAGGTAGAACGGATTCAGGAACTCCCCTTAGTCGCAAATTCTTCCTCCTGCTCCTGTTCTCTAAGTCGTCTATTTTATCCATTAGTGCTTCAATATTCTCCTGTTGTGAAGTAGAGCTATTATCAATACGAATAATGTCTTCCCTGATTTCATCAGTTTCTGCTTCTACCATTTCAACTCTAGAGCTCATAGTTTGAATTTCTTGCTTAAGTTCTGTGAGTTCTTCTCTAAGGCATGTTCTGAAAATTTCTGAAATTTCCTGCTTGGATGCAAAATGAGATAGGAGTGAAGCAGGGATTGAAGTGGTCTCTTCAGATGTAGGCCCGGGTGCAGGGCTTGGGGGCTGTGTGCTAGGAGGAAGTTTATTTTTACCAGCCAAAGTATTTGTGGGAGAGTGTTCTGTAGCAAAGTACGATGGCATTGTGTGGGTTTTAGTTGCTGGCACTTTGGTGATTTTATCTGACTTGTTTAGTCTCCTGGATGCCATTTAAAAAGATCGCACATTATCCCCTTAAATGTGGTCACTTCGTGTGAGGGATACCCCTGTCTGTCAACAGTCACCACCCGGCTATTGTAAAGTCACTTTTCCTTGTATGTTTAAGGGTGCTTCTACCCACATGCACCTCTTTATCTGTTTAATTAGCAGTTGGATGAAGCAGTATAAGTGCAGCGCTAGTAGCGTTATTTTAAGGCCCTGTGGTAATGGCGTTTTACAGGCGCTGCCCTCGTGGGCTAGATTTGTGCATAAACTCACCCCTGTTCCGACTTAAAAACTGTGGCAGCGCTCCTCTATACGCCGGACTCCCCGCTCAGTCAGCTCAAGTTAGCCGCAGCCTTCTTTAGTATTACGCAGTAATGTGGGCTGCTCGGGTAGCGGTGTGAGTGAACCGGACCTGGTTGCAGTGTCGGTAAGATGGCGCCCGCTGCGTGTGTAGCTTGGGTCTGTGCTGACCACTTCGCCGCTTCTCTTTGTGGCTTTTGAGTCCGGATGATATCCCCAAGCTCAGGGAATGCTCCTCTTTCCTGCTGTGGTGTATGAGACCAATTTTGGCTATTATAAGCAGCCCCAGTCAGTGCTTGCAGGACCCTATGTACGGAGCTCCGGATTTATGCGACCATCATGGTTGCTACCAAGCTCCGCCCCCCTAGTCTTTGCTGTAATTTAATTCTTTGGCAGACAAATGGTGTCGCCATATTCTTAATATTCAATCCTCGTTGTGGAAACTTTCTACTTTGAACATTTGTGAGTCCCTGGTTACTTGTAGTAATACCTAGTTGAACAGACCCACTTAGTATTATAATAGTTTTGGCAGACAATTGGTGATGCCATACATTTGGGAATGTTAGTGTGTTCTGTTCTGCATATATAACCGGTATACTATTTAGTAACCACATTTTGGAGCTCATAACTATACTTGCCTTATAAATACGTTGCCAATTATACACCAACATGGAGTAATGCCCTATTAACCACCTAAGTATGGGATATTATGCTAGTCCTACAAGCTCCAATTGTTGTAATACTTTGTACCACAGGCTATGTGGCGAGCCTGCCTATCGATACAGTAGTCATATATTTTATATCAACATAAACATTTTGCAGTTTTGATATGCCTATTGAGTATTTATATGTACAATATTGACGCCTTTTGTACTCCTGGTCATTACTATTAGTACCATATCCCTAGATAACTGTCATTATTACAGGAAGACAGTTTATGAAAGTGAATAGAGATAATTAGTAACCAACCTTTTGTACCAGTTGTGCAATTTGCTACTATGTTAATATTTCTAATACTACTTACCATTTAAGCTTGGTATGCACTTGACTTGCAAATAAGTATCCCACTTCACATATAGGACCCTATGCAGTCCTACAAATACTGCTTTTAGGAGCTCAGTTCCCAGTCTGACACTTCCTTGGATCTGGTTACTAATTAATATATGTGATCTCCTATACATTATGTGATTAATAAGTGGCTCTTTTACTGCTCTATTTCATTACAATACTGTGCACACCCCTCCCTACCCTGGGAAGATAACTTTGCAAGGCAAGAAACTCCAGTTATGAGACAATAATATACTGGTTTTAATAAACATGATACCTTTCCAAAACAGGTGATTCAGCAATTATGTGTTTGTGTTGCACAAGATATTCCTACACTGTGTTTTTATGTTTAATTTAGTTTTTAAAATTTTCTTGACAATAAAAGTTAAGTTTTAACTCCTTCATTCTGAGAAGAATAACTATAACTTCTATTACACTGCTCTTATTGTTCGCTTACTTATAGTGTTATTGAGTGCTATTCAGGTACACACTTTACCAGTGGTTCATTGGTTCTTGTGTCTCTAATTTCTCTTTTGTGTACAGCACCAGTCCTACATTATACCTTTATATGGTGAGATATATGTCATTATCTGACAGATTATTTATACATCACCTAGGAAACAACACATGTAGTGCCATTGTTTTACTTTCTCCTTTTTCTCCAATAGGCTCACATACCGCTAGATTTAGAGTTCTGTGTTAGCTGTCAAAACCAGCGTTAGGGGCTCCTAATGCTGGTTTTGGCTGCCCGCTGGTATTTAGAGTCAGTCAGGAAAGGTTCTAACGCTCACTTTGCAGCCACAAATTTTCCATACCGCAGATCCCCCTACGCCAATTGCATAGCCTATCTTTTCAATGGGATCTTTCTAACACTGGTATTTAGAGTCTTGGCTGAAGTGAGCGTTTGAAATATAAGGACAAGACTCCAGCCGCAGCAAAAAGCCAGGAGTTAAGAGCTTTCTGGGCTAACGCCGGTTCATAAAGCTCTTAACTACTGTGCTCTAAAGTACACTAACACCCATAAACTACCTATGCACCCCTAAACCGAGGCCCCCCCACATCGCTGCCACTCTAATACATTTTTTTAACCCCTAATCTGCAGACCGCACACTGCCGCAACCTACGTTATACCTATGTACCCCTAATCTGCGGTCCCTAACACCGCCGACCCCTATATTATATTTATTAACCCCTAATCTGCCGCCCCCAACGTCGCCGCTACCTACCTACAATTATTAACCCCTAATCTGCCGACCGGACCTCGCCGCTACTCTAATAAATGTATTAACCCCTAAAGCTAAGTCTAACCCTAACCCTAACACCCCCCTAAGTTAAATATAATTTTTATCTAACAAAATAAATTGACTCTTATTAAATAAATTATTCCTATTTAAAGCTAAATACTTACCTGTAAAATAAACCCTAATATAGCTACAATATAAATTATAATTATATTGTAGCTATTTTAGGAATACTATTTATTTTACAGGTAACTTTTTATTTATTTTAACCAGGTACAATAGCTATTAAATAGTTAATAACTATTTAATAGCTACCTAGTTAAAATAATTAAAAAATTACCTGTAAAATAAATCCTAACCTAAGTTACAATTAAACCTAACACTACACTATCAATAAATTAATTAATTAAAATACCTACAATTATCTACAATTAAACCTAACACTACACTATCAATAAATTAATTACATACAAATACCTACAATTAAATACAAATAAATACACTAACTAAAATACAAAAAATAAAAAAAGAACTAAGTTACAAAAAATAAAAATATAATTTACAAACATTAGAAAAATATTACAACAATTTTAAGCTAATTACACCTACTCTAAGCCCCCTAATAAAATAACAAAGCCCCCCAAAATAAAAAAATGCCCTACCCTATTCTAAAATAAAAATAGAAAAGCTCTTTTACCTTACCAGCCCTTAAAAGGGCCTTTTGCGGGGCATGCCCCAAAGAATTCTGCTCTTTTGCCTGTAAAAAAAACATACAATACCCCCCCAACATTACAACCCACCACCCACATACCCCTAATCTAACCCAAACCCCCCTTAAATAAACCTAACACTAAGCCCCTGAAGATCTTCCTACCTTATCTTCACCACGCCGGGTATCACCGATCCGTCCAGAGGAGGCTCCGAAGTCTTCATCCAAGCCCAAGCAGGGGCTGAAGAGATACATCATCAGGCTGAAGAGGTCCATCATCGGGCTGAAGAGGTCCATCATTGGGCTGAAGTCTTGATCCAAGCGGGGGCTGAAGAGATCCATCATCCGGCTGAAGTCTTCTATCAAGCGGCATCTTCAATCTTCTTTCTTCCGGATCCATCTTCATCCCGCTGACGCGGAACATCCATCCTGGCCGACGACTTCCCGACGAATGACGTTTCCTTTAAATGACGTCATCCAAGATGGCGTCCCTCGAATTCCGATTGGCTGATAGGAAAATTCTGATTGGCTGATGGAATCAGCCAATCAGATTCAAGTTCAATCCGATTGGCTGATCCAATCAGCCAATCAGATTGAGCTTGCATTCTATTGGCTGATCGGAACAGCCAATAGAATGCAAGCTCAATCTGATTGGCTGATTCGCATCGGCGGGATGAAAATGGATCTGGAAGAAGGAAGATTGAAGATGCCGCTTGATAGAAGACTTCAGCCGGATGATGGATCTCTTCAGCCCCCGCTTGGGCTTGGATGAAGACTTCGGAACCTCCTCTGGACGGATCGGTGATACCCGGCATGGTGAAGATAAGGTAGGAAGATCTTCAGGGGCTTAGTGTTAGGTTTATTTAAGGGGGGTTTGGGTTAGATTAGGGGTATGTGGGTGGTGGGTTGTAATGTTGGGGGGTATTGTATGTTTTTTTTAACAGGCAAAAGAGCAGAATTTTTTGGGGCATGCCCCGCAAAAGGCCCTTTTAAGGGCTGGTAAGGTAAAAGAGCTTTTCTATTTTTATTTTAGAATAGGGTAGTGCATTTTTTTTTATTTTGGGGGGCTTTGTTATTTTATTAGGGGGCTTAGAGTAGGTGTAATTAGCTTAAAATTGTTGTAATATTTTTCTAATGTTTGTAAACTATATTTTTATTTTTTGTAACTTAGTTTTTTTTTATTTTCTGTACTTTAGTTAGTGTATTTATTTGTATTTAATTGTAGGTATTTTATTTAATTAATTTATTGATAGTGTAGTGTTAGGTTTAATTGTAACTTAGGTTAGGATTTATTTTACAGGTAATTTTGTATTTATTTTAACTAGGTAGCTATTAAATAGTTATTAACTATTTAATAGCTATTGTACCTGGTTAAAATAAATACAAAGTTGCCTGTAAAATAAATATTAATCCTAAAATAGCTACAATATAACTATAATGTATATTGTAGCTATATTAGGGTTTATTTTACAGGTAAATTTTTAGCTTTAAATAGGAATAATTTATTTAATAAGAGTTAATTTATTTTGTTAGATAAAAATTATATTTAACTTAGGGGGGTGTTAGTGTTAGGGTTAGACTTAGCTTTAGGGGATAATACATTTATTAATACATTTAGTAGCGGCGAGGTCCGGTCAGCAGATTAGGGGTTAATACTTGAAGTTAGGTGTCGGTGATGTTAGGGAGGGCAGATTAGGGGTTAATACTATTTATTATAGGGTTATTGAGGCGGGAGTGAGGCGGATTAGGGGTTAATAACTTTATTATAGCAGCGGTGAGGTCCGGTCGGCAGATTAGGGGTTAATAAGTGTAGGTAGGTGGCGTCGACGTTGGGGCCCGGCAGATTAGGGGTTAATAAATATAATATAGGGATAATATAGGTTGCGGCGGTGTACGGAGCGGCAGATTAGGGGTTAATAATAATATGCAGGGGTCAGCGATAGCGGGAGCGGCAGATTAGGGGTTAATAAGTGTAAGGTTAGGGGTGTTTAGACTCGGGGTACATGTTAGGGTGTTAGGTGTAGACTTAGGAAGTGTTTCCCCATAGGAAACAATGGGGCTGCGTTAGGAGCTGAAAGTTGCTTTTTTGCAGGTGTTAGACTTTTTTTCAGCTCAAACGGCCCCATTGTTTCCTATGGGGAAATCGTGCACGACCACGTTTTTGAAGCTGGCCGCGTCCGTAAGCACCGCTGGTATTGAGAGTTGCAGTGGCGGTAAATTATGCTCTACGCTCCCTTTTTGGAGCCTAACGCAGCCTTTCTGTGATCTCTAAATACCAGCGGTATTTAAAAGCTGCGGGGAAAAAAAAGCACGCGTAGCTAACGCACCTCTTTGACCGCAGAACTCTAAATCTAGCGGATAGTTTTTTAACCTGGTTTCTGGTAACGACTTCTACCTGAATTGCACCCATTAAGTGGTCAATATTAAGGAGTTCTCCTGTTATGGCTCCCTGTTTGGCTAATGAATCTGCAAGATCATTGCCTTCCTTATCAGGACCTTGTATTCTGGAATGACCCTTGGTCTTTTTCCAGTGTATGGTTAAACCATTGGACACCACTAGATTATCAATCTCGCAGAACAACTTGCCATGTTTGACTGGTTTGTTGTTAGCTTTTTGCATGCCATTTATTTTCCAAGTTGGCAGGTATTCAACAAAACTGTCAAGCACATAATTTGAGTCAGTAATTATCACAAATTTGTGAATGCCGTGTTCAATAGCCATTTCAATGGTTCTTAGAACAGCAGTTATTTCTGCTACTTGACTGGATCTTGGTCCAATGTTGAAACCTTCAGAAAAAATCAATTTGCCAATGCCGGCGACTAATCTGCGCTCATTTTCAATAGTGGCAAGGTAAGAACAACCATCAACATATACCCAAGGTAACGTTTGACAATGGTCCTCATATAGTTTATATGGGGAAAGCAATTGTTTCTCCAGGAAATAAACTTCTAATTACTCTTCCCCATGATCCTTAGCAGTACAGTCGTGGAGCTCAGCAAGCCCCTGTGTGACTGGATTCTTTTTATTTTGTTTATAGGGAATTTCTAAAGGCCAGCCTTGCAAGGAAAGAGTCTAAGCTGTTATTCGGCTATTAGACAGGTCCCCATCTCTTATTCTCTCACTTTGCAGATATAGCAAAGGCTGGTGGGCTGTTTCTACAATTATTCTCTTGCCCTGTATATAGCTGCGGAAATTTTGCAGAGCCCATACAGTAGATAAGAGGGCTTTTTCGCAATCACTAAATTTTATTTCTACCGGGGATAAAGTTTTGCTCGCATAAGCAATGACTTTGCTAAAATTATCATGCTTTTGGTATAAAACAGCATTAATGCTTATATCTGTGTAACCTGTCTTTAAGTATAAAGGTTTACCCCCTTCAGGGTACATTAAGCAAAGTGCTTAAGTGAGTTTCCTCTTCAGTTCTCTGATGGCTGTCTCTTGAGCCTCACTCCAGTGCCATTTCACATCCTTCTTTAGAAGAAGTAGCAGTGGTTTAGCTAATTCTGCATAATTGTCAATACATTTGTGAGAATAATTTGTCATACTGAGGAATGATCTAAATTCCTTTAAGTTAGTTGGGTTCTTAGAATTTATTATAGCTTCCACCTTTTTCTTCTGAAGATTTAACCCTTCAGATGTACCTTCATGTCCCAAGAAGTTTACACGAGTGCGGCACCATTGAGCTTTTCGTAGGTATAATTTGACACCTGTCCTTTTAAGTTGGCTGAGGACATGTTTAAGTTCTGCAATGTTTTTTTCAAAGTCTATGCTTTTGATCAAAACATCATCAACATAAGATAATGTCCCCCTTTCCAATGCATGAATACAGCAAATTCATGTCCTGAATTTATGTATCCAAACGGGAGCCTTTGGAATGCATACTGGACCTTTTGGAACGAGAATGCAAGCTTATACTAGTCCTCCTCATGTACCTTTATTGTCCAATATCCCTGTGCACAATCAATGTCAGTGAATATTTTGGATCCCTTTATCTGTGATAGGCACTGGTCAATATAGGGCACAGGCCAGCCAGACATGTACACTCGTTTGTTTAGCTGTCTTAAGTCAGCACACAAACGCCATTGTCCATTGAACTTAAGAACACCTAGAATAGGATTGTTTTAAGATCTGTGCACCTGTCTGATGATACCCCTTTCTTCCAGGTTCCTTATGATTTCTGCGAGAGAATCATATGAGGCTAAAGGAAGTCTGTATTGTTTAATAAAGACAGGTGGTGATTTGGGATCCGTTTGAATTCTTGCAACGTGCAGGTCTGTAGTCCCACAGTCATAAGAATCCCTAGCAAAAATATCCTTGTACTCCATCAGGAGTTCTCGTAGCTGTCGGCATCAGGGGCGCATTAAGGCATAGGCCAACAAGGGTGGTGCCTAGGATGACAGATTTCGGGGGGTGGCACTTACTTCTAAAAAAAAAATTAAACTTGAAAGTGCCGCTTCATAGACTAAGCCAATTGGATTTATTTGTGTTTTTTTACCACTGGCACATGGCTTGAGGCGGCAACATGGGTTAGGAGAAGAAAGAGTCTAGTGAATGGCGACAGAGACGTCTGAAGACTGGTGTGGAGGACTGTAGATGGAGTGGAGGCAGCAGAAGGGAATGAATCAGTGGATGCCATGGTCTGGAGTCACGTAACTCAGGTAGGGCTGAGTCCTGACAGTAGGTAGGCATTTTATCATTAGTGTACACGGTGCCAGCAACACTTAATGCCTCCTCTGCTAGCGACATTAACATTTTATTGCCTAATCATTAGGCAATAAAATATTAATGTTGCTAGCAGAGGAGGCATTAAATGTTAGCTGCTGCACAGTGCACACTAATGAGAGTGGGCTGGTAGGATAATATAGAGGGCTGACAAGAAAAAAAGGACTGGAGAGTTACTCTCTGTAAGTGTAAGACAGTGTAATGCATGTTGAGCCAGCAGTACCGCTTCCTATTCCCAGCATAGCCGTTTCCTTCCCTCCCCCTTCTTGGCCCCCCAAGTACGGTGCTGACAGCATCTGCATGCAGCTGAAGACAGTAGCAGTGAATGGCACGCTGAAGACAGGGCATAGGACGGGAAAATATTGCAGTGAATCAGGTAAGAGGGGGATGTTATACCAATCCCTTGTAAATCATGTGTGGGCTGCAGGACAGGTCAGAAATACCCCCACCCTCCTGCTCACAGCAGAACGTAGGCTTTTTTAACCTCTTTGCTCCCAGAGGTGATGGGCTGCTGCTGGAAATATTCATTATGCTGTGTCTGTGTGCATTGTGTGTGTATGTGTATATATATATATATATATATATATATATATATATATATATATATATATATAAATATATATATATATATATACACACACATTATATATATATATATAAATCTATATATATGTACATATATATTATATATACTGTATATATGTACTGTATCTCTCTCTCTCTCTCTCTCTCTATATATATATATATATATATATATATATATATACACACATGCAAGTCCTAGTGAACTTTTCCTAAAAAAAAGTCAAATTATACCCTGATTAAAAATATTATGGCCGAAAAACAGCCTAAAACCTGGGGGGATGGGGGTGTTGCAGAATTTTGAGTGCCTAGGGCAGCACAAAACCTAAATACACCACTGGTCGGCATTCATCATCACTGGAACAGCCATTAGCTAAGGAGATTTGCTCTTTGACTATTTGCTGAAATCCAGGAAAGATTTCAGGCTGTTCTATCTCATAGGCTTCTTCCAACCTTGGCTGATCAAATACTGGGAAGGCTTCTTCAATTTTACAGATGCCTTCCTCTGAGCTGACGGGATAAATAGACTGAATTGTAAACAATCCCCCTGGCATAGATGTAAAGTATTGTTCTATTAACTGTTTTTCAGTTAAGTATCCTTCATGTATTAGCCCAATTACATTATTCTGGAATTCAAAAGTGTAGTAACTGGATTCTAGAGCATATCCTATGGCAGTTCCCTTGGACAAGGTGATATCCTGTGGGGTCATGTTATACACAATAACATGCATTGGAATAGTTCCAATAATTACCATAGGAGTATGGGTCATTGTTATACCAAGATTTTGCATTCTATGGGTGATGCATATTAGTGTTTCAGAAGTGTTTAATTTCTGATCTCTTTTTACCTGTAAGGATAAGAGGAATTTATCAGCCCCAGCAGGGATTACAATATCGTTAGACACCTGCATATTCACAGCATATGGCATTTGCTGGTTTGATTTCAGGGCTGCATTTTCATCCTGAAATACTTCAGGGTCCCCCTTTAACCTGCTCCAGAGGCAAAGGTTAATCAAATCTTTTTGTATGGCATATGTATGTAAGAGATCATTGCCAATGTATATTTGATTATGGGGAGTATTTAAAACTAAAAACAAGTGCTTCGCTGATTTATTACCTATGGAGATAGATAATAAACATTTAGCTGTGATGTTATAGCTTTCTGAGTTGTCATCCAGGTCATGGACCCAGAGATCTTGGGGAGAAAGATATTTAATCACCTTAGGTTCAGCTATCTGCGCCAATAAGCCTTCGCTTATATAGCTAGCTTCCTGTTTTAAGTTCAATTTGGCATACTTGGTTTTTCCAAGATCATGCACCTGCATAAGGATGAATAGATCATACTTCTCTCTCTCAATTTCTGCAAGGAATTGAGTGTGATCATCCCCTTTAAAGGATTTAGGATCCCCCTATTGGAGAGATATGGTTAATACATCGCTTTCTAGGGAAATGTTGACTATCTTCCAAGGCGAGATTTTAATGTTATTACCATCAGGACCACTTAGGTTAGTCTGATCATCTATTTGAAGCACCGTTATCTCAGGTGCAGAGCTATTTCTAAAATGAATCTCCACAGCATCTGGCTTCTCTTCCACCACATGACAGTTATGTCTGGTGTGAGTTGTGCTGGACCGCTCATAATTAATAGGTCTTTTGACTTGTGACCAAATTACATTATTTATGCAATCAATTATGGAACCTCATTGCTTAAGAAGGTCACTACCAATTATTAAATGATCAGTTGGCAGATCCACTATAACGACAGGGTGCCTGTTCCCCAGCTTTAGCTTTAACCATGCTGTACCCCAAACTTGGAGAGAGTCACCCCCAACACCTATTTGTGAACCATCAAATTCCTTTAGTTTAGTTTTGTGGGGTGTTAGCTCATTTAGCTATGTGTAGTACCTGTGGGATAAAATAGCTGCTTGAGATCCAGTATCAATTAATCCCATGATAGGTTTGGATACTGAATCCTGGAGCTCAGCACATACATAATATCTTTTCTACCATTTCACACATAAAATTAGCATGATTACACATCTGTGGGCTTCGCCACGAGTTATCTGAATCCGCCACGTTACCTGATGCAGAAGAATTTTCACTCTTACCGGTCATTTCCTCTATAACTGGGATGACTGGGTTCCTGTGTACTGCATCTGTGGTAATAAGGTTAGCGGACAACTGCAAAAGAAGAGGTTTGTTGGAGCTTCCAGGCTGAGGTGGCCCATCATCACAGCTAAACCGTCCATCTCTGGTCTGTAGGGAGAAAACATGATTAGTACTATTATTGACATTGATCATTTCATTTGGTATCTCCCCTCTCCCTCAGGTAATACCAGAGTGTTTATGACTGTGCCTGTGGCCCACTGTTGGCCACTGGCTGTACTCCTAAAAAAGGATTATTAGGGTTCTAAGCCATCAGAGCTTGACTCATATTAGTAAATAGTGTAAATAATTGACTTACTTGCATACTGAGTTGGCCCACTTGATTGGACAAGCTATTTCTACCCCTGGACAATTTTTTGATATCCCAGGGTATTGATGCCTGGATCCTTGGGATCCCTCAGAATCATAGCTATTGTTTCTATTTTGACGCGGTTGTCTTTGGGGTTCAACTTGTTCAGTGTTAATATCTTGGGGAGCACTATTTACTTGGGATGTGTGGTTACCCTGAGAGTATTTTCGCCACTTTTGGCATTTTTTTTTTTTATGAAAAAAAGTTTTTATTGATTTTTAACATTTTACAAATTACAAATAAGTCAATCCATGTTACAGCCTCAGTCATTTTACCAATCTTCTCGCTATTATCTGGTATGACAACATTTGCATAACATGTATAAGAATACACTCAACACCAACTATTTTATGACATCAACATTTCAAAAACATTTCAAAGCTCTACGTAGTACCTCTCGTGGGAGGGGGCCCAGCCAAAAAAAAAAAAATCTATGTATGTCTCGGTCAATTCGTCTGAGATCTCAGCCCCTGCCTCGGGTAAAAGTGGATTCGACTCTAAGGAAGGGAAAGGGGAAGTGTGTTGTGACCCACCCAGACAGGCTGAGCAGGAGCGGAGGAGGCAAGAGCCTTGATTGTGTCTCCCTTCATAGCTCTCTTAATCTCTATGTCTGTTTCTGGCCTAAGAATACATTATCCAGGGGTCCCATATCAGCAAGAACTGCTCCTTGTTACCTAGAATATCTGCTGAAGCGCTGCTCATTTGATAATAATAATCTATCTTATTCCTGATTATCAAAAATGAGGGAATCACCGTTCTCCAATACCTTGCAATGACCAACTTAGTTATAGTGCAAATCAATGCCACTAATTTATTAGCTTTTGAATTCAGGCCTGGGATAGGCTCATGTTATAGTGCCTGAGTAGGGGTTAAATTAATCTGCCTATCCATAATTTCGCTTAGAAGTGCAGATGTTTGGGACCATATATGGGAAACATGGCAAAAATGCCACCACATGTGAGCATATGTCCCACTTTCAGTGCAGCTGCGCAGACAATTTGTGTTAGCATTCGCCTTATGTATTCTTGACGGATGAAAGTACCACCTAAACGATACTTTGATAAAATTTTTCTTCAAATGAGCACAAATAGGGAAAGAGGTACCAGATTTCAAGGTGTCACACCACCTTTCTGCGGACCAGGTAAAGTTAAATTCTGATTCCCGTTTTACCATGAACGGTAATTTACTCAACTTAGGTGGAGTATTGTACTGAATATATAAATTAGAAATTGCCCCTCTTGTCCATCCAGTGGCTAAACAAAGTCTCTCTAGATAGGTGCTAGCGGCCAATTTATTGTGCCCTAGGACCTCGTCTACTCTTGCCCTGAGATGGAGATAATGGAACCAACTCCCTTTTTCTTGCCTATTGAGCTTGGTTCCCCTAAGGGTATCTGCTATTCGATATAAGACTTTATTTGCCCATTTCTCTTGTGTAACCTGATCATAATTGGTAGATAATGTCACCAGTGGGGTCGCCTTCGACCCCCTTGGTATCAAAGAGTATTTGGATGTCAGTGTCTCCCACAGTGTTAATGTGTGTGATATAGTAATAAAACATCTCCAGTTAGGGGGTCTATCCTTTTTAGTAGTCCAAAGCAATTTATAAATAGGGTGTATTCTCATCATGTCTGATTCTATTTGAACCCATTGAATCTTATCTAACTGGTTATGCCATAAAGAGGACTGTGCCATTCTGGCTGCATAGTAATAAGCCGTTAGGTCTGGTAAACCCATCCCTCCTCCTGTTTTATGTCTAATAAGTGTGTGTTTGTTGACTCTAGATCTTTGGTATTTCCAAATAAACGCTATGAGATACTTTTGGATTTTCTTTAATACGGTAATAGGTATATTTATGGGTAGTGAGCGAAAAAGGTATAAGCTTGTTCCATTTCAATAACAAAGTTTTTATATGTGTGAACAGGGGTGAATAATTTAATTTATAAAGGTGATCTAAATTGCTTGGGATTATGATACCCAAGTACTTCATACCCTTATCTGACCAATTGAAATCAAAGTTCATAGTTAGTAATTTTTTAGTGTGTTCTGGGAGGTGTACGCTAAGCGCCTCACATTTATCATTATTGATCTTATATCCCGAAATGCTGGCGAACTTGCTAATAGTTGAGTATATCAAGGGAAGGGAGATCTTGGGTTTGGTGATAGAGAGAATAACATCATCCGCAAATAGGCTGATCTTGTGTTCTTTATTATGTATTTTAATCCCATTCATATCTACATTCTGCCTAACGGCTCAATGCACAAAGTGAACAATAGTGGCGACAGTGGGCACCCCTGTCTAGTTCCATTAAGAATTTTTATAGATGAGGATGTATAACCTGCTATTTTGATGAAGGCAGAAGGGTTAGAGTAGATTGAGG
Source organism: Bombina bombina (assembly GCF_027579735.1). Taxonomy (NCBI): domain Eukaryota; kingdom Metazoa; phylum Chordata; class Amphibia; order Anura; family Bombinatoridae; genus Bombina; species Bombina bombina. The sequence goes on from NC_069506.1 coordinate 212,859,135, forward strand.
AGACTGCCGCACAGAAATTGCCCGAAAAGCCCATTTTTTTTTAATACTGATGCCATATAGTCCCAATTTACGGGATCAAATGCCTTCTCTGCATCTAATGAAAGAAACAGAGAAGGCACGTTTTGTTTTGAGGCATAATCTACCAGGTCTATAATTTTCAGAACATTATCTGCAGCCTCTCTATTACGGATAAATCCCACCTGGTCCTGATGAATAAGTTTTGGAAGAATATCATTTAATCTAGTTGCCAAAATTTTTGTAAATAGCTTAATATCTAGATTATTAAGGAGATGGGCCTATAATTCTTACAGTATTGTTTACATTTTCCGGGCTTGGGTATTACTGATATACGGGCCTCTAAAAGTTCCTTGGGGATAACTCCTCCTTCCAACATGTGATTGAATATTGTAGTTAAAATGGGGCTAATATCTTGTATAAGTGTTTTATAAAAGATAACTGAGTACCCATCTGGGCCAGGCGCCTTACCAATTTTAAGATTGCGTATTGCTTGTTTTTTGGATTTGTGGCACAGAGGTCACCCTAGATATTTCTTTTAATTTAAATGCTAGTAATTTATCAGGTTTATTAGCTTGTATGAAGTATTGGGTATCCACAAGTTTTAGGGACCTGGTAGCCTCTTTTGTCAATAGTTGATCTAAAGAATATTTTTTATCCTTCAATAGCTTAAATGTTCTATCATCCTGTGTTGCTTGATGTTTAGATTGCAAGTGCTTGATCTCTTGTTTAAGTTGCTCAAGTTGTATTAAATAAGCCCTATTCTGCTTGTTAGATTCTTTTATCAGAATGCCTCTAGCAAAAGTTTTCAATGCCCCCCAGATATGCATAGGGTTAGATACTGAGTTATGATTAGTAGTGATGTCGCGAACAGTTTTTCCAGAGAACAGTTCCCGGCGATCTTAGCTTGTTCGCGTTTGCCGTGGCGGGCGAACATATGCGATGTTCGATCCGCCCCCTATTCGTCATCATTGAGGAAACTTTGACCCTGTATGTTACAGTCTGCAGACACATTTGAGCCAATCAGCAGCAGACACTCCCTCACAGACCCTCACAGTTCCTGGGCAGCAGCCATTTTAGATTCATTACGATCCTGCTTTGTTAGTGAGAGGAGATTTAGTGCTGCAGCTGCCGATATTATAGGGAAATAGATAGCTAGGCTAGTGTATTTAGTGTCCACTACAATCCTGAAGGACTAATCTAATCTCTGCTGTAAGGACAGCACCCCAAAAAGCCCTTTTTAGGGCTAGAACTTTAGCCCAACAAGCCCTTTTATGGGCTAGAACTTCAGTCTTTTTTTTTTTATTATTTGTAATTTTATTTGCATTTGCCTGGCTGTCAGCCTGTGTGTGAGGCTCACAGCATATACTGTGATTAGTGCCCCCACTGATATCTGCTTAACAATCATTAGTGTAAATTTTTTAAAAAAAACTTTTACATCATTTTGCTAGTGTAATCTAATTTCATTTTCCATCAGGCCTGTGTGTGAGGCTCACAGCATATACTGTGATTAATTCTTCTGTCCCACCACTGATATCTGGTGTTTCATTAGTGTAAATTAAAAAAAAAACTTTTACATTATTTTGCTAGTGTAATCTAATTTAATTTTCTATCAGGCCTGTGTGTGAAGCTCACAGCATATACTGTGATTAATTGTTCTGTGCCACCACTGATATCTGCTTAACAATCATTAGTGTAAATGTTTTAAAAAAAACTTTTACATCATTTTGCTAGTGTAATCTAATTTCATTTTCCATCAGGCCTGTGTGTGAGGCTCACAGCATATACTGTGATTATTTCTTCTGTGCCACCACTGATATCTGGTGTTTCATTAGTGTGAATTAAAAAAAAAAAAAAACTTTTACATTATTTTGCTAGTGTAATCTAATTTCATTTTCTATCAGGCCTGTGTGTGAAGCTCACAGCATATACTGTGATTAATTCTTCTGTGCCACCACTGATATCTGGTGTAACATTAGTGTAAATTAAAAAAAAAAAAACTTTTACATTATTTTGCTAGTGTAAGCTAATTTAATTTTCTATCAGGCCTGTGTGTGAGGCTCACAGCATATACTGTGATTAATTCTTCTGTGCCAGCACTGATATCTGGTGTAACATTAGTGTAAATTTAAAAAAAAAAACTTTTACATTATTTTGCTAGTGTAATATAATTTCATTTTCTATCCGGCCTGTGTGTCAGGCCCACATCATATACTGTGATTAATTGCTCTGTGCCACCACTGATATCTGGTGTAACATTAGTGTAAATTAAATTAAAAAAAAATTTTACATTATTTTGCTAGTGTAATCTAATTTCATTTTCTATCAGGCCTGTGTGTCAGGCCCACATCATATACTGTGATTAATACTTCTGTGCTACCACTGATATCTGGTTAACATTATTTTCAATTTAAAAAAAATTAACTTTTACATCATTTTGCTAGTGTAATCTAATTTCATTTTCCATCAGGCCTGTGTGTCAGGCCCACATCATATACTGTGATTAATAGCTCTGTTTTCCACCACTTATATCTGGTGTAACATTAGTGTAATTTTTTTAAAAAAAAACTTTTACATCAGTCCTCTTCTAGTGTTATTTAATTTTAGTTGCCAGGCCAGCCTGCCACTACTAGTGCCAGCCTGTGTGTCAGGCTGCCAGCATATACTGTGCCTACTTCCATCCTCAGTGCCACCACTCCTATATGTTGTAACATTAGTGTAACTTTAAAAAAAACAAAAAACTTTTACATCAGTCTGCTAGTGGTATTTAATTGCAGTTGCCTGTCTGCCAGCGTGTGTGCCAGGCCCATTTTCCAACTAGTGCCACCAATCATATTTGTTATAACAGTAGTGTAAATATTTTAAATAAAAACTTTTTTTACTGTGAATCATCAGTCTGCTAGTGCAATTGTATTGCAGTTGCCTGCCTGCCAACGTGTGTGCCAGGCCCACTTGCCAACTAGTGCCACCAATCATATTTGTTATAACAGTATTGTAAATAATTTAGAAAAAACTTTTTTGACTGTAAAACATCAGTCAGCTAGTGTAATCTAATTGCAGTTGCCTGCCTGCCAGCGTGTTTGCCAGGCCCACTTGCCAACTAGTGCCACCAATCATATTTGTTATAAGAGTAGTGTAAATATTTAAAATAAAAACTTTTATGACTGTGAATCATCAGTCTGCTAGTGCAATTGAATTGCAGTTGCCTGCCTGCCAGTGTGTGTGCCAGGCCCACTTGCCAACTAGTGCCACCAATCATATTTGTTATAACAGTATTGTAAATATTTTAAAAAAATACTTTTTTGACTGTGAAACATCAGTCAGCTAGTGTAATCTAATTGCAGTTGCCTGACTCCCAGCGTGTGTGCCAGGCACACTTGCCAACTAGTGCCACCAATCATATTTGTTATAACAGTAGTGTAAATATTTAAAATAAAAACTTTTTTGACTGTGAATTATCATTCTGCTAGTGCAATTTAATTGCAGTTGTCTGCCTCTTAGCGTGTGGGCCAGGCCCACTTGCCAACTAGTGCCACCAATCATATTTGTTATAACAGTAGTCTAAATATTTAAAATAAAAACTTTTTTGACTGTGAATCATCAGTCTACTAGTTTCATCTAATTGAAGTTGCCTGCCTGTCTGCCAGCGTGTGTGCCAGACCCACTTACCAACTAGTGCCACCAATCATATTTGTTATAACAGTATTGTAAATATTTAAAATAATAACTTTTTTGACTGTGAATCATCAGTCTGCTAGTTTCATCTAATTGAAGTTGCCTGCCTGCCAGCGTGTGTGCCAGGCTCACTTGCCAACTAGTGCCACCAAACATATTTGTTATAACAGTAGTCTAAATATTTAAAATAAAAACTTTTATGACTGTGAATCATCAGTCTGCTAGTGTCATCTAATTGAAGTTGCCTGCCTGCCAGCGTGTGTGCCAGGCCCACTTGCCAACTAGTGCCACCAATCATATTTGTTATAACAGTACTGTAAATATTAAAAAAAAAACTTTTTTGACTGTAAAACATCAGTCTGCTAGTGTCATCTAATTGAAGTTGCCTGCCAGCGTGTATGCCAGGCCCACTTGCCAACTAGTGCCCCCAATCATATTTGTTATAACAGTAGTCTAAATATTTAAAATAAAAACTTTTTTGACTGTGAATCATCAGTCTGCTAGTTTCATCTAATTGAAGTTGCCTGCCTGCCAGTGTGTGTGCCAGGCTCACTTGCCAACTAGTGCCACCAATCATATTTGTTATAACAGTATTGTAAATATTTAAAATAAAAACTTTTTTGACTGTGAATCTTTAGTCTGCTAGTGCAATTGAATTGCAGTTGCCTGCCTGCTAGCGTGTGTGCCAGGCCCACTTGCCAACTAGTGCCAGCAATCATATTTGTTATAACAGTATTGTAAATAGTTAAAATAATAAGTTTTATGACTGTGAATCATCAGTCTGCTAGTGTAATTGAATTGCAGTTGCCTGTCTGCCAGCGTTTGTGCCAGGTCCAGTTGCCAACTAGTGCCACCAATCATATTTGATATAACAGTAGTCTAAATATTTAAAATAAAAACTTTTTTGACTGTGAATCATCAGTCTGCTAGTTTCATCTAATTGAAGTTGCCTGCCTGCCTGCCAGCATGTGTGCCAGGCCCACTTGTAAACTAGTGCCACCAATCATATTTGTTATAACAGTAGTCTAAATATTTAAAATAAAAACTTTTTTGACTGTGAATTATCAGTCTGCTAGTTTCATCTAATTGAAGTTGCCTGCCTGCCAGCGTGTGTGCCAGGCCAACTTGCCAACTAGTGCCACCAATCATATTTGTTATAACAGTATTGTAAATATTTAAAATAATAACTTTTTTGACTGTGAATCATCAGTCTGCTAGTGCAATTGAATTGCAGTTGCCTGCCTGCCAGTGTGTGTGCCAGGTCCACTTGCCAACAAGTGCCACCAATCATATTTCTTATAACAGTAGTCTAAATATTTAAAATAAAAACTTTTTTGACTGTGAATCATCAGTCTGCTAGTGTCATCTAATTGAAGTTGCCTGCCTGCTAGCATGTGTGCCAGGCCCACTTGCCAACTAGTGCCACCAATCATATTTGTTATAACAGTATTCTAAATATTTTAAAAAAATACTTTTTTGACTGTGAAACATCAGTCTGCTTTTTGTGCCAGGCTCACAGCGTATACTGTGCCCACTTGCACAGTGCCACCACTCATAATTTGTTTAATAGTAGTGTAAGTGTACAGTGGTCATGGTGCTGTGATTCCCTTAGACCCTACCACTATGCACAGTGTTCAGCGGCCACGTGCCATGGACGCGAAAACTTCTGAGGAGGACCTAGTTGAATGGCTAACACAGGACACCCAATCTTCTACAGCTTCCGCTCCTAACCTTGACGCACCATCCACCTCCAGCTTAGCTTCGGGCACCTCTCAAGGGACCAGTGCCACTCGCCTGCCTGCCTGCCACCACCACCAACACTAGCACAACACCCGCTTCATTTGATATGTCAGAGGAGTTATTCACACAACATTTGGAAGAAATGAGTGATGCGCAACCATCATTGACAGAGGATGTAGATAACAGTGATATGTCTCAGTCAGGCAGAATTACAGACATGGACGTACGATGTGATGCTGATGATGATGTTGTACCCGCTGCTGCTTCCTTTGTTGATTTGTCAGATACAAGTGAAGCGGTTGATGATGATGTGTCCGTGGATGTCACGTGGGTACCCGCTAGAAGAGAAGAAGAAGAGGGGGAAAGTTCAGATGGGGAGACAGAGAGGAGGAGACGAGTTGGAAGCAGGTGGAGGTCGTCGCAAGGACCTAGTGGCACAGTCGGACAGCATGCATCGGCACCCGGGGTCAGCCAGACAGCACGCCGATCAACGCATGCTGTTGCCACCACCAGAATTCCATCATCGCAGAGCTCAGCAGTGTGGCATTTTTTTGTGTGTCTGCCTCTGACAACAGCGATACCATTTGCAACCTGTGCCAAAAGAAACTGAGTTGTGGGAAGTCCAACACCCACCTAGGTACATTTGCTTTGCGAAGGCACATGGTCTCACATCACAAACGCCGATGGGAAGAACACATGAGCAGAAGCAGCACACAAACTCAAAGCCGCCATCCTCCTCCTGCTCCAGCATCTTCAGCCACATCAACCACTGCTGTCCTCCCTGCCCCCTCTCAACCATCCTCCACTCAGTCTCTCTTACGTAGCAGTTCCTGGTCATTTGCCAACAGTCAGGTGTCTGACAAGGACATGTTTGAGTGTAAGAAGCCAATTTCCCAAAGTCACCCCCTTGCCCGGCGTCTGACAGCTGGCTTGTATGAACTCTTAGCCCGCCAGCTTTTACCATACAAGCTGGTGGAGTCTGAGGCTTTCAAAAAATTTGTATCTATTGGGACACTGCAGTGGAAGGTACCCGGCTGAAATTTCTTTTCACAAAAGGCAATCCCAAACCTATACTCGATTGTGCGAAAGGAAGTAATGGCATGCCTGGCACACAGCGTTGGGGCAAGGGTCCATATGACCACTGATAGCTGGTCTGCAAAGCATGGTCAGGGCAGGTATATCACCTACCCTGCGCATTGGGTAAACCAGCTGATGGCTGACAAGCATGGAATGCGTGGCTTTGCAGAGGAGTTGGTGACACCGCCACGACTTGCAGGCGGGGTGCTAGGACAGCCTCTGGGGAGCTGGGGATTTTTTTTCCAAATTACTGTACGCTCATGAGCAATGCCTGTAGGCTCATGCGTCCTTTTGAGGAGGTGACAAACCTTGTCAGTTGCACCGAAGGCACCATCAGCGACATCATACCATTTTTTTTCTTCCTGGAGCGTGCCCTGCGAAGAGTGCTGGATCAGGCCGTAGATGAGCGTGAAGAGGAAGAGTTGTGGTGTCCATCACCACCAGAAACAGCCTTATCAGCATCGCTTGCTGGAACAACGGCAACGCAGGAAGAGGATTGTGAGGAAGAGGAGTCAGAGGAGGAATGTGGCTTTGAGGAGGAGGAGGAAGACTAACCACAACAGGCATCCCAGGGTGCTCATTGTTGTCATCTATCTGGTACCCGTGGTGTTGTACATGGCTGGGAGGAAGAAGATACCTTCAGTGACATCAGTGAGGACGAGGAACGGGACATGATTAGCTCGGCATCCAACCTTGTGCAAATGGGGTTTTTCATGCTGTCGTGCCTGTTGAGGGACCCTCGTATAAAAAAGCTGAAGGAGAACAACCTTTACTGGGTGTCCACGCTACTAGACCCCCGGTATAAGCATAAAGTGGCTGAAATGTTACCAAATTCCCGCAAGTCGGAAAGGATGGAGCAGTTCAAAAATAAATTAAAAAGTATGTTTTACACAGCATATACGGTTGATGTGACAGCACAACGGGAATCTAACAGGGGAAGAGATGAAAGTAATCCTCTTCCTCCTCCCATGACCACGCCGGCAAGGATAGGACGCTTTCCAGATGTGTTGTTGATGGAGGACATGCAGACCTTTTTAACTCCTATGCATCGCCACAGCCCTTCGGGATCCAGCCTCAGAGAAAGACTCAACTGACAGGTAGCAGACTACCTAGCATTAACTGCGAATCTCGACACTCTGAGGAGCGATGGACCCCTTGACTACTGGGTGTGCAGGCTTGACCTGTGGCCTGAGCTATCCCAATTTGCAATCGAACTTCTGGCCTGCCCCGTGTCAAGTGTCCTGTCAGAAAGGACTTTCAGTGCAGCAGGAGGTTTTGTCACTGAGAAGAGAAGTCGCCTAGGTCAAAAAGTCTTGATTATCTCACCTTTATTAAAATGAATGAGGGATGGATCCCGAAGGGACTGACATTGGGCGATACATTTGAGTAAAAAAGGCCTGATGAGATGAGCTGCTTTGGGCTACAAATGGTACACATGCTGCTGTATTTTATCTTGGAATGCTGGATGACTTGCGTGACTTATCCGCCAACAAGTAGTGTTCAAGCCGCAAGGATGGCATATGTGGTGTTTCATGCTTTTGTTTCTGTTGAGGGTCCTGGACCCTCGTATAAAAAGGCTGAAGGAGAACAAACTGTACTGGGTGTCCAAGCATCTTTTTCCATCTCCTGGTTCCTAAAAATTATCTCCGGGTTCCTAAAATCCATGCCATACCTGTACTGGATTGTTCAAAAGGATGGCATATGTGGTGTTTCATGCTGTTGTTTCTGTTGAGGGTCCGGGACCCTCGTACAAAAAGGCTGAAGGAGAACGAATTGTACTGGTTGTCCAAGCATCTTTTTCCATCTCCCGGTTCCTAAAAATTATCTCCGGGTTTCTAAAATCGATGCCATACCTGTACTTGATTGTTCAAAACGATGGCATATGTGGTGTTTCATGCTGCTGTTTCTGTTGAGGGTCCTGGACCCTCGTATAAAAAAAAGCTGAAGGAGAACGACCTGTACTGGGTGTCCAAGCATCTTTTTCCATCTCCTGGTTCCTAAAAATTATCTCTGGGTTCCTAAAATTGATACCATACCTGTACTCGATTGTGCAAAAGGATGGCATATGTGGTGTTTCATGCTGTTGTTTTCGTTGAGGGTCCGGGACCCTTGTATAAAAAGGCTGAAGGAGAACGACCTGTACTGGGTGTCCAAGCATCTTTTTCCATCTCCCGGTTCCTAAAAATTATCTCCGGGTTTCTAAAATCGATGCCATACCTGTACTTGATTGTTCAAAACGATGGCATATGTGGTGTTTCATGCTGCTGTTTCTGTTGAGGGTCCTGGACCCTCGTATAAAAAAAAGCTGAAGGAGAACGACCTGTACTGGGTGTCCAAGCATCTTTTTCCATCTCCTGGTTCCTAAAAATTATCTCTGGGTTCCTAAAATTGATACCATACCTGTACTTGATTGTGCAAAAGGATGGCATATGTGGTGTTTCATGCTGTTGTTTTCGTTGAGGGTCCGGGACCCTTGTATAAAAAGGCTGAAGGAGAACGACCTGTACTGGGTGTCCAAGCATCTTTTTCCATCTCACGGTTCCTAAAAATTATCTCCAGGTTTCTAAAATCGATGCCATACCTGTACTCGATTGTGCAAAAGGATGGCATATGTGGTGTTTTATGCTGTTGTTTCTGTTAAGGGTCCTGAACCCTCGTATAAAAAGGCTGAAGGAGAACGACCTGTAATGGGTGTCCAAGCATCTTTTTCCATCTCACGGTTCCTAAAAATTATCTCCGGGTTCCTAAAATTGATGCCATACCTGTACTGGATTGTTCAAAAGGATGGCATATGTGGTGTTTCATGCTGTTGTTTCTGTTGAGGGTCCGGGACCCTCGTATAAAAAGGCTGAAGGAGAACGAACTGTACTGGTTGTCCAAGCATCTTTTTCCATCTCCCGGTTCGTAAAAATTATCTCCGGGTTCTTAAAATTGATGCCATACCTGTACTGGATTGTTCAAAAGGATGGCATATGTGGTGTTTCATGCTTTTGTTTCTGTTGAGGGTCCGGGACCCTCGTATAAAAAGGCTGAAGGAGAACGAACTGTACTGGTTGTCCAAGCATCTTTTTCCATCTCCCGGTTCCTAAAAAATATCTCCGGGTTTCTAAAATCGATGCCATACCTGTACTCGATTGTGCAAAAGGATGGCATATTTGGTGTTTCATGCTGTTGTTTCTGTTGAGGGTCCTGGACCCTCATATAAGAAGGCTGAAGGAGAATGACCTGTACTCTATTGTGCAAAAGGAAGTAACCTTACCATGGGTCCAAGGCCACATGTTTTGTTGTTATATTTTGTCAGGGTAATCGGGCAGGCCATATAGACCTCCCCCGATATGGGGAGTAATACGTATTAAAGTGCTAAGAATAATACTATTCAACACAACCTAGTTACCATGGCTCCCAGAAGGCATGTCTTTTATTGTTATATTTTGTCAGGGTAATCAGGCAGGCCATACAGAACTCCCCCGATAGGTGGAGTAAAACGTATTAAAGTGCTAAGAATAGTACTACTTAACACAACCTAGTTACCATGCCTCCCAGACTGCATGTCTTTTATTGTTATATTTTGTCAGGGTAATCAGGCAGGCCATATAGACCTCACCCAATAGGGGGAGTAAAAGGGATTAAAGTGCTAAGAATACTACTACTTAACACAACCTAGTTACCATGGCTCCCAGACCGCATGTCTTATTGTTATATTTTGTCAGGGTGATCAGGCAGGCCATATAGACCTCACCCGATAGGGGTAGTAAAAGGGATTAAAGTGATAAGAATACTACTACTTAAAACAACCTAGTTACCATGGCTCCCAGACCGCATGTCTTATTGTTATATTTTGTCAGGGTAATCAGGCAGGCCATATAGACCTCCCCCAATAAGGGGAGTAAAAGGGATTAAAGTGCTAAGAATAGTACTACTTTACAGTACACAACCTAGTTACCATGGGTCCCAGACCGCATGTCTTATTGTTATATTTTGTCAGGGTAATCAGGCAGGCCATATAGACCTCCCCCGATAGGGGGAGTTACAGGGATTAAAGTGCTAAGAATAGTACTACTTAACACAACCTAGTAACCATGGCTCCCAGACCGCATGTCTTATTGTTATATTTTGTCAGGGTAATCAGGCAGGCCATATAGACCTCCCCCGATAGGTGTAGTAAAAGGGATTAAAGTGCTAAGAATAGTACTACTTAACACAACCTTATCATGGGTCTCAGACCGCATGACTAATTTTTATATTTTGTCAGGGTAATCAGGCAGGCCATATAGACCTTCCCCGATAGGGGGAGTAAAAGGGATTAAAGTGCTAAGAATAGTACTACTTTACAGTACACAAACTAGTTACCATTGCTCCCAGACCGCATGTCTTATTGTTATATTTTGTCAGGGTAATCAGGCAGGCCATATAGACCTCCCCTGATAGGGGGAGTAAAAGGGATTAAAGTGCTAAGAATAGTACTACTTAACACAACCTAGTTACCATGGCTCCCAGACCGCATGTCTTATTGTTATATTTTGTCAGGGTAATCAGGCAGGCCATATAGACCTCCCCCGATAGGGGGAGTAAAAGGGATTACAGTGCTAAGAATAGTACTACTTTACAGTACACAACCTAGTTACCATGGCTCCCAGACCGCATGTCTTATTGTTATATTTTGTCAGGGTAATCAGGCAGGCCATATAGACCTCCCCCGATAGGTGTAGTAAAAGGGATTAAAGTGCTAAGAATAGTACTACTTAACACAACCTAGTTACCATGGGTCCCAGACCGCATGTCTTATTGTTATATTTTGTCAGGGTAATCAGGCAGGCCATATAGACCTCCCCCGATCGGGGGAGTAAAAGGGATTTAAGTGCTAAGAATAGTACTACAAAACACAACCTAATTACCATGGGTCCCAGACCACATGTTTTATTATTATACTTTGTCATAGTAATCGTGCCGGCCATATAGACCTCCCCTGATATCGGGACTAACAGGTATTAAAGTTCTAAGAACAGTAGTACTTAACACAACCTAGTTACCATGGGTAGCAGACCGCATGTCTTGTTGTTATATTTATTCAGGGTAATCATGCAGGCCATATAGACCTCCCCCGATAGGGGCAGTAACAGGTATTAAATGCTAAGAATAGTACTACTTAACACAAACTAGTTACCATGGGTACCAGACCGCATGCCTTGTTGGTATATTTTGTCAGGGTAATCATAGAGGCCATATAGACCTCCCCCGATAGGTGTAGTAAAAGGGATTAAAGTGCTAAGAATAGTACTACTTAACACAAACTAGTTACCATGGCTCCCAGACCGCATGTCTTATTGTTATATTTTGTCAGTGTAATCAGGCAGGCCATATAGACCTCCCCCGATAGGGGGAGTAAAAGGGATTAAAGTGCTAAGAATAGTACTACTTTACAGTACACAACCTAGTTACCATGGCTCCCAGACCGCATGTCTTATTGTTATATTTTGTCAGGGTAATCAGGCAGGCCATATAGACCTCCCCCGATAGGGGGAGTAAAAGGGATTAAAGTGCTAAGAATAGTACTACTAAACACAACCTAATTAACATGGGTCCCAGACCGCATGTTTTATTATTATACTTTGTCAGGGTAATCATGCAGGCCATATAGACCTCCCCCGATATTGGGAGTAACAGGTATTAAACTGCTAAGAACAGTACTACTTAACACAACCTAGTTACCATGGGTCCCAGACCGCATGTCTTGTTGTTATACTTTGTCAGGGTAATCATGCAGGCCATATAGACCTCCCCAGATAGGGGGAGTAACAGGTATTAAAGTGCTAAGAATAGTACTACTTAACACAAACTAGTTACCATGGGTACCAGACCGCATGCCTTGTTGTTATATTTTGTCAGGGTAATCATGCAGGCCATATAGACCTCCCCCGATAGGTGTAGTAAAAGGGATTAAAGTGCTAAGAATAGTACTACTTAACACAACCTAGTTACCATGGCTCCCAGACCGCATGTCTTTTATTGTTATATTTTGTCAGGGTAATCAGGCAGGCCATATAGACCTCCCCTGATAGGTGGAGTAAAAGGGATTAAAGTGCTAAGAATAGTACTACTTAACACAAGCTAGTTACCATGGCTCCCAGACTGCATGTCTTATTGTTATATTTTGTCAGGGTAATCAGGCAGGCCATACAGACCTCCCCCGATAGGGAGAGTAAAAGGGATTAAAGTGCTAAGAATAGTACTACTTAACACAACCTAGTTACCATGGCTCCCAGACCGCATGTCTTATTGTTATAATTTGTCAGGGTAATCAGGCAGGCCATATAGACCTCCCCCAATAGGGGGAGTAAAAGGGATTAAAGTTCTAAGAATAGTACTACTTTACAGTACACAACCTAGTTACCATGGGTCCCAGACCGCATGTCTTATTGTTATATTTTGTCAGGGTAATCAGGCAGGCCATATAGACCTCCCCCGATAGGTGTAGTAAAAGGGATTAAAGTGCTAAGAATAGTACTACTTAACACAACCTAGTTACCATGGGTCCCAGACCGCATGTCTTATTGTTATATTTTGTCAGGGTAATCAGGCAGGCCATATAGACCTCCCCTGATATCGGGACTAACAGGTATTAAAGTTCTAAGAACAGTAGTACTTAACACAACCTAGTTACCATGGGTACCAGACTGCATGTCTTGTTGTTATATTTTGTCAGGGTAATCATGCAGGTTATATAGACCTCCCCCGATAGGGGGAGTAACAGGTATTAAATGCTAAGAATAGTACTACTTTACACAACCTAGTTACCATGGGTACCAGACCGCATGCCTTGTTGTTATATTTTGTCAGGGTAATCATGCAGGCCATATAGACCTCCCCCGATAGGTGTAGTAAAAGGGATTAAAGTGCTAAGAATAGTAATACTTAACACAATCTAGTTACCATGGCTCCCAGACCACATGTCTTTTATTGTTATATTTTGTCAGGGTAATCAGGCAGGCCATATAGAACTCCCCCGATAGGTGGAGTAACATGTATTAAAGTGTTAAGAATAGTACTACTTAACACAACCTAGTTACCATGGCTCCCAGACCGCATGTCTTTTATTGTTATATTTTGTCAGGGTAATAAGGCAGGCCATATAGACCTCCCCCGATAGGTGGAGTAAAAGGGATTAAAGTGCTAAAAATACTACTACTTAACACAAGCTAGTTACCATGGCTCCCAGACTGCATGTCTTATTGTTATATTTTGTCAGGGTAATCAGGCAGGCCATATAGACCTCCCACGATAGGGGGAGTAAAAGGGATTAAAGTGCTAAGAATAGTACTACTTAACACAACCTAGTTACCATGGCTCCCAGACCGCATGTCTTTTATTGTTATATTTTGTCAGGGTAATAAGGCAGGCCATATAGACCTCCCCCGATAGGTGGAGTAAAAGGGATTAAAGTGCTAAAAATACTACTACTTAACACAAGCTAGTTACCATGGCTCCCAGACCGCATGTCTTATTGTTATATTTTGTCAGGGTAATAAGGCAGGCCATATAGACCTCCCCCAATAGGGGGAGTAAAAGGCATTAAAGTGCTAAGAATAGTACTACTTTACAGTACACAACCTAATTACCATGGGTCCCAGACCGCATGTCTTATTGTTATATTTTGTCAGGGTAATCAGGCAGCCCATATAGACCTCACCCGATAGGGGGAGTTACAGGGATTAAAGTGCTAAGAATAGTACTACTTAACACAACCTAGTTACCATGGGTCCCAAACCGCATGTCTTATTGTTATATTTTGTCAGGGTAATCAGGCAGCCCATATAGACCTCACCCGATAGGGGGAGTTACAGGGATTAAAGTGCTAAGAATAGTACTACTTAACACAACCTAGTTACCATGGGTCCCAGACCGCATGTCTTATTGTTATATTTTGTCAGGGTAATCAGGCAGGCCATATAGACCTCACCTGATAGGGGGAGTTACAGGGATTAAATTGCTTAGAATAGTACAACTTAACACAACCTAGTTACCATGGGTCCCAGACCGCATGTCTTATTGTTATATTTTGTCAGGGTAATCAGGAAGGCCGTATAGACCTCCCCCGATAGGGGGAGTTACAGGGATTAAAGTGCTAAGAATAGTATTACTTAACACAACCTTACCATGGGTCTCAGATCGCATGTCTTATTGTTATATTTTGTCAGGGTAATCAGGCAGGCCATATAGACCTCCCCCGATAGGGGGAGTAAAAGGGATTAAAGGGCTAAGAATAGTACTACTTTACAGTACACAAACTAGTTACCATTGCTCCCAGACCGCATGTCTTATGGTGTAGTAAAAGGGATTAAAGTGCTAAGAATAGTACTACTTAACACAACCTTACCATGGGTCTCAGATCGCATGTCTTATTGTTATATTTTGTCAGGGTAATCAGGCAGGCCATATAGACCTCCCCCGATAGGGGGAGTAAAAGGGATTAAAGGGCTAAGAATAGTACTACTTTACAGTACACAAACTAGTTACCATTGCTCCCAGACCGCATGTCTTATTGTTATATTTTGTCAGGGTAATCAGGCAGGCCATATAGACCTCCCCCGATAGGTGTAGTAAAAGGGATTAAAGTGCTAAGAATAGTACTACTTAACACAAACTAGTTACCATGGCTCCCAGACCGCATGTCTTATTGTTATATTTTGTCAGTGTAATCAGGCAGGCCATATAGACCTCCCCCGATAGGGGGAGTAAAAGGGATTAAAGTGCTAAGAATAGTACTACTTTACAGTACACAACCTAGTTACCATGGCTCCCAGACCGCATGTCTTATTGTTATATTTTGTCAGGGTAATCAGGCAGGCCATATAGACCTCCCCCGATAGGGGGAGTAAAAGGGATTAAAGTGCTAAGAATAGTACTACTAAACACAACCTAATTAACATGGGTCCCAGACCGCATGTTTTATTATTATACTTTGTCAGGGTAATCATGCAGGCCATATAGACCTCCCCCGATATTGGGAGTAACAGGTATTAAACTGCTAAGAACAGTACTACTTAACACAACCTAGTTACCATGGGTCCCAGACCGCATGTCTTGTTGTTATACTTTGTCAGGGTAATCATGCAGGCCATATAGACCTCCCCCGATATGGGGAGTAACAGGTATTAAACTGCTAAGAACAGTACTACTTAACACAACCTAGTTACCATGGGTCCCAGACCGCATGTCTTGTTGTGATACTTTGTCAGGGTAATCATGCAGGCCATATAGACCTCCCCAGATAGGAGGAGTAACAGGTATTAAAGTGCTAAGAATAGTACTACTTAACACAACCTAGTTACCATGGGTACCAGACTGCATGTCTTGTTGTTATATTTTGTCAGGGTAATCATGCAGGCCATATAGACCTCCCCTTATAGGGGGAGTAAAAGGGATTAAAGTGCTAAGAATAGTACTACTAAACACAACCTAATTACCATCTGTCCCAGACCGCATGTTTTATTATTATACTTTGTCAGGGTAATCATGCAGGCCATATAGACCTCCCCCGATATCGGGACTAACAGGTATTAAAGTGCTAAGAACAGTACTACTTAACACAACCTAGTTATTATTGGTCCCAGACCGCATGTCTTGTTGTTATACTTTGTCAGGGTAATCATGCAGGCCATATAGACCTCCCCCGATATGGGGAATAACAGGTATTAAACTGCTAAGAACAGTACTACTTAACACAACCTAGTTACCATGGGTCCCAGACCGCATGTCTTGTTGTGATACTTTGTCAGGGTAATCATGCAGGCCATATAGACCTCCCCAGATAGGGGGAGTAACAGGTATTAAAGTGCTAAGAATAGTACTACTTAAAACAACCTAGTTACCATGGGTCCCAGACCACATGTTTTGTTGTTATACTTTGTCAGGGTAATCATGCAGGCCATATAGACCTCCCCCGATAGGGGGAGTAAAGTGATTAAAGTGCTAAGAACAGTACTACTTAACACAACCTAGTTACCATGGGTCCCAGACCGCATGTTTTGTTGTGATACTTTGTCAGGGTAATCATGCAGGCCATATAGACCTCCACAGATAGGGGGAGTAACAGGTATTAAAGTGCTAAGAATAGTACTACTTAACACAACCTAGTTACCATGGGTACCAGACCGCATGTCTTGTTGTTATATTTTGTCAGGGTAATCATGCAGGCCATATAGACCTCCCCCGATAGGGGGAGTAAAAGGGATTAAAGTGCTAAGAATAGTACTACTAAACACAACCTAATTATGATGGGTCCCAGACCGCATGTTTTATTATTATACTTTGTCAGGGTAATCATGCAGGCCATATAGACCTCCCCCGATATCGGAACTAACAGGTATTAAAGTGCTAAGAACAGTACTACTTAACACAACCTAGTTACAATGGGTCCCAGACTGCATGTCTTGTTGTTATACTTTGTCAGGGTAATCATGCAGGCCATATAGACCTCCCCCGATATGGGGAATAATAGGTATTAAACTGCTAAGAACAGTACTACTTAACACAACCTAGTTACCATGGGTCCCAGACCGCATGTCTTGTTGTGATACTTTGTCAGGTTAATCATGCAGGCCACATAGACCTCCCCAGATAGGGGGAGTAAAAGGTATTAAAGTGCTAAGAATAGTACTACTTAACACAACCTAGTTACCATGGGTCCCAGCCACATGTTTTGTTGTTATACTTTGTCAGGGTAATCATGCAGGCCATATAGACCTCCCCCGATAGGGGGAGTAAAAGGATTAAAGTGCTAATAACAGTACTACTTAACACAACCTAGTTACCATGGGTCTCAGACCGCATGTCTTGTTGTTATACTTTGTCAGGGTAATCATGCAGGCCATATAGACCTCCCCCGATATGGGGAGTAACAGGTATTAAACTGCTAAGAACAGTACTAATTAACACAACCTAGTTACCATGGGTCCCAGACCGCATGTCTTGTTGTGATACTTTGTCAGGGTAATCATGCAGCCCATATAGACCTCCACAGATAGGGGGAGTAACAGGTATTAAAGTGCTAAGAATAGTACTACTTAACACAACCTAGTTACCATGGGTACCAGACCTCATGTCTTATTGTTATATTTTGTCAGGGTAATCATGCAGGCCATATAGACCTCCCCCGATAGGGGGAGTAAAAGGGATTAAAGTGCTAAGAATAGTAGTACTAAACACAACCTAATTATGATGGGTCCCAGACCGCATGTTTTATTATTATACTTTGTCAGGGTAATCATGCAGGCCATATAGACCTCCCCCGATATCGGAACTAACAGGTATTAAAGTGCTAAGAACAGTACTACTTAACACAACCTAGTTACCATGGGTCCCAGACCGCATTTCTTGTTGTTATACTTTGTCAGGGTAATCATGCAGGCCATATAGACCTCCCCCGATATGGGGAATAACAGGTATTAAACTGCTAAGAACAGTACTACTTAACACAACCTAGTTACCATGGGTCCCAGACCACATGTCTTGTTGTGATACTTTGTCAGGGTAATCATACAGGCCATATAGACCTCCCCAGATAGGGGGAGTAACAGGTATTAAAGTGCTAAGAATATTACTACTTAACACAACCTAGTTACCATGGGTCCCAGACCGCATGTCTTGTTGTTATATTTTGTCAGGTAAATCATGCAGGCCATATAGACCTCCCCCGATAGGAGGAGTAAAAGGGATTAAAGTGCTAATAATAGTACTACTAAACACAACCTAATTATGATGAGTCCCAGACTGCATGTTTTATTATTATACTTTGTCAGGGTAATCATGCAGGCCATATAGACCTCCCCCGATATGGGGAATAATAGGTATTAAACTGCTAAGAACAGTACTACTTAACACAACCTAGTTACCATGGGTCCCAGACCGCATGTCTTGTTGTGATACTTTGTCAGGGTAATCATGCAGGCCATATAGACCTCCCCAGATAGGGGGAGTAACAGGTATAAAAGTGCTAAGAATAGTACTACTTAACACAACCTAGTTACCATGGGTCCCAGACCACATGTTTTGTTGTTATACTTTGTCAGGGTAATCATGCAGGCCATATAGACCTCCCCCGATAGGGGGAGTAAAGGGATTAAAGTGCTAAGAACAGTACTACTTAACACAACCTAGTTACCATGGGTCCGAGACCGCATGTCTTGTTGTTATACTTTGTCAGGGTAATCATGCAGGCCATATAGACCTCCCCCGATATGGGGAGTAACAGGTATTAAACTGCTAAGCATAGTACTACTTAACACAACCTAGTTACCATGGGTCCCAGACCGCATGTCTTGTTGTGATACTTTGTCAGGGTAATCATGCAGGCCATATAGACCTCCACAGATAGGGGGAGTAACAGGTATTAAAGTGCTAAGAATAGTACTACTTAACACAACCTAGTTACCATGGGTACCAGACCGCATGTCTTGTTGTTATATTTTGTCAGGGTAATCATGCAGGCCATATAGACCTCCCCTGATAGGGGGAGTAAAAGGGATTAAAGTGCTAAGAATAGTACTACTAAACACAACCTAATTATGATGGGTCCCAGACCGCATGTTTTTTTATTATACTTTGTCAGGGTAATCATGCAGGCCATTTAGACCTCCCCCAATATCGGAACTAACAGGTATTAAAGTGCTAAGAACAGTACTACTTAACACAACCTAGTTACCATGGGTCCCAGACCGCATGTCTTGTTGTTATACTTTGTCAGGGTAATCATGCAGGCCATATAGACCTCCCCCGATATGGGGAATAACAGGTATTAAACTGCTAAGAACAGTACTACTTAACACAACCTAGTTACCATGGGTCCCAGACCGCATGTCTTGTTGTGATACTTTGTCAGGGTAATCATGCAGGCCATATAGACCTCCCCAGATAGGGGGAGTAACAGGTATTAAAGTGCTAAGAATAGTACTACTTAACACAACCTAGTTACCATGGGTCCCAGACCACATGTTTTGTTGTTATACTTTGTCAGGGTAATCATGCAGGCCATATAGACCTCCCCCGATAGGGGGAGTAAAGGGATTAAAGTGCTAAGAACAGTACTACTTAACACAACCTAGTTACCATGGGTCCCAGACCGCATGTTTTGTTGTTATACTTTGTCAGGGTAATCATGCAGGCCATATAGACCTCCCCCGATAGGGGGAGTAAAAGGGATTAAAGTGCTAAGAATAGTACTACTAAACACAACCTAATTACCACGGGACCCAGACCGCATGTCTTGTTGTTATACTTTGTCAGGGTAATCATGCAGGCCATATAGACCTACCCAGATAGGGGGAGTAACATGGATTAAAGTGCTAAGAATAGTACTAATATAAACACAACCTAGTTACCATGGGTCCCAGACCACATGTCTTGTTGTTATACTTTGTCAGGGTAATCATGCAGGCCATATAGACCTCCCCCGATAGGGGGAGTTACAGGGATGAAAGTGCTAAGAATAGTGCTACTTAACACAACCTAGTTACCATGGGTCCCAGACCGCATGTTTTATTATTATACTTTGTCAGGGTAATTATATATCTATCAAATCGATCTATTTATCTTCTATCAATTCTATCTAACTATCAATCTATGTATATCTATCTATCAAATCTATCTATCTCGTGGCCGGACTGATTTGAGACAGCCACTTGTGTTTAGGCCAAATTTGAAGTAGGATGACAGACCAATCATCTTCTTCCATCTCCCTGTTCCAAAAATGCAGGCCATATAGACCTCCCCCAATAGGGGGAGTAACAGGTAGTAAACTGCTAAGAATAATACTACTTAACACACCACGGGTCCTAGACCGCATGTCTTATTGTTATACTCTGTCAGGGAAATTATATATCTATCAAATCTATCTATTTATCTATCAAATCTATCTATCAATCGTATCTATCAAATATAAATTGCATCTATTGATCTATGTAATTCGTATCTATCAAATGTATATTGCATCTTTTGATCTATGTAATTCGTATCTATCAAATGTATATTGCATCGACTGATCTATGTAATTCGTATCTATCATCAAATGTATATTGCATCTATTGATCTATGTAATTTGTATCAATCATATGTATATTGCATCTATTGATCTATGTAATCTATGTATCTAACTATCAATTCTATCTAACTCGTGGTTGTGCAAATGGACTGTTTGCAGTTGTTTGCGGTGCGTTACACGGGGAGTTTGGTCTGTCACTGTGAAGCGGGCGTAACCCTTACACTACCTGATCGATACAACATCATACCTGATGTTTTAAAGCACGTTATTCAAAAAAATTTTAGGAATGTTAGGTGATTAAGACCCTTTATGGCTTAAAACCAGACTCTGCATCAACAATGTAATTTTCCTTGGGAGTTTTGCCATGGATCCCCCTCTGGCATGCCACAGTCCAGGTGTTAGTCCCCTTGAAACAACTTTTCCATCAGTATTGTGGCCAGAACGAGTCCTTGTGGGTTTTAAAGTTCGCCTGCCTATTGAAGTCAATGGTGGTTCGCGCGGTTCTTGCGGTTCGCCCGTTCGCGAACAGTCGCGGAAGTTCGAGTCTGCCGTTCGCAAACCGAAATTTTAAGGTTCGCAACATCACTAATGATTAGTTGATAGGAAATGAGTTATTTCTGTCTGAAAATTCTGCGTGAATAACTTATCCCTAAACAATGTTGGGTTTATGGTCCAACTTCTGCCCCTAAAAGGGTCAATCAAGCCAGACAGTTTTGTCATCACTATATTATGATCTGACCAATTTGCAGGTACGATGTCAGAAGCCATTATCAGAGGGGACATGATCTGGCTAACCAGGATATAATCTATTCTCGAATATACATTGTGTGATGTGGAGTAGAATGAGTAGTCTCTTATTTTTGGGTTAATATATCTCCAACTATCTACCAAGTTATGATCAAGAAAAAAAATCATACATAAGCTTCTTAGAGCCTTGATAGGAGGTTGTAGATGGGATCGATGATTTATCTATTTCTGCATTAGCTACCAAATTAAAATCCCCCCCTATGATTAAACGGGATTTCCTCCAGTTAGTTAGTAGTTTTCCTAACTTTGACAAAAATGGGGCCTGAGAGTCATTGGGTGCATATATATTTCCCAGTATGACATGGGTATCATGCATTCTACCCTTAACAATAATATATCTTCCTGCCTTATCTATAATCACTTCATCTTCTTTAAAATTTAGTTCTGCGTGGATCAGAATGGATATACCGCATTTCTTAGATTGGCATGTGGCATGAAATTGTGTGAGGTAACTTCTATCCTAGTATTTTGGGGTTTTTGCTTTTGTGAAATGAGTTTCTTGTAATAGGATAATATGAGCCTTCATGGATTTATATGTGTCTAAAGCCTTATGTCTCTTGACATTGGCCTTACGTCTCTTGACATTGGAGTGTAACCCCCTAACATTATGTGAGACTATATTGATAGACATTACTTAACTATAAATGGAAAACTCTCATTACACAACTTTGGAAACTCACCAATTGTTGGCTAGCTGGGTCCCCCTCCCTGCATGGGTGTAGAGCTGTCGATCAAGCCGCTTAAGGCACATGAATTTTAATACATACCTCTATGAAATGTACAAATTGCTGAGATGGAAAAACATTTAACAGTTAGTCTGAGTAATAAAAAATCAAATAACAACTGACCGTGTCCGGTCTGAACTAGGATCCATGATCCCAACATGTAATGCACCATATGAACAACAAATAAAATAACAAACAAAGAGAACATCAATAAACCAAAAAAAAACAAAAAACTTTGGGCATACAATATTAGACTATTAAATACATATCTGCTAAGTATCTCTCCTAGAATTGAGGGTGGACCTTTGTTCCCTGGACCTTATCTAGAAAACTATACAATCAAAAACATATTAAAGATGAATCCAGTCCTGTTAGTAACAACATTTTTCTCGAGCTCGCTCTCGGGATCTAAGCCCATTATGGTGCGCATATCCCCTATCGGGGGCTGATCAAAGAAGAACTAAAACATAAATGTTGCTTCCATAGTTCAGGTTGGGCTCTCTGATTCTTGAAGTTGCCTCTGTGTCTTCTCATTTTTATGCACTTGTGTCCATGTGCACGTTAGAGCTTTTCGCTGGGGCTTAGGGGACTGCGTTGGTGTAGATCACGACTTGTCGATGTGAAGTCTGTTTAAGATCGACTGCCCCTCTTCTACTGTAACACATGAATATGATGTTTTGTCCACTGTGAAAGACAATCTAAAGGAGAAACCCCACCTGTATTTAATCTGGGCATTAGCTAGGGCAGCTACTATTGGCTTAAATTCTCTTTTCTTCTTCAAAGTGATAGGGGATAAGTCCGCAAATATTTGGATTTTGTGGCCCTCAAAAGTGATTTCAGGAACTCCTCACACCACTTGCATGATTCTGTCCTTAATATGGTAGTAGTGAAGTTTTATTATCACATCCCTGTGAGCTCCCGGTGCTGGAGGTTTGACTAAAGTTCAGTGTACTCTATCCATAAGAAGGAAAGACTCCTCTTCCTCTGCCAATAATTGTTGAAAGATTTGTGTGATGATGTCTGGAAGATTATTGTACTTCTCAGGTAGATTGCGTAAGCGAATGTTAGATCTACAAGATCTATTTTCCAGATCTTCTAAGTGATCCTCTAATTTCTGTATTTGTGCTTGTTGTGAACTCACTGTTGCTTGTAATTCTTGGATCTCTTCCACTATCTCATCAACTTTGTCTTCAATCGCTGAAGTTCTCTCACCTATAACAGCAATATCTTGTTTTAACTCTGAAAGAGCCGCTCTCATTTCTTCTTGAAATATTTGTTTTATCTGCTTTAAGAGAGCCTCATTTGAGGAAGTTGATTTAGGAGAGGAAGTGGATTTGTCCCCGATGTCTTCTTCTTGTTCCATACATGGAGATGAATCCAACAAAGGTTGCTTCTTTTTCTGCTGTGATTTAGATAGACACTCCTTAACTGATTGTGTACGGCTCTTCATCTTAGGAGTGCGGTTGGAGAAGATATATAGAATAGAGACTTGAATGCTGCACCGTGTGGAAACTGATGGTTAGGTATTTAGCTTCTTTTCTTTTGAAACACTATCACTTTGATGCCAGCGTAGCAGCCCAGATACCCGAGATCTCTTAAAGAGCCACCCTCCTCTTCTAGGCTATTCAGACAGGCCCAAATTACTCCTTGGTTAGGTCATTTAAGCCCTTGTTGCATCCATTTATGCTGGAAAAAGGGAGGTTATTTGAAATGTATGAAACAAACTTGATAAGATAAAGTGGATTAGGGCCTGCAAAGTTCACCTCTCCTGTTTTCCCTGTCACCTAAATTTCTCCAGGCTAGGGGATGAGAGGGTAGTGGATGGAAATAGCCCTTATAGGAACTGTGTCACCATCTATTAGTTACAAGTCATATATGATAATGAATGGAGGCCACCTTATTCTGGCTTTTGTTAAGCTTCCTCTCAACACTCAGCTCCTCAGGGAAGGTTGTCCTCACAAGAACATCACGGGAAGGGAACCTTGGATATGAACCACCAGCAGGTTAGCTGGCAGGAAAGGGATGAGGAGAGAGTGCTATTCTTCACAGGTGGTTCACAAAGACTGGCAGTTCCCAGATGCTGAAATAAATTGTTTCTGGCTCCTGCAATGCTTTTGGGCTAGCTTCTCAAATAGCTTCCTTAATAATCCCTAAAAGAGACTGTGAAATAGGGCTAGGAGTCCAGATTATAGAACCATCACTGTGTCTGGGCCTATAGGGGAGTAAACAATTGTGTTGCTAGAATTTTGCTGTGCTGTGAAATGCTTCAAAACCGTCTTTTGGGATTATGTGTTGACAGTTATACCCCTATTAGCTTTTCCAGTCCAGATGATGTCTCTCAGGCCCACTGTTTCTACTGTCTATTAGCCCATCCATCCTCACAACATAAAAATTGCCAAAGAGGAAAAAAGTACCCTTAAAATGGTGATTCACACCAAATCTCGTTTGTTGCTCTGACTCTCTGTTAAAATTGTAGCAGGTCTTGTTGAAGTATCTCGATGTTTGACCGCTCAATTACTTAGTCGTGGCATCTGGAATGGCCTCAGGGGTGTGAGATTGCCTTTGGAATGGCCTTCTGGACCGGAGTAGGCCGCAGCCGTGGACTTTCCCAGCTTTGTTACGGTTCTCAAGTCCGGACCAGATTGCGGTTATCCAAAATTTTCCAAAAATTGAAATAATGCCTTTTGCTCTGGCTGAGGGTACTACCCGGTGTTGATTGTTGGCCTTACTGGTCAGATTAAATGCCTTTTTACCAGATCATTCAATCGTTTATACAGGAGCTCTTAACAAACACTGCTGCCTCAGTTGCTGGCTAGCTCCGCCTCCCATTTTGGCATTTATTTTTATGGGGATACCGATTACCTTGTGGGTGTTCATCTCTTTGAGGATAATAATTTATCTGGGTATGCCCCCCATTATGAGTATATAATCTTCTGCAATGCCTCCAAGTTATATGTTGGTATATATAGGTTATAAAATTATCATTTATTATTATATCAGCAATAACCTCCAATTAAAATGTATATAAGTAACAATATTAATTAAAATCAATATTTATTCCTTAATTCTAGATTAGTTAACTTTATAGACACCTTGAATTATATTTATGTAGAAACTAGATTATGAATCAATTATATACGCTTATTCTGTTACAATGTTCTATACAACAGATCATAAAAATATATCTTTAAAAATTAAACTTACTCACAATAAATACCACAAATGAGAATCCCAGAACAGTCTATAATTAGCCAATAACTATAATTCAATGCACAATATGGATTACAAATTTACAGCGCTTAATTTACCACAACTAGAGAAGTTTATATAATTTGTAAGAGATCCCACAATAATAAGCCTGACTTAGAGATATGAAATACAAAGACCTTTATATGCCAATTAATCTGGCCTGAAATAACCTCTTATTTAGCCACAATAAAACAAATTCTAAAATATGTCACCATAGCTACAAATAACTTAATAAATATTAATGCCTGACCCTCTTCTCAATAACCGATGACTTAGCACTAGTATATTTATTTCTAGATCATGCAAGACTATGAAACATACATTTAAAATGCAAATATCCTTTTTTAATCACCAGCTTCAATTAAACTGTAGCAATAATGAATCAGTGACATGCACTCATAGGAGGCAGGTGAGGCACTGCCACACCTGCCATTTGGGGCAACTTGAAATTAAAAATAAAATTTTATAAAAAAAAAAAAAAAATCTCTAATTGTTCTAATATTGCGCAATAGAGGCAGCAAGTTCTGCTTTCTCTCTATTGCGTTATATTTTGCATACATTTTTATCACTAGCCACTCTGCTGCGCCACCCGGTGGTTATTTGTAGCTGCAGCGCAGGTGAAAAACCTATTATATGTTGTTAGACCCCAATCTATCTTTTAGCCTCCACATAGAAAAAAATTTCATCTAAACTCTATCATAACTAGGTGCCCTGTACAGAAACAAATCCTGCCTCAGCCCTACAGTAAAGGAAAAGATTGTACAGCAAATGTTGATGCCAATCATGGATTATGGGGATATAGTATATGCACCTGCACCGCAAACTCACCTTAATAAACTTATTACACTGTATAAATCGTTCTGCCGCTTTGTGTTACAATGCAACTACAGGACCCACCATTGTGACATGCTAAAAGAACTAAACTGGCTGTCTCTGGAATCCAGACACAACCTCCATCTTTCCAGCCTTGTGTTTAAGAGCTTTTCTGGGAAGCTCCCACCCTACCTGAACAGAATGCTCTCCCCGGCTGTTCCCACCTCCCATAACCTCTGATGCAGTACCAGCACATTATTTAGTCTGCCCCCATACAAAAAGAAAGCAGCTTGATCCTCCTTTTCCTACAGAGCATCACAATTATGGAAAGACCTCCCGCACACTTTAAAACCTTCCCCAAGCCTAGAATCCTTTAATAGATCCCTGTCTGCATATCTCAAAACAGAATGCACCTGTCATAGTTGATTATATATTTTCTACATGTTCTATGTTAAATTTTGCATATCTTATGTATTAATATTGGTTTTGTATTTTATTGTACCCTACTGTATCAATGCAATGTTTTGTGGACCCAGGACATACTTGAAAATGAGAGAAATCTCAATGTATCCTTCTTGGTAAAATATTTTATAAATAAATAAATTATAGAGGCATCTCTAGTGAGGCCTCTTATTTTGCAGGGACTGGGAACCTCAGACCAATAAACTCCGGTCATGTATGTTCTCCTAGTGATTGACAGCACTAGGAGAACATACTAACCGGAGTTGTTTGACTGCCTGCTGTGCATGGGCAAATCAAGGACCACTGTCTGGCGGGAACAGCAGAGTGACAGAGACTGCTGTTGTGTGTGACACTCTGACCTGGTGGGATTCCACCTGAGCAGCCCGTCATCCGGTAGCCTAGGCTCTTCAAATTGAAGATAGCGAGACAGACCAAGGTGCATCCGGACTCCGGAGGACTTCTAGAGTGACTGACAAGTTACATCATCAGCTACTGCCCTTGCCTCTGCCTGAGGAATGGACCGTTAGTGACAGCACAAGCACAACATACTGGTAGGCCGGGTAGGGGTTAAAAAAGTTACCATTACTGGTGCTGGACTGCTGGTGTAGTGTGCCACTGACTGACTGCTCACTGCTGAATTAAATAATTATTAACCTGACCGGTACTCATGTGACCTCTGTCAGTCATGATAAGTTATGTAATGTACACCCGGTCGGTATACATTACATAACTTATGACAGACACAGATCATCACAGTGGCACAGGCTGTGGGGTAGGTGGTAAAAAAGTTAACTGTTACTGGTGCCGGACTGCTGGTGTACTGGTGTAGTGTGCCACTGACTGCTCACTGCTGAATGAAATAATTATTAACCGGACCGGTCCTCATGTGATCTCTGTCAGTCATGATAAGTTATGTATTGTACAACCAGTTGGTGTACATTACATAACTTATCATGACTGACACAGATCATCAGGGGCGGACTGACAAGCACTAAATATTGAGAAGTCAGCACAATGAAGTGGAACTTAGGAAGGAGGTAAGGAGGCAATTTTTAAGTACTTTGCAAACAGCCGGAATTAAACACTAACTAACCCCTCTAGCAATATGTACATTTAATTGAGCTACCTACTCCACCACTCATAAGAGAAAACTAAACTCATAATTTTATGCTTTACTTTAAAAAAAGCTCTTGTTAGCAATGCTGTTGAACATTTTGCTTAAAAATTCTTTATGAATGCCTCTCCCTCCCCCCTCTGTCTCTCCCTCCCTCTGTCTCTCCCTCCCTCTGTCTTTCCTCCCCCTCCCCTCTGTCTCTCTCTCCCTCCCTCTGTATCTCTCTCTCCCTCCCACTGTCTCTCTCTCTATCCCTCTCTTTGGCTGTCTCTAACTCACTCCCTCTCTCCCCCCCTCTCTCTCTCTCTCTCTCTCTCTCTCCCCCTCCCCCTCTGTCTCTCTCTCTCCCTCCCCCATCTCTCTCCCTCCCTTCCTCCCTCCCTCTGTCTTTCTCCCTCCCTCCGTATCCCTCTGTCTCTCTCCCTACCTCTGTCTCTCTCCCTCCCTTCCTCCCTCTGTCTTGCTGCAACAACAATTTTAAGCTAATTACACCTACTCTAAGCCCCCTAATAAAATAACAAAGCCCCCCAAAATAAAAAAAATGCCCTACCCTATTCTAAAATAAAAATTGAAAAGCTCTTTTACCTTACCAGCCCTTAAAAGGGCCTTTTGCGGGGCATGCCCCAAAGAATTCTGCTCTTTTGCCTGTAAAAAAAAACATACAATACCCCCCCAACATTACAACGCACCACCCACATACCCCTAATCTAACCCAAACCCCCTTAAATAAACCTAACACTAAGTCCCTGAAGATCTCCCTACCTTGTCTTCACCACGCCGGGTATCACCGATCCGTCCAGAAGAGGGTCCGAAGTCTTCATCCAAGCCCAAGCGGGGGCTGAAGAGGTCCATCATCCGGCTGAAGTCTTGATCCAAGCGGGGGCTGAAGAGGTCCATCATCCGACTGAAGTCTTGATCCAAGCGGGGGCTGAAGAGGTCCATTATCCGGCTGAAGTCTTGATCCAAGCGGGGGCTGAAGAGGTCCATCATCCGGCTGAAGTCTTCTATCAAGCGGCATCTTCAATCTTCTTTCTTCCGGCTCCATCTTCATCCGTCGACGCGGAACATCCATCCTGGCCGACGACTTCCCGACGAATGACGGTTCCTTTAAGGGACGTCATCCAAGATGGCGTCCCTCGAATTCCGATTGGCTGATATGATTCTATCAGCCAATCGGAATTAAGGTAGGAAAATTCTGATTGGCTGATGGAATCAGCCAATCAGATTCAAGTTCAATCCGATTGGCTGATCCAATCAGCCAATCAGATTGAGCTTGCATTCTATTGGCTGTTCCGATCAGCCAATAGAATGCGAGCTCAATCTGATTGGCTGATTGGATCAGCCAATCGGATTGAACTTGAATCTGATTGGCTGATTCCATCAGCCAATCAGAATTGAAAGCAAAAGTGAATGGTTCGTATATTTGCAAAAAATGCATCATTTGTAAGTTTATGATCAAAAGTAACAAAATTGTCAACTTAGAAGGAAAAGCCTTTAAAATAAAGGGACACATAACTTGTAAAAGTGTTGGAGTAATCTATATGGTAACCTGTTCATGTCCGAAATTCTATATAGGTAAAACCTATAGGGAGCTACATGAAAGAATAAAAGAACATAGAAGGGATATCCTAAATGAAAATGTTAAAAATAGTGGAGTTGCACGTCATTTTCAGGAATACCATAAGAGTCTTGATACTGATTTCAAATGGATAGGTTTAGAACTTATAGACTTCAAAGACAGAGGAGGAGATATAGATCAGGCCTTACTGAAAGCAGAATGTAAATGGATTTTTAATATGAACTCTTTAACACCTAACGGTCTAAATGAAGAGATTAATTATGCCCCCTTTCTCTAAAAAATGTATCTAAAGATTCTATCTATTCCCGACGAATGACGGTTCCTTTAAGGGACGTCATCCAAGATGGCGTCCCTCGAATTCCGATTGGCTGATATGATTCTATCAGCCAATCGGAATTAAGGTAGGAAAATTCTGATTGGCTGATGGAATCAGCCAATCAGATTCAAGTTCAATCCGATTGGCTGATCCAATCAGCCAATCAGATTGAGCTTGCATTCTATTGGCTGTTCCGATCAGCCAATAGAATGCGAGCTCAATCTGATTGGCTGATTGGATCAGCCAATCGGATTGAACTTGAATCTGATTGGCTGATTCCATCAGCCAATCAGAATTGAAAGCAAAAGTGAATGGTTCGTATATTTGCAAAAAATGCATCATTTGTAAGTTTATGATCAAAAGTAACAAAATTGTCAACTTAGAAGGAAAAGCCTTTAAAATAAAGGGACACATAACTTGTAAAAGTGTTGGAGTAATCTATATGGTAACCTGTTCATGTCCGAAATTCTATATAGGTAAAACCTATAGGGAGCTACATGAAAGAATAAAAGAACATAGAAGGGATATCCTAAATGAAAATGTTAAAAATAGTGGAGTTGCACGTCATTTTCAGGAATACCATAAGAGTCTTGATACTGATTTCAAATGGATAGGTTTAGAACTTATAGACTTCAAAGACAGAGGAGGAGATATAGATCAGGCCTTACTGAAAGCAGAATGTAAATGGATTTTTAATATGAACTCTTTAACACCTAACGGTCTAAATGAAGAGATTAATTATGCCCCCTTTCTCTAAAAAATGTATCTAAAGATTCTATCTATTTAATTTTAATTCTAATTTTATTCTCCAAAAATCAACTGTAAGTTCCCTATAAAAGGAACCATTAATTCCTTATATCAAGTTTTGTGTTCTATAATGAATATCTATTAATGATCTGAAGTTAATGAACAAAAGGAAATTAATAATAATTAAAAAATGCATTTATCTTGTCTCTATGAACAAAGTGAATAGATGTACAAAGTGTATGAAAATCTCAAATTCTTGCTCCCACTCTCTAAATCTATGAATTATTAAGAATACGTATATAGGATAAATATGCAAATAATATTTTAACAATGTTGTTTAAGATCAAGTTTTTATTTTAGTTTATATGTAAGTGATCTGGAGCTGATATTTCACCTTATTGCAATCATTATTAGCCTATAAAAGTGGCAACTTAGCAACAAAGCGTATGACGCTTGAGAAAGCCCTATTCAATTCCATTACGGGTGAAACGTGCGTAGCGTGAAGGTGACGTTCCTGGAAAGGTAGAGGACGTCAGCCGCTTTTTACCTGGGAGGTGTGTGACCCGCTTCAACTGCATACTTGATGGAGCAGCGTTTTTATCTTAACCGGAGACAGACGGAGACGGAGGGGCAGCTCGATACCGCCTAAGGAATACTAGCCTGGTCTGGTGAGCGAGAGGCGTGAAGCCTGTGTTTATGAGCTGTGGGCTTTCGAGCCTTTTACCCAGTCCCATATGGTGTCTCCTTATACAGGACGCTTTGCAGATTTGCCGCATATCATTTGAGCTTGCTGCGTGCTGTCTTATGCATGTACTCTATGCTTAACCCTATGATAACAAGTATATTCAAAGGTTACACTTGGCTGCATTGAATCAAATTTGGAAGCTGTGCATGATCTATGTTATAACAAGCTGACTTTTATGCATGTGCCTAACAACTTTTTATGCTACTTCATTACGCTTTGGAAACCATCTGCTTTTGATTAATACACAAGCTTGGCAGTAACATGGGATGTCTGTTACTAACTTACGGACGGTATACACATATTCATTTCTGATTTATACAGCTGATAAAAAAGAAATGTGTGCTTATGTATTCCACATTGATCACTTATATGCTTTTTTAGGGCTATGTATTGATAGTTGTTAACTGGTATCT